>NC_136487.1:173907851-173910351 GCF_053919585.1 Euprymna scolopes | reverse complement strand
AATGATCAGTTGGAATAGCGAAATAGATTTTTTTCATGTTTTCTATTGTCATGCACGGTCTCTTACGTAGAATGCATTTGTTATTTTACATTTTTATGCTTCAGCAGATTTTCGGCGTTTCCTTTCTAAATGCTTTTCACCATCAACGCGTATTATGATGTATTTTGAGAATTATTATTTTAGTTTGCACAATAGACTTTGAGTGATTAAACCAAGCGTGAGCAATGGACAACGACCTCTGTTTCGATCTCGAATGCCAAGTGACAAATCCATTTCATTTCAAAAGGTTACGCGTTTCTCATTTAGAATAAGCTTTATCGATGCGTAGAGCATAAACGTTAACGGCTTTGCGTTAAATCTGAGCAATCAAAGCACTTAAATAATACTGGTTGCAGAAAGTGCTTCGCTGCTGAATAAGAACGGATTCAATTCACAAGTAATATGGATTGGAATAAGTACATAGAAAATATTGCCAAATCTGCTGCAAAGAAAGTGGGTTCCTGGTACCAGGTTAGAAAATTTCAAAAATTTACCATTATGCTATATTCTCCATAAAATCACAATTCGTCCATGCATGGAATGTGTGTTGCCACACCATAGTGCTTCAACTATTAATCTTCCCCGCTTGCACAGCGTGCAAAAATAGTCCCCGCACAGTCTTTCAATCTCCAGCCTTTGTCCCATCGCAGCAATGTTGCATCCCTTCGCTTGTCTTACAGGGACTTCTACATAATGTTTTCCTATAAAATCAATGTCAATGTAAATGCATACGATTGATACGTAAATGTAGAGGTGCCCAGATTCGGAAAATTTTTTGTCTCTACTAGTTTCGTTATTCGGACCTCTTGCCTGTTCTATTCCCTCCCGGCTCCATGTATCCAACATGTATCCAACATGTATTCCAACATGTATTCCAACATGTATCCAACATGTATCCAACATGTATCCAACATGTATTCCAACATGTATCCAAATTTTAAATCTAATATGCAAAAACATTTTACTGGACTACTCCCTCGCTCAGGATGGTTTCTATAAATCCGGCCCGTAATCACAGTAGCATCTGTGGCAATGTGTTTTGTTTAAGGTTAAGAAGATACACACAAAAAGTCCACGTTTAGTGATGAACATAACGTTTCAATGTTTAGCACGAACATGACAATTTATAGTTAAGTTATAAGCGTGAGAAACCGATGAGACTGAAACTCTCTGAGCTTTTATAGAGATTCACAATTAGAACGTGTTTGTGGAAAATATGATACTTGGTTATATATTTTTTTATTTAATAAACCAATTGAAGTACGAGAGTTGTCACAAAAGTTAGGCCTCCGGGGTAATGAATACAACAAAGTAAGGAGAAATAAAGGGTCCTGTATATATATATATATATATATATATATATATATATATATATATATATATATATATATATTATATTTTGTGTACAGAAAGTTGTTAGATGAGACAAGTCATTGGTACCGTCGATTTCAGGCCCGATAATTAGGACCGTTTAAGATATCCATATCAAGCTCTCTTCAGCCAATACTAATCACCACAAGAAGAGAGCTTGATATGGATATCTTAAACTGTCCTAATTATCGGGCTTGAAACCGACGGTACCAATGACTTGTCTCATCTAAAAACTTTCTGTACACAAAATACAATATATAAATACGCTCTTATATTTCGGATTTTCCTTTTAATTGAAAACTCTGCTGGATTTCTTTTTCCAAAACAACTTATATATATATTTTACCAAACTCATTTTTGTACCCCCCCCTTTGCCTTAATCACTCCTTATGTCATTATTTAAAGGTTCTCGCCCCATAGTCTCTTATTGGCTATTTCCATAATTAGGTCTCGATTTCTATTATTTCAATTACGTACTTATCACAATTGGTATCCTTCGACTTGCCTCTCGGTCTATTATCTACTTGTTAACAACTAATCATTTACTTACCTTCTATTTTAATTAATTATTTAATTTACCATCTACATATAACATATATAATACGCTTTTCTCTTATATTTACCTCTTACTAATTCTTTCAATAATAATTATCATATTTTTTAACACGAAGCTTATTTACATATTTTTCGTATTTGTGTTTGTACATATACTCAAGCACATGCTCCTCCCCCATTGATGTGTGTATTTTTTACATGTGTACTCATGTGTATGTATTTGTGTGTTTTTGTTATCTACTTACTATCTACATTTTATTAATAATTATATTAATTTTTATTATTTAATTAACTTACTGATATCCTTAGTTTTTTTACTTTATTAAATAAACCTATAACGTATAATTCACCTATTTACCCTTCTATTTCTCATTTCTTTCTTTCAACTTAACGCCCGACAATTCAAAAAACTATAAATAATAAATTAAAAACAAAAAATTAATTTTTTCAATCTCTCCCTGCCCAGCTAATTTATATATATATATATATATATATATATATATATATATATATATATATATGTATATATATGTGC
>NC_136487.1:173890351-173905351 GCF_053919585.1 Euprymna scolopes | reverse complement strand
AAAAATAACTACCCAGATTTTCAAAATGCGCGACCACGCGTCACCTATCCGGCTTCATAAAAACCCCGCAGTTAACAACATCACGTGACCTCTTCATCGAACTATCTTCCAGTACATCATGTCGAGGAAGAAGAGGAAAAAAAGATTGATAAAGGAGTCTTACTCCGAAATATATTTCTTTAAAAATAAACACCCGTTTATTTTATAAAAAAATTTCGCGGTGCTGTTTTGGCTTCAAATGTATTTATACATATTTTATATATATATATATATATATATATATATATATGTATATATATATATGTATGTATATATATATGTATACATACATATATATATGCATATATATGTATATATATGTATACATATATATATATATATATATATATATATATATATATATATATATGTGGCGTGACCTGGTTAGCTCATGTCATATGCTACTAGAATCATGTAACCCAGTACTACCTGCCTCATGGTCGGGTCACCAGCGACTAAACTGGTTACCCCACCAGACTTGTTTGGTGAGGAGGGTGGCTAGTCTCCCTGAAGGATTAAAAACAAGAACTTTTAAAGGGCGAATGAACCCTTTTTCGGGGTCAACGGCCAACTAGCACCGTGTATAGAAGAAGCAAATCTCTGATTTAAAACACATAAAGCGGGTGGCAAGTACCCGCATTAAGCTGGTCTTCAGTTTAACTTGTTGCTGGCTATCTTGCTCTTGCTTTTTGCCGGATCTCAACATTTTGAACCGAAAGAGAGACTTAGCTGTCGTACAAAGCTAAAACTCTGTAACATCATCTTTGTATAGATACTCCTTCAGGCATTTAGGCTCATGGTGTTTCAGGGAGTGGCACTCGTCTGACAAAAAGTTGCAATCATCATCATATATGTATATATATGTATATATGTATATATGTATATAAATGTATATATATATTCATATATATACATATATATATATATATATATATATATATATATATATATATATATATATATATATATATATATATAAAATAGAAGAAGAAAAGAAACGAGAAGAAAATTCAAGCAGTGAAAAAGACAGCCTACTGAGTTATGAGTAAGTGGTCAGCTAGTTTCTAGAGTTTTGGAAGGGTTAAGATTTCAGTCGCATTTATTCTACTTTTCGAGATGGTCGCGGATTTTTTTTTTTCGTGGGATTTTTCTCCGGTCTCGTAAATTCGGCGAGAGACATAGGAAAATTCTCTCGTTATGTCGTAAAGATAATCCATTATCTCGTACTGGTCATGTGCGTGTGGAAGTGTGTTACAAGAGATTATCGTGATCTCTGCATGGTCCTAAGACGCGAGATGGTGCCTTGCTACATCGGTGTTCAGACGTTTGTAAAAGCTCGTTGTTTGCGATCAAGGATGCCCAACGTTATGCATGGACAACCATGATCGCACTGGGCCATTATGTTTCGACCACTCAGGTGTGACGATGGTGTAGAATTAATGGAACTGATATGAGTGACGTTTTGATCAATTAAATTAAGGTATAGAGAAAAGTAACTTGGAAGTTATAGTGCTGACCACCAGATGGAGTAAAAGAGGTTTTATGTGTCTCCCCAAATATTAGTAGTATGATTGTATGTCAATAATAAAAAGGGACGACTTTTATATAATAGTAGATTCTATTTTTTCCTTCCCAAATAACTCCGTACGTTATGTATGAAAAAAGACAAATGCAATTTTTAAGATCATAGTGTTTGATGAAAAAAAAAACATTACAGACATTTTGCTTAAAATAGTCAATGATTTTAAACAAGAATATGAGAGTAACCTAGCTTCGAATTTCGTGAAAAGAAAGGAAATCGAAGTAATTTCGACGTGCATCGGAAAAAAGAAGTCATTATAAAAGGGAACATTCGAAAAAAACACAACAAGGTAAAAAAGATAACCATTGTCTGCCAAAAGGTGTTAGACTGAAGGAGTAAATTAAATGTTGTCTCTTACAATGTGATTTTATTATTTGTATTGAACAATGTAGCACAATATTACTTTCTGAATAATTTATCTCATTTGGTTCAGTTCTGTATTCAAAATAAAATGAACATAGAAATATAATAATCTCATATTTGCTCCATGTTATTGGTTTTTTCTGATTAAAAGTCTATTTTTTTTTTTGCGCTACCCAGAAAAAATATCAACTTTATCAAAACATATTTGCTGATTAAATATATTTATCATTCTGTGGAATTATCAGGAACCGTGTTAGTTATTTATTACTAACTGGCCATCTGGCGTGACCTGGTCGTAAAATACACTGAAATATGATATTTTAATTAATACACATTTCGTATTTACTGCTACAGAGTTAATTTTCTGTCGATTATTATATATTATATTGTACTCGATAAATAGTAGTGATTGTAAAAGTAAAAATAATACATACGACATGGGTGCCATCAGCTAGAATAAAAAGAAAGCATATAACGCTCAAGATATAGTCGTTACTGTTTAAGTTATTGTCAAGTGAATAAATAATAGTAACAAATTGACTCACTTTAATGTATGAATGTATATTTTTTTGTTATAAAAGGTGGTCTCCACTTATCAAGGCCCGGAAGCCACTCAAGGATAAGGGTTATTGCATGTACAGTACGGTAGTGTGGAGATTTAATAAGTGTCTACATAAGGGGGCGGTTCAGCAGGAATTTGTTTACGTTGGACTTGAAGACATCCAGGTTGTAGTCAGGTGGGAAGCATGCAGACGGAACAGAGTTCCACAGGCGTGCAGTTCTAAGAAAGAAGCTTTGTTGATGGAATCCGCGTTTTGATTTAGGTATAGATAAAGAGTGGAGAAAATTTTTGACAGTGGCTTCAGCTAGACGGGTGTTTTTCGTAAAAGATTGGCGAGGGGGGGGACCAGAGATTGAAGCACAGACGAGCACCTGTCATGGAAATAAGGATAAAACAAAGATAGGCTCGCAACGTCTCTTCTGTGGGAGAGAGGTTGCAGGGTAGAGAAAAGGGCATCCCCCACTAAGCCACGAAGTCTATTTTGTACTCTGTCAAGGCAGGATAGGCTGTTTTTAGCAGCTTCTGCCCAGATGTGGCAGCAGTACTCAATCCTTGGACGTGCTTGGCTTTTATATAGATATACAATTGCATCAGCAGTGAGATATCTTCTGGGGCAGTAGAAAGATCCCACCATCTTTCCAGCGACCTTGGCAACATACTTGATGTACGTGTTCCATTTCAGATCAGGAGTAAAGGTCAAACCCAGAAGCTTATCAAAAGATGGAGCCTACCCTAGACGAGAGCCATCCATTTCAATTGATGCCAGATGGGGATCAGAGCGTTGATGATGTAAGGATAGGAGTTTGGTTTTAGATGCATTAAAGGTAACCACCCACGTCTTCCCCCACTGAACCACGCGCTCGAGATCAGAGGAGAGAGAATCAGAGAGAACTTTGTCATTTACAGCCTTTGATGTGTTGCCGTAGATGGTCGTGTCATCAGCATAGATGTCAACGAATGACTTAAGTATGTGTTTAGGGAGATCATTGATGTAGACCAGGAAGAGAGTTGGACCCAGGATTGACCTCTGAGAGACTCCAGCATTAATACTGCAGGCTTCTGATTTTTGTCCATCGGCCACTTCTCTTATGAGCTTATCAGAGAGAAATAATTTAATTATAGAGAAAACATTTCCAGATACCGTAGCTGGAAATTTTGTGAAGTTGGCCTTTATGCCATACCTTATCGAAGGCCTTTAATATGTCAAGAGCAATTGCCCTAGAAAGGAAGCCTTTGTCGAGAGATTCGCTAATCCTATGAAATATAACCGTTAGCAGATCTGCTGTAGATCTTGCAGAACAGAAACCATATTGTGTGTCACTTAGAAGGTTATTTATGCTGAGGTGGTTCATTATTTCCCTATTCAATATGGATTTCAGCAACTTACTCAGGACACACAGGAGACTTATTGGTCTGTACTAAGAGGGAGATGACTTATCACCTGAATTCTTAAATATGGGCATACTGATGAGGTTTTCTAGCGTGTTGGAAAGCACTTCACTTTAAGGCAATGCTTAAACAGTTTCGTAAGTATGGGAGCAAGTTCTGGTTGAAGCTTTTTTAACACTATAATTAGGATGCCATCAGGGCTAGTTGCTTTACTGGATTCAAGGTTCCTTGATTAGCTTGACGACCTCACGCACACATATTTGTATGTTGCCTAGCGTGTTCTCTGCTATAGGAGGAAATATGGGGAGTTGATGGCCTTAGTCGTATAGGGTAGAATTAGCTGCAAAGTTCTTGGTAAATAGTTTGACCTTGTCTGATGCTGATGAGATAAGCTCAGGTCCATTGATTGGTTGCTGGCAGTCCTGAAAGCATCTTTAGTCTCAGTACATGTATTACGTTGGTAGCTATGGAAAAAGTGATTTCTGTGCGCGATGGCAGCAGCACATTCTGGGGAGAATCATGGCTGGCTGTTAGGTTTTTGTTGGAAGTTTTTCGATGGTATGAATCGGTCTATGCCTACAATTAACCATTTGGTCATCACCGCCCAATATAATGCCCCAACCGAAATTAGCAGATTAATCCAAACATCTGGAGATAGAATCTAACCAAGAGATATCACCACTACCTGTCCGTCGCCATAGAGTGTTTTTGTCACATCTCGGCTGGTATATCTGTCAATAGTCTCTCGCTTTTTGACAGAATCGTAAAAAAGAGTAATTCAGTAGGTCCGGCACTATCAATCAAGCTCCAACCTCTGTCACATCACTGAAATTTGGATCCTTATGCCTGTTTTGCAAGTACTTTAATGGATTGTTTTCTGACGAACTCGTAGCACTTGTGTCCCTTCAATGTAAATACATCCAACGAACCCGACAATCATCAAAATGTAATATCTTCAATGTTGTGGTTCTTAGATTGCTACAAAGACTGGTATTTCAAGTTTTTTCCTTCAAACTGATTGACTTTGGAATTCCCGCCAGTTCTCCTGCTTGCATGACTTTAATAACATGCAGACCTTTTAATGTAATGCCACCTTGATGCCCAACTCCCTACATAGTTTACTTATAGATATGGTCCAATTCTGAGTTCCTTACATTTAAGTGGTAATATGCTTTGTTTTCGATGAACAAGAGTAAAAATAAAATCCTGGAAAGTGAGAAAATAATACAATTATTCTGGACTCATTTATATGGTTGAACATCAGATCATTTGGTTATTGAAAAGACAAAAGCATAATCAGGGGAAAAAAAGCCGACGTGAAAATAATATTCAGCATTAAGTGTTGACAGTAAATAGATTGTTACGCGTTCTCATCGGAATAATTTTGTTGCTGATCTTTTTATATCTCACAGAAGCTCCACATTATCCTATTCATTACTCGAAATGTGTCTTGAAGAAAGACAACGACACTTGCATCTTTTAAGATAATTTATTATTCCATTAAGCAATTTCTCTGCTCAGGTAATTGAATTACATGGTTTATTGCCGGAATATTTTTCTCTATTTAGCCCTTTAACGCCTAGAAGTAACGTATGGTTCTCTTTCAAAAAAGCTTATTTCTGGTGAACGCGTTGTAGAGGAACTGGTGCTGCTTAGTACACATCTAATACGCGTTGTGGCATCGTTTGATACAACACAGCTGGTCGCACACGCATCAGTCAGCTGTCGGACAGCCGTGAGTGTGCGTTCGTACATTACTTACCTAACTGTAAAGGTGCGCACACTTAGATGATTATAGATGCTAACCAAGGCGAGTTAACTATTTAAATGCATTGCATATGATGGATACTATCTTGCAGAAGGCGCGGACACCTGACTTTGTCAGTCAACTCATTTGATCCCGTTTTTGTCTCATATATAACGGGCAGGACCATACAGCCCCTTTCATCATTATTTTAATTAAAAGAACTTTTAGTAAAAACTGTATTCAGGTGGTTTCGTATAATTTCTGGATTTGCAAAAAATTACATTTTTTAAAGAAATTTTCTCAAAACAATTCGGTTATTAAAGAGTTAAATCAAACATAGTTAATTCTTCACGCAATCTGTTTCTAGAATCTCATATATATTTTCACGTCAGTCTCACATTTATGCCAATGGAAATGTACAACTGTGGTTTATTTTGTGCATGTTGTTATTACTTAATCATATCATCATGATTAATTTTTAACATTTTTTTTTCATATTTATATTCATATTTTCTACATTATTCATACACATGTGTCTAAAGAAATGGAAACCTTCAGTATTGAAGACATCGTCTTGGAAAGCATGAGATGAGAGGAAAAGTTAAGGTTCCCTTTTACAGAAGCAAGTAAGGCTAATATATGTAATGTATATATACTTTATTCTTTTTTACTTTCCTACTGACCAAATTGAAAGCTATATTCAATACCGCCTATATAAGGTGCTCTTTTTCAAAGTCCATATTGAGAAAATGTTTCAATATCGAGATAATTTCCTACCGGTATTTTTTTTATGCTAAACTCTTTCTATTATATATTTTTTTATTTTATTATATCTAAATATGGAAGAGAATTTATCTTCAAATATCTTTAATTTCAAATTAGAGCTACGGACTTAGACTAAGTAAATATTAATAAGTCATTTGACCTTTTTTAATGGTGAGTAGATAATACACAGTGGATCTGTTATCGGCAGCTCCAGTAACTCTCGCTTCTCCTTATTTGTCCCTGAGTCCTCATTTATAATGAGTGATTTTTCTGACAAAGGGTGAAGAAAAAGCTGCTTTCCAGGTCGGTACTACTTTGTGAACATTAGCCTGAGATGTCGGAAATTTTCTGTTTCTATGTCTATCTTTGTGGCTATGTCACTAGTAAGGGTGCTGGAGGTAAACGTTTCATCTGGGATGACATTACCCGCCTGATAGTCAGGGACCCGAACCTTAGATTAACCACTAAGGATTCAGGTACAAAGTACTGGAGTTGCTGTATTGCCATTTGGTGAATGGATTCTGGACCGTGCAGTAGTTTCTGGTGGGGCCTCTCGATGCCATACTAGTGGGTAATTGTTACAGCTTTACCTTATCATGTGCCCCCAAAAACATTTCCTGTCTTCTTCTCTCTTACTTTCCCTCTCTGTCCTGCTCTAACATAGTCTGTCGACCCGTTCCACAAATCCTAAACCTATACATGAAATATCTCCAGAGAAAAAAACGCGAATAAACCTAGAACCCCATCCTCCGACGTAGACCCCCTACTACCATGTCTCCTTTTCCAACATCAGGGGTCTACGTTACAACCTTCCAGCGGTTGAAACCCAATTACAGGAGACGATACCGGACATACTCTTCCTTAGCAAAACTGGCATAGAGCCGACCACTTCCCGAGATGAGTTAATAATTAAAGGATACTCTAACTTAACATCTAAATCTGACCCTCAAGATCGCCATGGGCATGGAATAAGTGCCTACATTAAAGATGGCTTTCCGTGTGGTAAGGATATCTCCAGAGAAGATCCTAATTTACCTTTATGTGTTTCCGAGTTGCACTTGCTTACACCACCGCATTCATATTTGCCCTCTATCGCCCTCACAACAGTGGAGTTACTATCTTTAAGAGCATATCTGAGAAAATTGACCACATTTTGTCTGCTCATCCTTCGGCTAACATTCACACTTGTTAATTCCATGTTTAAAAAGGATGTGTCCTCTATAGTACTAGACCTGACCAAATGGTTAATTGTGGGCATAGACCGATTCATACCATCTAAAAATTTCCAACAAGCACCTAACAGCCAGCCATGGTTCTCCCCAGAATGTGCTGCTGCCATCGCGCACAGAAATCACTTTTTCCATAGCTACCAACGTAATAGATGCACTGAGACTAAAGCTGCTTTCAAGACTGCCAGTAACCACTGTAAAAGAGTAATAAAAATGCAAGAGAGCTATATGCTCAGTCCGTGAAATCCAAAGTAGCTGAGCAGCGGCTTGGTTCCCACCAGTTTCGGCAAATAGCAAACAGGATCCTGAACAGAAGTGTGCGTTCTATCCCAACCATCATCAATGGACCTGAGGTTATATCGTCAGCGTCAGACAAGGCCAAACTATGTACCAAGAACTTTGCAGCTAATTCTACCCAATGCGACGAAGGTCAACAACTCCCCGTATTTCCTCCTATAACAGACAACACGCTATGCAACATATAAATATCTGTGCGTGAGGTCGCCAAGCTAATCAAGAACCTTGATTCCAGTAAAGCAACTGGCCCTGACGTCATTCCAGTTATAGTGTTGAAAAATCTTCAACCAGAACTTGCCCCCATACTTACAAAACTGTTTAAGCGCTGCCTTAAGGAGAAGTGCTTTCTAACAACCCGTAAAACCTCATCACTATTCCCTGTATTTAAGAATTCAGGTGATAAGTCATCTCCCTCTCAGTACAGACCAATAAGTCTCCTGTGTGTCCTGAGTAAGTTGCTGGAATCCATATTGAACAGAGAAATAATGAACCACCTCAGCAGAAATAACCTTCTTAGTGACATGCAATATAATTACCGTTCTGTCAGATCTACAGCAGACGTGCTAATGGCTATATCTCATAAGATTAGCGAATCTCTCGACAAAGGCTTCATTTATATGGCAATTTCTCTCTGATAGGCTCATAAGAGTAGTGGTTGATGGGCAAAAATCAGAGGCCTGCAGTATTAATGCTGGAGTCCCTGAAGGGTCCATCCTGGACCCAACTCTCTTTCTGATCTACATCAATGATCTGCCAAAACACATACTTAAATCATTCGTTGACATCTATGCTGATGACACGACCATCTATGGCAACAGATCAAAGGCTGTAAATGACAAAGCTCTCTCTGATTCTCTCTCCTCTGATCTTGAGCGCGTGGTAAAGTGGGTGAAGAGGTGGCTGGTTACCTTTAATGCATCTAAAACCAAGCTTCTATCTTTACACCATCAACGCTCTGATCCCCATCTGGCATCAATTGAAATGGATGGCTCTCGTCTAGGTGAGGCTCCATGTTTTGACAAGCTTCTAGGATTGACCTTTACTCTTAATCTGAAATAAAACATTTACATCAAGTCTGTTGCCTAGGTCGGTGAAAAAATCGTAGGATCCTTCTACCGCTCCAGAAGATATCTCACTATTGATGCAATTCTCTATCTATATAAAAGCCAAGTACGCCCAAGGATGGAGTACTGCTGCCACATCTGGGCAGGAGCTGCTAAAACAGCGTGTCCTACCTTGACAGAGTACAAAATAGACTTCGTAGCCTAGTGGAGGATGCCGTTTCCTCTTCTCTGCAACCTCTCACCCACAGAAGAGACGTTGCAAGCCTATCTTTGTTTTATTGTTATTTCCATAGCAAGTGTTCGTGTCTGAGCTCTAATCTCTTGTCCCCCTCGCGAATCTTTCACGAAAAAAACATCCAGCTGAAACTACTGTCAGTAATGTTCTCCACTCTTTATCTGTAATCCAAACGTAGATTCCATTTGCTTGTTTCCCACCTGACTACAACTTGGATGTGTTCAAGTCCAACATAAACAAATTTCTGCTGAACCGCCCCCTTTAGTAAGACAGTTTATTAGATCTCCATTACTAACGATTACTACGAATATCATACCATTGATGACTGTACCCGCAATAATCCTTATCTCCGAGTTGCTTCCGGGCCTTGATAAGTGGTGACTTCCTTGTAAAAAAAAACAAAAAAAAAACATGTTGACCCGAAGAATATCATCTTCCACTAAGTTAATGCTAAGGAAACACACACACATATCTATCTATCTATCTATCTATCTATCTATCTATCTATCTATCTTTCTATCTATCTATCTATCTATCTATCTATCTAACTATCTATCTATCTATCTATCTTTCTCTCTATCTATCAATCTCTATATGTACATACATACGTATATATATATATATATATATATATATATATATGTATATATGTATATATATTGTGTATTGTGGGACTCGCCCATATATAATTATATTGAAAAATGCGCGCATGAAAAGTAATATTCTTAAGATTTTATTAAACCTGGAAAAGTAAAGGACAAGAAATTCAACCTGGAAAAGTAAAGAACAAGATATTCTAGTAAAGTAAAAAATAAGAATTTTTTAGACTTAAAATATTGCAGCTAAAAATAAAATTTGAATATTGATAAATATTTTATTTATTATTTGCATATGTTGTTGTTTATTGTTGAGTTAGAAAGGGTGTCAGTCGCTGGATTGAACTTATTTCCCCTCTATTATTTGCATATATCTAAGTAGTGAAAATTGTTTGAATAAAATTAATTCATTAGTTAGTTAGTTAGTAGATGGAATTAATAATTTTATAATTTACATAAAAATTAATAATTTTATTATATCATAATTAGGATCATTTAATTCTTTCTAACTCAACAATAAACAACAACATATGCAAATAATAAATAAAATATTTATCAATATTCAAATTTTATTTTTAGCTGCAATATTTTAAGTCTAAAAAATTCTTATTTTTTACTTTACTAGAATATCTTGTTCTTTACTTTTCCAGGTTGAGTTTCTTGTCGTTTACTTTTCCAGGTTTAATAAAATCTTAAGAATATTACTTTTCATGCGCGCATTTTTCAATATAATCCATGATTTTTCCAGGCATTGCTATTGTATTAATATATAAATTTATAATATTTATTAATGATTGTCAAAAAAAATTAGCTCTCAAACACACATTTATGCAATATTTATCATTCAATCACAGTAGTTCCGAGCCAGGGTCTCTACCGAGACTGCGGTTCATGAATTCGTGATCTGTATAGAGCGTAAACTAACAAAAAAGAAGATGGCACTCGGTGTCTTTTTAGATATCGTTGGAGCTTTTGACAACATACCCTTCAGTAGTTTGTTCAAGTCGCTACGAGAACTCAATGTGCCACCAGTACTCATCCGATGGATTGAGTATATGGTGAGGCACAGAACAGTTCAAGTAGAACTACTGAGGGTAACTATTAAAAGGGAAGTAGTTAAATGAAACCCCCAAAGTGGGATTTTATCACCTTTACTATGGAACTGTATGCTGAATCCTCTTTTAAAGGAGTTTAAAAATAGGAATATTTATGCCCAGGCTGCTGCTGATGACATCGCAGTGCTGGTCGCGGGTTCAAAAGCATCATTGGTCAGACGCATTGCAAAATGGGACTACATTTTTCATCAAATGTGATAACGAAAAATGTGAGTTCATTCAAAGAATATGTATATCATAGAATTCACTAATATTTTTAATCGATAAATTCACCATTTTTTGCTATAAAATCATAAGGAGAGTTAAAAAAAATAGTTATTAAAAAAAAGTTCGTTTTTTTTAATTATATAAAAAAAACGATACACGGGATTGAACCTAAAATCTTTCCACCAACCTCGGTACTCTAACCGTTACGCTAACATGTCATATTGGCAATGTACTTACTCTCCTGTTTGTGAACCCACATATTTTGTTGTAACTTTTTTTCTACTGAACTAATTTTCAAAATTTTTTTTCAAAATGTAGCTAATGAGGTGTTCTATCCAACTATATAACCTGTTTGAAATTTGTTTGCGAATGGAATTAGTGGTGGAGGTTTGAATCTGTCTCGATTCATTCAATTTCGGACTTAAGCATATATTCAACCACTACCGTGGTTGAATGATATATGACACTCTTAACTGTACATCTATCGAGAGATCCCACTCTAGAGAGCTACTCGTAATACTATAACCCTAACGCCCTCTGTTCATCTGGGGTCGAGGCCGCATCTGTCGCTATCCTGGTTCACGGGAGCATACTTATGATGTACTCTTGGCCGTGTTCATCCCTTTCGGCTCACATGACCATAGATGCAACCCAGCAGGGCTACATTCTTACTTGTCTAGTGGTTGTCCTCTCAAGGATGACCAGACTCTCACTGGTCACTGGAAAATATCTCTCTCCTGCTCAGGGCACGCGAAATGTGCATGACCCTAAGTCCGTGTGACAACATTGTCACTTCTGGATTCGTGCTGGATCCAGTCTATTTATTTCATCATCTGGTGTCTGGGCATACCTGAAATATGCTGCATCTTCACTCAGGCCGGCAATCGAGAAACAAAGAAAAACTGGTTCATTTTCGTAAAAAACAAAGAAAATGATTATTTATAAATCATTTTATACTTGTTAAAAATCGAGTTCTTTGATCCGAGCTTCGTGATGCAGGTTTAATAACTTAAGTTCATCTACTTAATTTCCCAGCTAAGAACAAGAGCTTTTCAACTTAGCTCTTATGAGGGTTTCACCCCCCCCCAAGCGCGGTGAGAGCGATGTGGACGCTTCGATGCCAGCCAGTAAAAAGGGGCTATTTCTAAAAAGACAATCGTTTTTATTAAATTGGTTTCTTCCCCCTCTGTCATTTGAAGATTACTTCTTTGCCTCTGACCTTCTTTCTCTTTCCCATTATTTTATATTCTTTTTCTTCTATTGTGAATTTTTCTTTCCCTTCAATTTTCCTTTTTACCCTTTCTCTCCAAGAAACAGTATTATCTCCCAAGGTTCAATTTATTTATTTATCTGTCCAAACTAATTTATCAGCTAACTCTCGAATTTTCCAAGTTTCGTTTCCTGCTCACTTGGTAGTCTGACAATTAACCAGACCAGGTGGCTTGATCACAATCTTTTTCAGCTAACAGAGTAGACCTGTCGTCCATTTTACTTCTCTTTTCTGTTTATCACCAATAAGCATCGTCCAGACTTTTAGAGAAAAAGATAAATTTCTCATACCCCATGTCGAACACTCCACCCAACTGTTAGCCTATAGTAGGGTGATTTGGCATTGCCCGGGCATTGTAACATCGTTACAATACGCCATATTTACATGAAGTATTATAATTCTCGTTTTCTATGTTTTCTGTTTTGAAAACACAAATATCTTTCATAAATTATATTTGTGTCCGGCTCAACAACAATATGTGCATTCACATTTTAGCCATGATGATTTTTTCTAAATTCGACATCACGAAGACATTAATCTCAATTGGTTTTGCACTTTAAACCAGTTGAGACTAGTGACTTCATGGCGGCAGATTTTTAAATTGAGAAATGACAGCTTAAACATTTATGAACATATGTAGCTGTAGTTTGTATAAATAAATATAAATAACACCACACACACACACACACACACACACACAAACACACACACACGTGTATATATATATATATATATATATATATATATATATATATATATATATATATATATATATATATATATATATACTAACAGACCGCCCGACGTGGTATGGTCGTAAAATTAGCGTAAATATAACATTTTAATTCATACAGATTTCTTATTTTTTATTAGTGACAAGAGGTTTTCTATGGATGAGAATAGTCTCTCTCTCTCTCACTCTCTCTCTCACTCTCTCTGTATATATATATATATATATATATATATGCATATATATATATATATATATGCATATATATATATATAAGTAAAAATATATATGATGAGAAATATGGAAATAGTATTCCGACAAAATAGAGGAATAAAAATACTTATATAATATATATAATATAAAAATACGGTTTGTTCCTTTTTATTTCCCTCTCTCTCTCTCTCTCTCTCTCTCTCTCTCTCTCTCTATATATATATATATATATATATATATATATATATATATGTTCTCACTTTTATTGTCATATACACAGTCTCCCAAAGGGTATTTGAACTCATATGCTAAGTTAGTCCTATCAAGCAGCTCAGTTAAATGGGAGGAGTTATTAGTTATAACCCAAAAAGTTTTTCCCAAATCTCAATACCCTTGTCAAATCTCGAGTCTGTATAATGAAAATTGATAGTTTGTAGTTTAGTATGAAAATGTACACAAAACACACACAGAGACAATTTCACTTTTATAGATATACAGATATATATGGATTTTAGTTTGATTGTACCCGAAGCACCAGAACTTCAAGATTTCAGCTTCAGAATTTATTGCCAAATGAAAATCCACACATTTTATAAAACGTTGATAATTGCGTTTCTGCTTTGATAACTAATTCTTTTAAGACTCCATCTGAACTATATCAAAAGATCTTAATATCATATATATATATATATATATATATATATATATATATATATATATATATATATATATATATATATCATCATCATGCAGGCCATCAGTCTTGGCGATGACTAGTTCAGTGCTTTATCCCTCGGTGTTGGCGTAGTCTCACTACAACGCCACAGGACTTCCGCCTTGGCTCCAAACTTGCTTGCGCAGTTTAGGTGCAGTATCTGTTTCACATTAGATAGACACCTTCTGAACCTCCAATGCTTATGTCTAGTGGAGCGAACCCCGTAGTTTCTGGCCAAAAGTAATCTCAGTGAGGTAAACAGTCGCCCAATCGTGTCCGCTACTACGCCTTTTCTTTCTGGATGAGGTTCCATTGCCTTTTAAGGAAAACTGCAAGGCAGCAGTAGGATTTGAAGTCAGAGTTCCCATCTCTTAGCCTTTTGCTGTGATAAGGCCCACAAGGCAGTGATGTTTGATTTTGGGGTTGGTTCCCCTAGTCTTCGCCCAACCAAGGTCACCCAAAAGACAGTGGGGTAGTGTGCCAGGGCATGTCCACACATCGGTGGGCCATAACGCACTACCCCTGGGGTCCCCTACTACTCCGAGATCTCCTACAAGTTTAGCCTTGGGCCGCAAAGCACCCAGTTACCGTGGGTTTTTTTTTTGTTAATTTTTTTAATTAGATTTTCACCTCAAACAAGGTACATTGCTAATTGTATGTAGGGGGCTACTATTAGGGACACAGGCTACAGGGGTACTAGGTGGGGAGTTGGGCAGCAAGATGTCGGTTCACGTTACACTTGGACTTTTGCATGTCAGTACAGTTGGGGAAGCAGGAATCTGGTAGGGAGTTCCAAAGTCTAGCGGTTCTGGGGAAGAAACTACTGGAGTAGAAGGCTCTCTTATATCTAGGGATCTAAACTGTGAAGGGATGTGATTGTAC
>NC_136487.1:173835351-173887851 GCF_053919585.1 Euprymna scolopes | reverse complement strand
AGTAGAGATCCCTAGGTGTAAGAAAGCCGTTTACGCCAATAGTTTCTTCCCAATAACTGCAAGTCTTTGGAACTCCCTTCCGGGATTCTGCTTTCCCAACTGTACTGATATGCATCCCCCTTCGTAATGCGCCCGTAAATTGTCCCCGATAGTAGCCCCCTACTTCAAAATGGCACTTGCCTTGTTTGGGGTGAAGACTGAATAATAAAAAAAAAAATAGTAATATCTACGAAACACTGTGGGAAGCAACTCTTTGCGTTTGCATACCAGAAGTGAAAGGAAATGCTTGACCAAGATCACATAAAGAAATGACGGGTGCACATTCAGATTGCCGTTTCGTGTCATCCACACCATTTCTTGCCAAATGCAGATAAATAAGAGAACGACAGATCCTTATATCGACTTCTCCTGGATTGTTTTTTTCACATTCCTGTAAGCTGAGTTCCATCTTAATATAGCCGGCTGTCATACTTTTAGCCGTGGGTGAGCTAAAAATGAATTAGAATTCTAGACGGCATAACTATAAAGCTACCGCGGTTAGGCAGGATTAAATTTTAGGGCGTGATAATTATGTGTTTACATATATAAGACGACGGAATGTAGATTATTAATAATTTACAGATGTTATGGAATAGTTTCAAGCTGTGAATTTAGTTTTCGTTTCCATTAAAAATATACTTATACTATCACGTATTGTGTTTGTTCCGAAATATTTTTTGCTCATGAATCACTGTATTTCACATCTAAACGTTATTAGATGATAATGTTCAATGACACTAGTAAATGGTTTGTTGAATGACGAAGAATAGTATGAGATGATTGAAAATGATGAATGATACAATTTGATAACTTATAAAGACAATTTAGAACAAGGGTCGTTCTAAAAGGAAAAACGTTTATTTTTTAAGCTCAAAAAGTGAAAGAACTACGAAGACGGAAGTAGCTGTATTAAAACATGCGATTTTTTTGTGCTTCAGCATTTGTTTTCCTACATAATCATCAATATCAATATTTTCGATGCACTTTTGTCAGCGATGAAAGATGGCTGTGCATGGGCATTCGGAGCGCGTTTCGTCATACGAGAGTCGCTCCAAACCTAAGGTCTTCTATCTTTTTAACCAAAAAAGTTAAAGAGCTATGAAGATGGAAGTGGTTTCATTAAAACGAGCAGCCTATTGTGTTCTAAAATTTATTTTTCTATGTGGTTTCCATTATTATACATGCAAACGATGAGCGATGGCTGTTCATAAGCTTTTATGACGTGCGTTATCGTGCGACGGTCGTTCTAAAAGGAAAGCCTCCTATTCTTTAGCGCAAAATGTTGAAGAGCTACGAAGACAGTAGTTGTAATATTAAAACGAGTGACATTTTATGTTTAGAATTCATTTTTCTACATAGTCATCATGATTCTCATTAGACATTTTCCAAGAATTCAATGTCACATCTCTGCTTTTGATGTCAGACGTTGCCTTTTTAGATTCTCACCGTCAATATCTGCAACAGAGAAATTAAACTTTCAATTAATGTTCAGTCATGATTACAATGAAATTTGCAATCATTTCTGATCCATTCGGGCGGAATAAATATAAAAGTTGTGTTGAGTCTTTTTGAAAGTTCTCAAAACTGGTGCAATTCATTGCTTTTTAAAACACAATTATGATTTTAAGATGCACCCATTTAGCATACGCGGTTAACGATGAAAATTATAATTTTAAAAGTTTAAAATGTAAAATTGAAGTTGTGACAGACCGCAAAAAGGCTATTTAAGACTGATGTTTAGCAGACTATGACTCAGTCAATTTGTTTAACAATCTATATTTTATGTTGCAGACCATAAATACCGAGCCGTGTGTGAAGTGACGTCGCGGTATAGAAAAGAAAAAGGATATAAAAAGAACGCGTGCACAGACCGACGAGCACGTTCGAGAGAATAGAGCTCAGTGAGAAGGGTCACGTTCGAGAAGCAGAGATCAGAGATAAGCCTCACGTGGTGACGTCACAGCTGTAACGAGAAGTCACGCGTGGCGGTAGAGTAAGAAATAAAGGTATTTTCTTAAAACCTGAAATAATGCGTTGAATTTCTTTCATATGTCTTGTTTTTGTCTCTTTGTGACAGAGTCTTTCTGTCTGTCCGAAAATCTATATTTATGCGCTATCCAGAAAAATATATCAGCCTTATCAAATTATATTTGTTGATTCAATATATTTCTCATTCCGTAGCATTTTCACGGCTTTTGCACAATCTATTTATTGAATGCAAAAAGAGTTATTAATTCTGTGTAAGAACGCATATTCAAACTTCTTACTGTCTGCTGTTAATGTTCCTTTTTTAGTTTTGCTGCTATGTGTGATTGTGATTCCATTTTCTTATCTGAATAATTATCAGTTCGTGATTTGCAATATCGGTTCGACCTTCACAGAAAAGCCAGATAAATCTACAAACTGTACGTGATATTATTTTGTTAGCTATGTTTATTTTATCAGATCTTTTATAGAAAAATCATGGCCACCCAAATATCCCCGCCACCCTAATAACAGAGAAAATGTGAATTGTACTAGTAATATTATTTTACTTCATAATAAAACTCAATCATGACGTCGAATATCTGTATGAAAATATCGTTCATTTATATTTATCTCTCAACTTGATTTGACACAGATTGGTGTGAGCATATTCTGCGAAGCGGTCTACAGTGGCATTTATTCTGCATTTTTTATAGAGTAATAATAGCTCTAATCTAACTCTAACCGTAATCTTAATTTACGTATATCTTAACCATAACCATATTCCGACGGAAGTTGAGACGGGAATCAAAAAGTAAATCAAGGGCGTGTGTGCTTACTGCGCATAAATAGCGGGATTAGTTTGTGTATAACTCATGTTCTGTTCATGGTGGTGCTCTTCTACAAGGAGTTCATTTCTTGGTTTATATTCTACTGAAAATACACACGCAAGAACAGATACTTTCCACATACACCGACGATCAGTGCACTGACGAAAGTCTGTCTTTTATTTCTTGCAAACAATATCCTAGTCTTCTGCAAACGTACGCATTAAAGAGAAAATTAATGTATTTCATTACGTTTGAAATTTTCGTTTCACTTGTTTTGTCCTGTTTTAAACACTTATTGTACCCCATTCACGCATCACCGGCGGTGCTTAAAAATGCTTGAAAAATGTCCAAAGAAATTATCTGGAACAACTATTTCCACTATCAATTTCCCTCTATAAAAAAAAAAAACTTTTAAAATCATGTCTGCATTTTATCAAGCAAACAATATTATCGGATTTCAGATCAGTGTTGACGGTATCAATTATTTCTTGATCAAATTACTGGAAGTTCAAAATATTTCAAAAGTTTAAGAATTTTCCATGCAAATTACAGCGATCAATACACTGAACATATATCGTATATTAAATGTAAAACTTCATTGGTTAAAACATTAGCGGAACGAATCTTCTACTAACTGATGTAAGGGGGATAACTCTGTTTTACTAAAACATTTTTGTTTTTAAATTTAAGAATTAAAAACTTTCGTCGAACATGTTTAATAAATATTACATTTACCTCTGCAATTACCGTTGCATACGTTTCCAGAGAATTCATTGTTATGTCCAAATATCTACATCTTTTTTGTGCTTCTTTTAAATAAAAGTTAAAATAATATTTTTTTCACAAGAACTAATAACAAAAAACAAACATACAAAATAGAAAGTAATGTGGCCAAAAAGTGGGTGCCCTCTGTACGCTAAATACATTTATCCTCCTCGGAACAGTGATGACATATCCAACAGCGCCCACTGAACATATATAGATATATTCAATGTAAAAGCTCATTGGTTAAAACATAAGCGGAATGAATCTTCTTACCAGCTAGTGTATCAGTAAGTAAACAGAGCAAGAGGTTCATCCTCTTTCCATAAGTAAGAATGGTAATTGAAAACAAGTTTGACTAGTTTGATTAGATCTTTAACTATTTATATAGAGAAAATTATTTTAAAAATCTTACTCCAAAAGAAATACTTGTTAAAGCGGATAAAAGCCAGAACATTTATAAGGTAAGCAAACCAGAATACGTTAAATTATTTGAACAGAACATTATAAGTTATTATAAAAAAGCATTTTTTTCTTTAGAAATAATGATGAACTTGGACAGCAAATCAAATAATAGAGTTAATAAATTAGTAAACAATTTTTCGACAGCAAACCAACTACAAGACTGAAATCGAAAATATACCAAATAGATCTTAAGAAACGATAAATTCAATACGGCTGATTAGTAGATATGAACAATAGATTAAAAATCAAGCTGGACCATTTGATATTCCTATGGGGCCATGACTCTACTTGAATTACTGACTTACTTAGACTATATATCCTGTACAATAAACTAAAGATATAGAAGTTGATACGATTGGCTTATATAGGGATGATGGTCTTCTTTTAGTAAATGATGCTGACGTCCCTAAATGTGATAAAACCAAAAAATATTATAAAATAATTCAACAGAATTAATCTTAAGGTTGAAGTTACCATGAATATAGAAATAGTTCACTAAACCTAAATATCCAAGGACATATTCGATGAAACTTTTACAATAAGGCCTTTGTAAACAGTTGCTATAAAATAAATTAGAGTATATAGAGCCTGCAAAGAAAACACTCGCATCTAAAAAAAAGTAAAAAGAAAATCATTTGGTTTACCCCTCCCTCTAATCAAATGGTTGAAAACAACCTAGGAAAAAGTTCTTAAATCTCATCAAGCTACACTTCCCCTCCAACAATATGTTTGACAAAATATTAAAAAAACACTGTTAAATTAAGCTTAAGTTGAAGAAAAAATAGGAAAGAATAATAAAAACATAAAAATAAAATTTTAAATTATAAAACAGAAGGTAACAAGAGTAAAAAATAAAAACTTGTAGTTGTATAGAGAAATCTAATTGTCCCCTCGAACAGAACTGTCTAGAAACCTCAGCTAAACTTACAGCAAAGGATACCCCTGCAACTAACAAATTGTACATAGATCAAGCTAGAAATATTTTCAAGCAATATAAAAGTTCCTTCATGGATACAACGTACAGTGATAAGACATTCGCTGCATATTACAATGAATTAATAAGAAATACTTAACATCAATTGTTAACTGGGAAATTCTAAAAAAAGCAGAATTTTATAATAATTTAATTCCGCCGGTTCCATTTGCTTAAATGAAAAACTCTTTATCACCAAATTTAAAGATAAAGATAAACTCCTAAATAAGAAACAAGAAACATCAATAAATTGTAGGCATTACAAATCACACCTCGTTAATCACTTACATGGAAATGTACTAAGAAATATAATACATCGACATATATATCCCCAGTCAATAATAATAAGATCAGATTTATCATCTACAACAAGACCTTATAATTAAAAATAAAAGTATCCGGAAAACAAAATCAGTCGACGAAACTAATGCAGTCTACTCCTCTCCTTAGATCCCCATTAAACAAGCTATACTAAGACCCCACAAATATGCATCTTTTCACTTAAAAGTCCACAAAATTTAATATTGTTTAATTGTATTACTAGCCACCTTTATCAGTACCGCTCAAGAAAATCATTCCACAAGACTATACGCATTCCAAGCAATTTTTCTACATACTCCAAATATTTATCTATTTCCATCAATTCATCCACTGAAATTTTAACACTTGACATATAAATGTATGTTATATCATGTCTCCCCCAAACTGTTTAATGATGTTTACTCTTAATATAAATATTCGACAAAATTAAAATTATCCGTAGGTGTTGTGTTGTTGTCCTTTCCTCAACTCTTATATAATAGAAATGCTATCACGTTTAAGCTAAACAAATAAAACGAAATAATTAATCAGCCTAAACTTAAACTTTAATTTTAACTTTTTGCTCTAATTGAAATCAATAGTTTTCTCTACTATATTAAAGCATTCTTAACCGTAACTTTTAAATCACCAACTCTAAACTCTAACTAGTTTCAACCCCTCACAACCACCAAGTATATTATATATTTAAGCAGTAAA
Organism: Euprymna scolopes; assembly: GCF_053919585.1. NCBI lineage: Eukaryota > Metazoa > Mollusca > Cephalopoda > Sepiida > Sepiolidae > Euprymna > Euprymna scolopes. The sequence continues at coordinate 173,881,800 of NC_136487.1, read as the reverse complement.
AAATATGCGCCGTTATATAACCTAAACTTAAAGACAAGCTCTGAAATATTTTTATTTGAATTTACTCCAAATCAATAATAAAAACACACACACAAACAAACACACACACATACACACATACACGTATATATATATATATATATACGTTTTTATTTGCGTGTATACTAAATAGATGCACATAACTTAATATAACGCCTATTTAGGAAACTGATTTTTCAGAATCTTATTAATATGATATCTGATAAAAATATTAGTTGTAAAAGAACGCGTCACCTAGTTTATGTATATCTTAAACTATATTAGTTTTCTTTTTCATGCAACATTTTCAACGAATAGATTTGTGTGTCAACTGTTGCGTGTTGCTGCCATTGTTATCAGTAACGATGATTCGTCGGCGCACAACTTGATGTCGCTCGATAAATACTATAGTTTTGTATCTGCGGTTTTCACGAGTAAAGTGTTACGCTAGAGCTTCAGTAAAATAACACACACACACATACACACACGCGCATGCGCATGCGCGCGTGTGTGTTATGTGTATTGTGTGTGTGTGTGTTTGTGTGTGTGTGTGTTTGTGTGTTTATTAATTTGGAGTAGATTCAAATTAAAATATTTCAGAGTTAGTCTTTAAGTTTATTTTATATAATGGCGCATATTTTTTACTGTTTAAATTTATAATGTACTTGGTGGTTGTGAGGGGTTGAAACTAGTTATTTTAAAGTTAGCGATTTAAAAGTTATGAATAAGAATATAATTAAGAATTAAATAGCACGGAGTGTTTTTGCTTAATTATTTTATTTGTTAATTTTCCAGTTTTCGAATTCTCATTTTAATGTCTCGGTCGAATTTGTGTAGGAAAGTTCTGTAATCGTTTTTGTCTATTTGATTTTATTTTTGCAAGTACTTTTAACTGATTTTCTTCAGTCGTCTTCATGCAGTTTTTGATTACTATTTAGTTTAAAATCTTCAGTTCAAATTACATTTAAAAAATATGGAATGATATTAAAAACCGTCGACGATATTTTTATTCCTGCTGACAACAATAACGAAATCGAGAAACTAAAGGATAAATTTCAAACAAACTTCGTACTTGCTTTCAGTTATGACGTGACTCCAGCAAAGATTAATTCATAACTTCTTCGTATAAAAAGGTTATTGCAACGAATTCCTGTATCTTAAACTTCAAAAGTAAATGTCCATACAGATACAAAACCGCAATTATAAAGAATCTTATTAATCGAGCCAAATTGATCTCCTCAAATAAAAGAATATTCTACGGAGAATTAAAAATATCAAACACGTCTTAATTAATAACCAATTCCCCAATTTTTTAGTCGATAAACAAACTAAACTAACAGTTGGAAATGTAGACGAAACTAATAATAACCAAGTTAAAAATCTTCACCCCATCAATATATTCTTTCGCAACCAGCCACACCACAACTTTGAATCAGTCAAGAATATAATAATGTGCAATGTTCTCATCAAAAAATAGGAAGATAAAGAGCCACTTTTCACAATGACAATTCGCACACAGCATTAGCGACTCAATATCTCCTGCCAATTCTCCTGATTATCAGGATTGCAAAATCATTTATATGAACTTAGGTTACCATCTCGAGAAGAAATTGATCACGAGTTAGATACATTTTTGAAAGCAAAACCCACAGAATCTTGCATGCTCGTTGACAGATGAATTCATCTTATAAGGAGCAAATGTTGTCAGGGTTAGGGCAAATGTTGTTAGTGTTAAAGATTTTCAAAAGCACGCGTTTAAACGAATTCCTATCTTCTTCTATGCGTCCCTTGGTTATTTCAGCATGCGTTCTTTTGTCTGTGGCTTCACTCATTTTTAGTATCTATAATGTTTTGCCTATTTCTACTTGACTCCAAATGTATGAACCAACAGAATGCATGCTGTCTTTGTGCAATGGCAGCTCTATAATCTGTAGGGAACCATGGGGGTAAGTGTGACTTCATATAATATTTCTATGTGAGAATAATTGATCTAATGTTAAAATAAATGGTCTTAGTAGGAACAGAAAGTACAGGTTCTTCCACGGAGAAGTAGAGCATGTGAACCACCCGACACTCACTTGGAAAGTTCTGCTATAAGACGGCTATTACACAATGAGATACAATGGAGTGTGCAAATATCTTCACTGAAAAACGTTAAATATGTAGCTGTCTGTTTCAATATTGTCAAACTCTATCTTCCCCGAAAGTTACAAATGACTGGATGTTTAATAGGTGTTAAAAGTCACAGAGCGGCGCTTAAATAATTGGATATTTTTAATAGGTTTTTAATCGGTTAAAATAGTTTTAAGGGGTAAAAAAATGGAGTGTGCAAATATCTTCACTGAAAAATCTCTAAAACGTTAAATATGTATCTGTCTGTTTCAATATTTTCAAACTCTATCTCCCGCGAAAGTCACAGAGCGGCGCTTAAATGACTGGATGTTTAATAGATTTTAAAAGCCACAGAGCGGCGATTAAATGACTGGATGTTTAATAGGTTTTAAAAGCCACCGAGCGGCGCTTAAATGACTGGATGTTTAATAGATGTTAAAAGCCACAGAGCGGCGCTTAAATGATTGGATATTTTTAATAGGTTTTTAATCGGTTTAAATAGTTTTAAGGGGTAAAAAATGGGTCGAAATTGAAAAAAAAAAACATTATACATTTTGTACATTCATCTTCGTTTATTTTTAATTTTAATTTTTAGTCAGTTTATGTATGTATCACGTTGGTACAGTGGTAACGGTACCAGCTTTGAATACTACAGTTTCTGTTTCGATTCTAGTTGATGGCACCCAAATACTTTTTTTTTACTTTTGAAATCACGACTCTTATAATAATTTATACAAATTAATGTAGGTCCTTCAGAGTTCGTGAAAGATTCCTTTGGATATACTGTTAAATAAGCAGAGATTATTATGCGTTTACACAAATGCATTTTTCATTTTCTTTTCAAACCTAATATTCTAACACGTGTACGAGATAGTGAATAATCGGATACGGATTTGGTTACGTGTTTTGAAATGTCAGATATAAGGTGATTTTTTTTTATTGTCAATAAATTTTAGAAAAACATTTTTTTAAAAACTTTAATCAGTGATGAGAAGAAAAATTGCTGGCATTAAGAAAACGAAATAAATAAGATTATAAAACTTTGATTGCTCTTATCACTGTTCTCATCTTGACTGTAGTATTTCCACGTTTCGGTCGATGTAATCTCCGACCTTATTCAGGTGTAATTTGTCGAACTTATTTAATCCCCTTGGTATCGTCTAATCAATTTGGACTAAAATAAATATGAGAAAATTTGAATAATGAATTTTTTTCGGTAAGAAGCTCTATTAAATATATAAAAATATCTTTTAAAGCTTTTATTTCTATTTACGCTCGTTTGATCGTTTTCCAATAATAATTAAATGCATGACCCATTAGATAGGAGACTCTAGCGGTAGATGCATCAGGTCAAACGTAGTAAACCTTATCCCATTGGATTTCCACAACCTTGTTTTAAGAAAGACATTATTCGTTTTTATTCTCAATCACCAAACAATATTCGAAAAGTTCAACTGATTCGATGAGTTTAATGGAATAGAAATGACACTTAATCTGCTCACTGCAGAACAATGATTCACGCAAATTAAGTTTCAACAGACGAATTACAAATGGTGACACAACGATTAATGGTCGTTGTGTGACCATTATATAATGATTATATGCCTGATATATATAATGTAACGGTTTAATAGTGGCCGTTTGGGTGACTGTCTTTCTCAGATAAAATCATTATTTCATTCTCTCGGCCAAAACTAAACGTCATATACACGCCATTGACTCTAAATTATAAGCAATAGATAATTATGTCGTACATTAACTTTTATAGTGGCCAGAAATAGACGGAGAGTTGATACTATCTTACGTAAGCATGAAATACACTCGCACAAAGGAACACGTGTATATACACGCTGAAGAGGGATAGGACCCCCCAAACACGCGTGTACGTAGACTACTGTTTTTAAAAAATAATAAATAAATAAATACATCCAAATAAAAAGAGGGCGACTTTCTAAGAAAACACCGGATCTCCAAGGTGGAGACGATAACCTAATATCGTTTAATGCAAAGCATTGAAGCACATGTTCCCACACGGAGGTATTACAGTAAGTCCCACTCACCCCCATGGTTTACTACTGATTGTGCAGCTGCAATTCCGCCGGTTTGTACGTCATAAATCAAATACAGATAGGCAAACGTTTATAGATATTAGAAGTCATTGTAAGAGAGAAATAGCCACAGCCAAGTAAAGGTATGCTGAAATAACCAGGGCACACATAGAATCGCAGAAGATAGGAACTCGTGATTTGTGGAAAATCTGTAATAGTGTAGTGAATAAAGGGCAATCAGTAATTCTTTCACCATCTTACAACCAGAAGATCACATGCACGGCAGCCGAGAAAGCGGAATTGCTTGCCCGGAGATTTGCGTTCAACTTCACCTTAGAGCCAACAAGCAACTCCCTCCCAAATATCCTTATGCGAACTGAAGCCACATTTGATGATGTAAAAATCACCCCTTCTCTTGTCCGCAATATCATAAGAAACCTAAACACCTTCAAGGCGTCTAAGCCGGATCTCATCCCTGCTATACTAATTAAAAAAAATACTCAGCTGAGCTAGCCGCCGTACTTTCCAAGCTCTACAATAAATGCTGAATCCTATCTCTCTAATAACTAGAAGATGGCGTCTGTGTTACCAGTGTATAAGAATTCTGGTCAAAGGACTGACCCTCTCAATTATCGCCCTATTGTAACCCCTCTTCTAATGAAGTTGGCTAAGACCCCTTTTTGTCTGGAAATTAGGCTCGGATCGTCTAGTCCTTCTCTGAAGGTTATTACATTGAATCCTGTATGCTGAAAGCGAATATCGAAGCCACAAGCAGAAAGAAAACAGACACGTGTAATTCTACTCTACAAGAATTAATTCACGAACTTATGTACAATGTTTTTACAAATATCGTTCAGTTTTTAGTAAGTTTTGAACAGTCTCAAATCTTCTTCACAGACAGCATCAGACGGGTTGAGGAGGGGTAACGTCTTCAGGGAACGGTATGGTTACCTCAAGTTTCGCGCACAAACTCTCGCTAGAAACTGCTTTGAAACTCCTTCAGAAACTGACTAATTTTCGCGACATTAGCATTAATAGTGGTGTATGTCGTCAGGGTGGAAGTCTGATGGCGCCTCGACATTACGGACCCCCCCCAGATTTTGCGATATGAGATTTACAGATATATTAAATTCTGTTGACCTCTAAGGTCAACTCTGTCAGTCCGACATCTGGCTTTTGAGTTCGCCAAGGCCAGACAGTGTTATGTTATTGTTCTAAGTTTCTGTCATCAATTTTAAATGCAAAATATATTTCTCTGACTTCCAAACAATATCTATTTTGACACTGAAATAAAATATATATTTATATTCTCTATTTTAAATCCTCGGGATATCTGCCGTTACCCGGGATCGGTTAAAGCTATCTTAGCATAGTTATAAGGCCCTCCTCAGGCCCTCCTCAGGCCCTTGGGGGATCTAAAGCTCCCCAATGAGGGGAAAATTGCTCCCTCAGGTTGATTACGTCACACTATCAGTCTCTTCCCTCTCTTCGTTAAAATGTTTTAGACCTTAATTAATCAAGCAATAGCCCACCAAATACCAAAAGTCCACCTTCTCTCGGACAAAAAAATATGGATTTAGGCAATATCGTTCTACTGCAGATCTTTAAACAATAATCCCTAAACGTATATATCAGGCACTGGATAAGTCGGGCGAAGTCAGGGTTGTAGCTTTGTAGCTCTTGATATATTGAAGGCCTTTGACAAAGTCTGACACTAAAGGAATGCTAATGAAAATTAAATCGTACGGTATAACTAGACGTATAATAAATATAATTTGATACTTCTATGACAATCCCAGGTTATCACTGATAGACATACACCAAAACAGCATAACATTAATAAAAGAGTGCCTCAGAGATCGATCCTTGACCACTATGATTCCTGATATTCGTTAACGACCTTAATGATAATATTGTACCTGAGATGAGAATATTTGCTAATGATACAACGCTTATAACATGGGCAGAACTGATGTACACAAATCTAAGACGACTGCAACTTCATTAGAAAATGACCTCACAACTGTAGTGGAATGGAGTCGTAAATGGATGCTAACATTCAATGCTAATAAAAGCAAGCCGCTCTCATTGAACAATTACAAGACGCCTCTTCAACCACTGATATCCATGGCCAATCACACTCTACCTGAGAATTCTTTCTCCAGACTCCTCTGCTTTACATTCACAGACAATAAGAACTGGAACAAATACATTTAGAACATTGCGCAGGCTGCTGCAAAAAAGGTTGGTTTCCTCTATCGTGTTAGAAGACTACTCACATCTGAAAGTATCCTGTACCTCTACAAAGCAACCATACGCTCATGCATCTGGTGCATCTATAACTAATTTTTCCATCTTGGATAGAGTCAAAACAAAAAGATAGATCCCATCTTGTAAACTAAGCTCCAACCCCTGCCGCAATGTTGCACCTTTGTGCCTGTTTTATAAGTATTTTAATGGAATGTTCTCTGATGAAATTGTTCCACTTGTGCCTCCTCGACGTACATATCCCCGACAAACTCGCTTAGCAAGAAAATCAAACCCCTTCACTGTTGAGGTCCCTAAATACCAGAAAGCTTTCTACTTTAATAGTTTCTTCATTCGAACGGCTAGACTTTGGAATTCACTTCCTGCTACCTGCTTTTCTGACTGTACTGATATACAGACGTTTACATGTAACGAAAACCAACACCTTGTTAATCTTTCCTGGTCCAAGTGGCGATTTTCTCGAGTTCGATAGAAAAATTCTTGAGTTTGACAAGATACACTTGAAGAAGGCCGGAGGTTACATTGACCAAAACGTTGGGAAAATAATATTCAACTTTAGAACTCCAAACTATTATTTATTATGATATTGTAAAATGAAGAAAATTAACATTATATAAATTTAAACACGAATTAAATTGTATTTGACATATATCGTTATCATACGGTTAGTAAAATCAATGCAATCCAACAAAGAGTTAAGAAATAAGTCGTGCATATCAAATATAGATGCATGGTAATCACTATACAACGCTATCATAAATTATGTATATGTATGAGAGCGAAAATTAAAAGAAGTGATCAATTACTCTGTAAATCCAGACGAGTCGATACTGTTTGTGATTATTATACTCTGTCAATATTGAATGTTTAACTGCAAGTAAATATATTTACCGGCTTTCAAAATTGACATTTATCAGCAAACTTTCGTTCGTAATTGAAAATTGAACAAGAAAACGATTGCGTTATAAACTGATAATTTATTTCAAAACGTTTTCTGATTTTCTGTCTTAGTCTTTTTATATCAAATTTTTTTGAAATATATATCGTTCATTGATGAAAAAACATGAACATATCAGTTGCTTTCTCGTCTAACGACAAACGTCTGCGACGGTTTTAGTTTTTGATTTGATTATGTAAACGAACCAACAGACGATGTCAAAGTCTTGACAGATAGAGTCGCTAATTCAATTAATGGGGTTTGCTTTGTGGTTACTGTATGTGGGACAAGCGTTTCGTCGAGAGATTGAATAAGAAGAATTAAAAAAAGGAAGGAAAAGGAGAAAAAAGAGGAATAAGAAGAAAAAGAGGAAGAAGGAAAATAAGAACAAAAAGGAGAAGAAGAACGAAGAATAAATAACGAATACGAGTGGGAATAGAAATAAAAAATGAAAATGGCGATAAAAATAAGATTAAAAAACTGAGAAGATATAATTAAGAACGATAGCAATGCATGAAGCCACTTGATTTAAGAAGACGGAGAAGTTGACAAAAAAAAAAGAAAAACAATATAAAAATGGGAGTTAAAATACTAAAGAACTATTAAACATGTTTGATTTTAGTTATTTAAGAAATCATACTTGCTTTAAAATTTATGGAAAATTGGATACTCTAGCCTGCTCGGCGATTACAATATTTGCTTTGCTATGAAAAACTAAAACTTGTATATCTTATTTAGGAAGAAACGGATGTGCGAAAAAGGTGATTGAATTTTGTCGTTTGAAGAACACATATCCAGCAATTGATCCCCAGAGAGAAATCGTTGTAAGAAGCAATACAAAATAATTAGCATTACTATTAATGTAAAACACTCAATTAAAATTTAGGAGGTCCTAGGAGCACTACTAAATCCAACATTACCGTATTTATCCGCTATCTCAATTTTAAGCAAAATGATGTAATTTCCGGAAAAGAAGCTACTTAAATAGGTATCTGTATGGCAATCAGGTATTAACACAACCAATTGATGGGGACAAATAAGCGAACGTGTCAAAAGAGCTGGAACTAAAGAAGCAGATAACAGAACAGACAATTCCGAGGAAAAATACCATTGTAGTATTTGTAGAATGGACAAACTGGGACAACGGATGACTGTGTTGAAATTAAGAAGAAAGGGTATGGCCAATCAAATTACAAATACGTTTCTGCAATTTATCAAGAACCGTTAAATGGGACAGAGATCCATTAAATATGACAACAGCACTCAATACATGATCTGATATATCTTAAAGAGATAGAGAATATCCTCGGGTGAGTGAAAGTGTGTAGAACCAGAAAAAGAACTGATTTTATGAGAAGCAGAAAAGGTAATTAAATTAATATATGAACTACAAGAAAGCTTTTATGAGGATCTACAATATGCAGACAACTAACCTTTATACAATAGATTCCTAAAGTAATGAGTCGACATTTCCGTTCCACATTAGTACATAAAGTGACCTTAAACCTGACCATTTAGTTCAGTTGATCCTCAGCTAATAAAAATAAAAAATTGTTTAAATTTTATATATTATTCAGCCACATTAATACGTATAAGTATTGGTGCTTTTTGTTGTGTATTCTTTTTTACTTTACCAGCCATAAAAACACACATCCATACAGATGAATCATTTTGTTTTGGCTTGCTTGAACATTCTGTTACTTATTTAGATTTTTTGTCCGCAATGATAGCGATTAGTGAAATCTAATATGTTTAAATCGAAGATTAATTCCAATGAAGTTGTAGAGACCAGAATTATCTTCCTTTCAAATAAATTATAGGTAAATTTATACTTGTTGGCACAAAGCGTTTAGCGCATTTTCGTATGAAATTCCTATCTCGTAATCAATAACGAATCTTGTAGCAAATATCAAATATCGTACCAACACAGATCATAATATTTCCTCGTTTGTGTGTTAGACGCCGAATAAAAAAGACCGCCTATTGACATATGCTAAAAAAAGGCAACACGGCGAAAATGTAAATTTTGCCGTGCATTTACCACATGTATTCTTGGGTTGCATCGTGAAGCAAACAATCCTAAAAAGTTTTAAAAAAGTCAATCCACAATGTAGAAAACTAATTTTACTTACGTAATCTCTCCAAAAGTAAATTATCCCCAATAAAACCTTGAAAAACTCAGCAAACTCCTCTTGATATTTCATGCAAAAGTAAATTAGTAAATCGAGTTAAACAAACGAGTCGATCGACATGCACAAGACGATACGACCACACATGAAACGAAGCAATGAGAAATAGCGCCAGACAAGGCGATAAAAGCGAGCGCGTAGAAACACACATTTCTTGTATTGCTCATCACTGAAAACATAACAGGCTTTTCACACATTTGTTTAAAATTACGTTTACGTGTTTCTATTATTTTGAAGTTTGAAATAGCATTTTCTACAAGCTCCCTCGCTTGTTACTGATTTGCCAGATAGATTTGTAATAGCATTTGCTTACGTTTGAAATTACATTTTTATCACCGATAAATTATTCAATGAAGACATCAATCCCAACATGAACATGTTTTCGGTCTTTTGTATAAGATAACATTTGTCACAGAATTTGAAATTTAACCCTTATCCGCGAGTGGCATCCGGGCCTTGATAAGTGGTGACCTCCATGTAAAACAAACAAAATAATAATAAAATAAACCGTAAGAAAATAGTTAAAAGATGGTGTGGTGTATACTTAGGCTATCTATCGCTTTACCTGGAATAAAAACGTTGCCAACATCTCATTTAAAAGATGCCTCCTCTTAGTAAAAAAGTCACAGACAATGAAGAACGCATAAAACTATGAATATAAGCAAGATAAAAAGGCAACCTCAACTCGTTGATAAACGAGGGGGTGAGGTAAGCAATTGAGTAAAATTTCTCTAGAAGTGGCATTCTATGATAGAAGCCAACCAGGATCTTAACCCGATCCTCATAAATTTTAGAAACAAAATTACAAAAATAAGAGATTTAAATTTCGTTACACAAAATGCGTTACTACAATCTTTGTATCTCTATAACAACAAATCAAATCCTGGCCGAGAAGATTTAAAATTCATTGTTTCTACAGCACTATAACCCTCGTGAAAGGTTATATTTTTCTTACAAGGGAGTCACAACTTATCAAGGCCCGAAGGTCACTCAAGGATAAGCGTTAATGAATGTAAGGTGGTAGTGTAGTAATCTTTAATATTGTAAATTGTGTAGAATTCAATTATTTAAAGAGTCCAACAAGAACTTGTTTACATTCGACGTGAAGGCTACTACGTTATAGTCAACGAGGAACTAGACCAGCAGAACAGTGTTCCACAGGTAGGCAGTTCTGGAAAAGAAGCTTTGTTCATAGAATTTGCCTTTAGATCAAGGCACAGATAAAGCTTAGGAATAATTATTTATAGTGGTTGTAGCTAGACGAGTGTTTCTGTGAGAGTTTTGTTAGGGGGATCATAGATTGGAGCTCAAACGGGCATATGCCATGAAAATTCAGAGTACAAAATAGACTTCGTGGCTTAGTGGGGGTTGCCCTGTTCTCTACCCTGCAACCTCTCTCCCACAGAACAGACGTTGCGAGCCTATCCTTGTTTTATCGTTATTTCCATGGCAGGTGCTCGTCTGAACTCCAATCTCTCGTCCCCCCTCGCCAATTTTTCACAAAAACACCCGTCTAGCTGAATCCACTGTGAAAAATCTCCCCCACTCTATATCTGTGCCTAAATCAAAACGCGGATTCCATGAACAAAGCTTCTTTCTTAGAACTGCACGCCTGTGGAACTCTGGTCCGTCTGCCTGCTTCCCACCGGACTATAACTTGGATGTCTTCAAGTCCAATGTTAACAAATTCCTAATGAACCGCACCCTTAAGTAAACACTTCATCAAATCTCCTCACTAACGTACTGTACTTGCAATAACCCTTATCCCTGAGTGGCTTCCGGGCCTTGATAAGTGTGATCACTGTGTAAAAAAAAAAAAATAACAATAGAGCAGAGAAATGTTCGAAACATCTCTTCTGTGGAAAATACTTTGCAGGGAAGAGAAAAGGCCATCACCTACTAGGTTTGAAAGCCGATATTTGAACACTATCAAAGCAGGAGAAGGCGCTTCGAGCAGCTTATACGTAGATGTAGCAACAGTACTCCATTTTAGGACGTACTTGGCTGTTATACAAATAAAAAAACAACAAATATTCGTATTAAGAGCGATCTTCTGATTACTGTTCATCTTATAATAAGCAAATAATAATACATAATTAACTATTTTTTTTATTGAAAAAATCAAGTTGTCATAGAGATTCTCATCAAAATTAAGTTGAGATTGTTCAGTACCATATGTAGAATGACGTCGACATCTCCTTGCAAGAACAGTAAGAACTTAACGCCGTCATCTTTCTTGACTAAAATATACATGCGACTTGGGACCGTTTGTGAATTTGATATTTCCGAGAAACTTTCTCCTTCGGAGGAAGTTGCTTCAACCTGTCTTGGTTGTATGCCGCTTCGATCGTTTAAGTTAATAGATAAGGTCAGGAAATAGTTGTACATATAAAAATGCGCCCCTCTTCATCATATTTGATGCTGAAACGCCTATTCTAACACAACAAAAAGAATGATGGGAGCCGAAATAGATTCTTATAGGATTATTGACCATCAGCTGTAAATACAGAAGAGATGATTTGGCAGCTTTTTCATCCTTGAGAATTGGTTTGAAATGCATTCAATGGAGATGAAGATGAAATGGATGCTCCTTGCACATCTTCCATTCTGATTTCGAGTTCCTTTGGGCATTCAATACAGAATGAATTATGACATTGTTTACAGCATTGAAAAGAATTTCTGAATAGAGCAAATATTTAGATTTGCTGGATAATTAACCCCGCGGTACTCTATTGAATATTGCACGATTCGAATATCAAATTATCTTAACTTACAAGGGGAGATAATTAATGAAATCGATATGTGCATCCAAAGTTTTTGCTTCATCATTGCCATCTTTAAACTGTCTTTCTTTCGCGCTCATTACCATAAAAAATGATTGATTAAACAGTATGTGAGGGCGACCGTAAGGCTTCTTTTTGTTGGCTACTACGCCAAGATATAAGAGAGGGAGGATGCCACCCTCTCCCTTGATTGCTTGTGCGTGTTAAATATTTCGCGTGAGAAAGAGAGGATTCTCTTGGATAATTATAACATAAATAATTTCATAATTACATCAAACCTTCTGCAATACTCAAAAACGTACAGGACACCTGTGGCCATTTTAATAGTCTCAATCGTATGAGAAATCCATTTCTTGCCTTTATTTTGTCGAATTAGGTTTTGTTTATTTATTTGCGGACTATTATCCTCATGTTTATATTATAGTTGTTTCAGGACGTTCCGGTCAACTATTCCTCTGGTCTTCTGCAGGTTGTTAACCGCAACGGGATAGGAATGCTGAATCTTTAACTATATCTTAAGTAAATACTGCCTTCCATAGTTGCTGTCGTCTCATCACGCTTTGGCTTGCTTTGGGTAGGGTTGAAACCACTAGGATTTAAAGACAATGCTCACTGGAACTTCGGGGCTTGTGACGCAGTGGATAGAGACGTTGAATCTCTACAGTTCCAGGTGAGCATTTCATTTACACACGACACGCTTCACTAGTTCAAGAAATTTAAATATAATTTTAACTGAAGTATATAAAAGCATACAGATTTTAGCGAACAAAAATCAAAACTGCCTGAAGACGACTGTAGAAAACTCAGTCAAAAGTACTTGCAAACAACCAAACGAAAACAAAAATGAATCAAGACGACTATGGAACTTTCTTACACAGACGAACCAAGAAAAGAAGAAAGACAATTAGAAAAATTGAAAAACTACAAAGAAAGCTTATTAAGCAAGAACACTCCCTGCTATATAACAATACTGGTCTGAATGAAAATATGCTGTCTAAATACACAATATATATATATATATATATATATATATATATATATATATACTTTTTATTTGTTTGTAAAAGATAAAAAAAGCACAAGCAGCTGCACGCCTGTGGAACTCTGTTCCGTCTGCCTGCTTCTCACCGGACTACAACTTGGATGTCTTCAAGTCCAACGTTAACAAATTCTTAATGAACCGCCCCCTTAAGTAAACACTTCATCAAATCTCCACACTAACGTAATGTACTTGCAATAACCCTTATCCCCGAGTGGCTTCCGGGCCTTGATAAGTGGTTATCACTGTGTAAAAAAATATATTGTCTATTGAGTATTAAATACTCTTGCATTACAATCGTTATATATATATATATATATATATATATATATATATATATATATATATATGTAAATAAGAAACGGTAATAAATGTAGAAAAACTATATATTGATATATAAATTTATTCATTCATTAAACAAGGTTATACATCAATTATGGGTGTTGGTAAGTGAGGTCTTAATACCATGGCATTTCGAAGCCGAATACTTCTTAACAGAAGAGTGGAGAAGATGTTAGGTAGCATAATAGGGATGCGGTGTATAGCGATAGTTACATTAAGACTAAAATAAATTATTAAGGCGTTTTGGGGGAGTTATAGAGGTCTCTGTTATATAGGAGGAGTATAGTTTGTATTATATAAAACATGTACGTGTATAGCATATCTGTCGTAGTAGGTTTAATGCATGTGGTCATTTAGGTTACCTAGAAACTTTCTCCACTCATTTAAATAAGCTCCAATATAATTTTGTTTGAGCTTTGTATTATCCCGATAAGTTTCCTCTTCAAGAAATCATCCATAATAAACAGGTAGAGCTTCACTTGACATATAGATATGCTCGATAAGGAATACATTCCCCTTTCATCTAAAAAAATCCCACCCTCTCACGAAAAGCCTACATTTTTAAACTAATAACAACAATTATAAATTTATAATTAATGTAAAATAGAAAGCTAATTACCATGATCTTAACTTTAGTTTAAAGAAAGCCCAAATCATTACCTCCCCACCCCCTGGTAACCGAGCAACCCCTACCGCTGAATAGTAGTGCCAACTGAAATAACAGGAAAGAGTGGCAACCCAGCATTTCGGTGTAAATTAACCTGCTTTCCTAGAGCCAATGAACACCCAGAGGAATTTGAAAGCAACTTAATTACCTTAAAAAAATAAAATTCTAGAAACCCAACAAGCATCCAAACCAAATAGTTAATAAAAATATGGTTTCGCGAAAATGAAACAGAACTCTTTGTGCCTGCTGATAAAACCAAAATCTATTACCAACTTGATTACTAAGCATATTAAGACCTACATTGAACTAAATAAATCATATAAAGTAGTACCTATTTACTCAGTAAATATCATCAATGACCAAGCAAAGAGTCTACCAATCAGCATGCAATTAAATAAGTACACAGAAACTCCAGCTTCCCCAATATTTGCTTTAAAGGACCATAAACTTAACTTTAGAAGTAATCCATCTTTTAGACTAATTTGCCCTTCCAAATCAGACCTAGATAAAATAAGTAAAAATATCTTAGACAGAATCATACCGAATATAAAAAGAAAATAAGCTTCTCCCTAAGCTTCATAACATTTCATATAGAACAATTATAAATCTATCTTCCCCATCCTATTAAACAAGGCACTCATCCCTTGCAAAAAAAACAAAACAATTCATACCTCTCCAAATTAGATAATAGATAATACGTAAGAAGCTAGTAGATAGATAATAAGTACGTATCTCTTAAAATTATTATTATCTATTATTACTCTATAATTCTTATATTTCTATATCCATCTTCCCCATACCCCTTGGTATTTTTATTCACTTACTCCACCATCTGCTTATCGTCGAGCTTACTCAAATAAAATCCTTGTACTATGCACTCCGTATAGTTCACCCCTCATATTAATCCTCCTGCTACTATTCTTAATAATTTATGTTTCGTTTAAGCACCGTTATAATCTAAGAAACTCCTCTAAAATATACCAACATAGCAAAAAAACAAAAAACAAAAAAAAACAAAACAACAAAAAAGCAAAACTATTTAATGAAAACCACTTCCGCAGATACAACTCATACACACATAGGTTTAATTAAGCAACTTCTTTCAACCAACCAACCCTATATTCCCCCTGAGAATTTAAAAGCACACATTGTCCACATACATTAAACTTACTATAACAGATATACTACACACATACATGCATTACATAATACAAAATATATTCATTTTATATCACAGAAACCATTATAGCCCCACCCCCAAACAGCCCCAATAATTTATTTTGCTCGTAATGTAACTATCGCTAGATGCCAATATTTGCACACTCCAGTGTGTTGCATTGTATAATAGCCGTCCCACAGCAGAACCTTATAGATAGATGTCAGGTGGTTTACACTCTCTATTTCTGTGTAGCAGTCATTATAATCTGTTCCTGATTATAGTGTAGCGATCCTTTTTAAAGCCAGTCAGCAGATCCTTTCTTATCTACATTCATAATTCAATCAAGTAAATATTTGGCGCGCTTTTGTTTATCTCATTCTTCTATTTTTTTTTTTTTTGCAATGGAAGTTCTCGGTGTATTTATAGCCACTCTTTTAGTGTATTTATGTAAAAGACTTGATTTTCGATTCTGTCTAATTTGTAAGGCAGTCTTATCCAAAATTTGAATGTAAAGAAGCGCCACCTGGCGACAATTTAGTGAAACGCACCAAAAAATGGCGCCGTCCGCGTAATGCAGAAATTCTGTAAACTCTATCGTTTCAAGTGGCAATAAGCATTGTTTGGAGTAAACGGGAGTTAAAAAAAAATGAGAATTATTTGTTTTTCGGAGTTACCTACCCTTGAATGCAATTTAGTTCCATTTTGGAAGCTCATCAGATATCGTCCGGTGCTAACACTAGTAACACGATGCTGATGGTCAATTTTCGGGAGACTCATACCTCCTGCTCTTCTGCGTAGACACAACCTAGACGAACACTAGTTTCTGTATTCTGAGTTTAAGTGTTTATTTCTCAATAATGTCTGTATGTCATCACAGGTATTTCTAGTTTATTTTACAGATTTTCCTTGGACGGCGATTTTTCTCTCATCCTGATAATTTGAATCGTTCTCTTATATGATAATATTGTTCCTGCCATTATAAGTCCTTGACTATATGAAATGGGTTTACTTTACTTAGCATAAGTAAATCCCTTCTATAGTTATACTTGAATGCCTACTGGGGAGAACTTGAATGCCTACTAGATACTGTCCTCGAGTGTCTAAGGTCTCTCTGTTCAGGGGTTTGTCAGAACAATCTGGCATGAGGATACTTTTCCATAGAAGTAAACCCTGACCAAATATTCAAAATCACATAGTATTCGCTGCCTAAATAAGATCTCCTCACTTTGGCTAACCCATATTAGCTTTTACGAGGAATGGTGCACCTTCTCCAAGTGATATTACCTCAAGTAACAGCACAAAACTGGATACTCCACCAGACCAGATAAATTCTTGTCCTGGAATTCAGTAAGACCAATCGACCAAAATGAAAAATACACTACAACATATAAAAATGGTTAATTGGGGAGAGGAAAATTATGTTCTCAATTTCTTTACTAACACAGTGTTTGAGAGATAAAGAACTTAAATGGAACATTCAAATATCTATGTATCTCATATAGACTTCAAGTGTTAGCCCCAGGTTGTGGGCCCCTTGATTTCTGAGAACTTCGACTGAAGTAAAATAAAACAAAAGGAAATAGTTATAACCAATTAATACATATGATTAAATAAACATCCTCTATCAATCACTTATCCTATATATTTCCCGAAAGTTCAGAAACGCATATGCATACATATATTAAACCCACTACGGCATACATTGTATACACTTACCTTCATTATATAATAAAAGCTATATTCCTCCTATATCACAGAAATCACTTTAGTTCTCCCAAAAGAGTTTCAATATTTTATCTCTGCACAATTATTTCGCTCCTAATGTAATTATCGCTAGACGTTGCATCCCTATGTTACCTACCACCTGTTCCCCTCTTCTGATGAAGAGCATTAGGTTTCGAAATACCATGGTATAAAAAGTTTTACTTATTCTACACTCCTAATTGACCAATATATTTTGTCATTGTTTATATTATTGATACTTGATATGAGCTCCAAAGCAATTTGTTGAGCTTTGCATTATCCCGATAAGTCTTTTCTTAAAGAATCGATATAATCTTGTTTTAATCTAATGCAATACTGAGGATGCGGCGAGTTGAACTGGCGGTGTTAGACGATTTCATAATTGGATTGTAGCCAAAGTAAATACTTGTATGATTGTTCATTAACGAAAACAAATGTTATCCAAAAATGAAGTGTATATCTAATTTCTATTATGCTATTTTCCCCTATTTTAATTAGTAATTTAAAGAGAAGGATATAAAGTTATATATGAAAGATTTAAATATTTGTTCGGCTGTTCATTAACGAAATGAAGAAATGTTATCCAAAACTGGAGTATATATCTAATTTCTATTATTCTATTTTCCTATGTTTTAGTAATTAATTGAGATCTCTTTCTTTTTCCTCTTCCTCCTCTCTCTATTAAGCTATAGTTTAGCTATAGTATATATATATATATATATATATATATATATATATATATATATATATATATATATATATATATATATAGTCTGTATTCTATTTTTCAAGATGGAAAAGAAACATAACAAATTATCGTTCCTAGATATGATGAAAACCTGCACTGGTCAGGGGTTTATGACATTTGTAAACCGAAAGCACACTTTCATTGGACAGTACCTAAACTTCAACTCCCGCAATATAATATAAAGAAAGGAATCGCCCGTTGATTGCAACATCGAGCAAATGCAAATCAAGAGAATTAGCCAATGAAAAACCGTCCAGCGAAACAATTATCAAGACAGCATGACATCAGCTCCAAGAAATCTGCACCAAACACAAAAACACACACACCACTCAGAAACTTGCCACTGTTTGTATGCCGTACATTTTTTTTACATGGAGTTCACCACTTATCAAAGCCCAATAGCCACTCGGGGATAAGGGTTATTGTGTGTACAGTAATCAATGGGATAGTGTAGCAATAGTATTGGAGAATTGATAAGGTGTCATTACTTAGGGGGGCGGTTTATCAGGAATTTGTTTGTGTTGGACTTGAAGACATCCAGGTTGAAATCGGGAGGGAAACAGGCAAGCGGAAACAGGCGTTCAGTTCTAAGAAAGAAGCTTTGTTCATGGAATCTACGTTTTGATTTAGGCACAGATAAGGAGTGGGGAAAATTATTGACGGTGGTTTCAGCTAGATGGGTGCTTTTTTGAAAAAGATAGGCGAGGGGGGATCAGAGAATGGACGAGCACCTGCCATGGAAATAACGATAGAACAAGGACAGGCTCGCTACGTCTCTTCTGTGGGAAAGAGGTTGCAGGGTAGAGAAAAGGGCATCCCCACCAAGCCACAAAGTCTATTTTGTACTCTGTCAAGGCAGTATAGGCTGTTTTTAGCAGCTCCTGCCCAAATGTGGCAGCAGTGTCCATCTTTGGACGTACTTGGCTCTTATATAGATAGAGAATTGCATCATTAGTGAGATATCTTCTGGAGCGGTAGAAGGATCCCACCATTTTCACAGCGACCTTGGCAACAGGCTTGATGTATGTGTTCCATTTCAGATCAGGAGTAAAGGTCAAACCAGAAGCTTATCAAAACATGGGGTCTCCCCTAGACGAGAGCCATCCATTTCAATTGATGCTAGATGGGGATCAGAGCTTTTATAATGTAGAAATAGGAGCTTGGTCTTAGATGCATTAAAGGTAAGCCGCCACCTCTTCCCCACTGTACCAGCCGCTCAAGATCGGAGGAGAGAGAATTAGAGAGAACATCATCATTTACGGCCTGTGATGTGTTGCCGTAGATGGTCCTGTCATCAGTATAGATGTCAACGAAAGATTTTAGTATGTGTTTTGGGAGATCATTGATGTAGATCAGGAAGAGAGTTGGGCCCCATAATGGATCCGTGAGGGACTCCAGCATTAATACTGTGGGCCTCTGATTTCTGCCCATCAACCACCACTGTTATGAGCCTATCAGAGAGAAATGATTTAATGATCGGGAAAACATTTCCAGTTATACCGTAGCTGGAAATCTTTTGTAGTAGACCTTTATGCCAAAGCTTATCGAAGGCCTTTGATATGTCGAGAGCAATTGCCCTAGAAATTAAGCCTTTGTCAAGAGATTCGCTAATCCTATGAGATATAACCGTCAGCACATCTGCTGTAGATCTAGCAGAATGGAAACCATATTTCGTGTCGCTAAGAAGGTTATTTCTGCTGAGGTGGTTGACTACTTCTATATTTATTGTGGATTACAGCAACTTACTCATGACACATAGGAGACTTATTGGTATGTATTGAGAGGGAGATGAATTATCACCTGAATTCTTAGATACATGGCATACTGATGAGGTTTTCCAGGGTGTTGGAAAGCACTTCTCCTTAAGGCAAGGCTTAAACAGTTTTGTAAGTATGGGGGCAAGTTCTGGTTGTATCTTTTTTAACACTATAATTGGAATACCGTCAGGGCCAGTTACTTTACAGGAATCAAGGTTCTTGATTAGCTTGGCGACCTCACGCACACATATTTGTATGTTACCTAGCGTGTTGTGTGTTGTGGGAGGAAATACGGGGATTGATGGCCTTCGCCACATAGGGTAGAATTTGCTGCACAGTTCTTGGCAAATAGTTTGGCTTTGTCGGATGCTGACGAGATGGCCTCTGGTCCATTGATAATGGTTTGGATAGAACGCACGTTTCTGTTTGGGATCTTATTTGCTATTTTCCAGAACTAGTGGGAACCAAGCCGCTGATCAGCTACTTTGGATTCAACGGATTGAGCATACAGTTCTCTTGCATTTTTTATTACTCTTTTACGGTGGTTGCTGGCGGTCCTGAAAGTAGCTTTATTTTCAGTGCATCTATTACGTTGGTAGCTATGGAAAAAGTGATTTCTGTGTGCGATGGCAGCAGCACATTCAGAGGAGAACCATGGCTGGCTGTTAGGTTTTTGTTGGAATTTTTTGGATGGTATGAATCAGTCTATGCCTACAAGTAACCATTCGGTCAGGCCTTATACTATAGAGGACACATCCTTTTTAAACATGGAATGGAGAGGTAGATCAGATATGAATGTACATGAAGGGCCTGTAAGAAAACATTCAACAAACATGTAACTAATATGACATCAGGACAGTATTCAGGAGTGATTCAACTCTCCGGAAACAACTTTTGGGAGTCAAGCCCCTTACAGACAAAAATTGTGACTAAAAACTGTGTATATGAAATCCCATATAAATGTGGAAAATATACAAAGGTGTAACACGTCGTCCACTAAAGTACGGTTAGAAGACCATCGAAAAGCCGTAGTTACGTGGAGAGATTGAAAAAGCGGGTATAGCTGACCATATCTGGAAGGACGAAGTAAAAATTATAGACAGAAAGAAGCATCACATAACCAATTACTAAGTAGACCTACGATATGGGAACCGTCAATTTTAAATAAAAGATAATATGTACAATTAATAAAGTAAAAACAATAATATGGATATATATATATATATATATATATATATATATATATATATATATATATATATATGGAGAGAGATGTATAGTAATAATTAGTAATAAATACGGCTGTGACAACAGAATATTCTTATCATTGTTTTAACTCTCGGGTATATATCGGACACAGTTGGACACTGTTAATTAACCGATAATTACATTACTCTATATAAAAACATATAAGATACCAACGGGTACACACTCGAGAGTCAAAATAATGGAGACAATATTTTGTTGTCATAGTAATAACTAGTAATAAATATACAACTAGTAATAAATATATATACAACTAGAAATGGAAATATGTTTAAAGCTCCTGAAATTCCCACTAGGATCATTTATAAGAATTCGTGATGCGTTGTGTAAGTTCTTGAAAAAATTAATTGTAAAAATCGATATTTACCTGAAGGTTGAATGTTCAATCCTAGGTGTGTGCCACCGAAAAATACAATTGTGAACTACTTTGAACTTCAGCTCGGTCATGGTTGATAGAAGAAGAGCGTGCTTCTCCTGTTAACTAAATAAAGGGTTCCGCTCTAACTTCCGTCTAAATTCCCAAGTTCGAAAAGATGTACCTGAAGAAAACCGGAGGGTACATCGACCGAAAGATGTGTTGGTGGATGAGATACAAAATAAATACTCTAACGCATCGGATGGAAAAACATCAATCCAAGGCCTGATAATTTTCGAAGACTCCTGCACCCGAGATATGAATATATGATTCAACGTACAAATTTCATCACCGACGGAAATATATGCTATGGAATTCTTTACTCGTGTTAACTTATGTGTTTATATTTTGATTTTCAGAATTTAACTTTAACCATTAAACTTATATATATATATAGTCATCCACAAACAGTACTGTTTCGCTGTTTCACAGCTCATCAGTGCGGCTAGACAGGCAACTACCTCAAGCCAGGATTGAAACCCGACCGTTTGTACGGCAGTCAAGGCTCCTAACCATTACGCTATTGGCGGCTGCTTGAACGAGTAGTGATGAGTTTAACGATCGTTCGAAATACCTCCGCTCGATTTGTTTACACAAAGAGCGTCGCTTATATGCTAATGGTAATTCGTGTTTCACTTCTCAATATGCTCAACTCAAGGTTAGGAGCACCATAGTCATCCACATACAGTACTGTTTCGCTGTTTCACAGCTCATCAGTGCGGCTAGACAGGCAACTACCTCAAGCCAGGATTGAAACCCGACCGTTTGTACGGCAGTCAAGGCTCCTAACCATTACGCTATTGGCGGCTGCTTGAACGAGTAGTGATGAGTTTAACGATCGTTCGAAATACCTCCGCTCGATTTGTTTACACAAAGAGCGTCGCTTATATGCTAATGGTAATTCGTGTTTCACTTCTCAATATGCTCAACTCAAGGTGAGGAGCACTATAGTCATCCACATACAGTACTGTTTCGCTGTTTCACAGCTCATATATATATATATACTGTGTTATCATGTACATTACAGTCTTAAGTCAACTACTTCTCGAGGAGTTTATAATAAATTCAGAAAGTCTGTATGATTTAAAAGTTTTGATTCCCAAGATGTTTTGGAATTATTCAAATATCATTATCTCCAAATTGAATACGATATCTCCCTAATTTCTTTGAGATAAAGTTATTCTATGAAATTTATCTGTGAATTCACATGACTTTTCCTCTTCATTTATCAGTTTTAGAATCGTATTTTCAGTTTATCTTGTATTTACCGACGAATTAGATGAACCAAAAAAGTGTTTAAGAATGCAAACATTTCAATTTCAATGTCTGGTTTTCTTGTGCCATCAATTAAGCAAATTAAATGATATTTCTAATTCTCAAATTAATACGCGAAACATTACATTTGAGATGTCTTTGAGATAGAATAAAAAATATAGTACATTTTCAGGCCATTCCCACAGAAGATGTAATATAGCCCTATTACTTGTCTTTTGAAATCCACTATTTGTAAGTGAACACCAAAAAGACTATTTTAATACTTCTACTATATAAAAGAAACATTGTGTGTGTGCCTGTGTGTTTGTGTAAAAGTTCGTTTTCTATAGACTCCAAAACGGCTGACGCCGAGATTTATAAAATTTCATACAAATATACTCTATGCATCTGACAGATAAATAAGCTTTGTATTGGAATGTTTCCAATAAGTATCGATAATCGATGAAAAGAGGAACAGGCGATTAAGACAAACGTTAACACCTTATACAGCCTAACATCACAAGTGCATTTGAGACGTTTTTATACAACACAAGTAGAAAGGCCCGGCCTATAAAATCAGCAGTCGAGTCCTTGAAATGACAAGGGCGCGTTCGAAATGAATATTTATATCCAAAGCACAACTGAAACATGATACTTGATTTTTTCATATTTAACTTAAATTCAAACAATTATCACCGCACAAGCAGAAAGATCAGGTTTGCCAGATCATGCATCAGATAACATGACATGTGTGTGTTCAAAATTAATATTTTTTTTTAATCACGACTGAACTCTGATACTTGACTTTTGCATTTTAAACTTTAATTCAAGCCATTATATATAAAAATAATATTATAAAACCAACAGTAGATTCTATACAGTGCAATGTAGAATACAATGTATTGTGCACTAAGTCACCGCAAAGAAGTATGTGGAGCTTCCTGTTGGTGCACCGTGAGAGGTCTAACTAGGGCAAGCAATCGATCGATGTGATTGAAAATGGGCGATTTCATCGATTTCAATGACAATAAAAATATAGAAGTGTGCAACATTCGTGGATCATTATTCAATCTCAGGCAACGACCGGTCTCCCTGCTAGTATTTATTAAATAGGATTTCATTTTTGCGGGATTTAACAGATCCTCACATTAAAACCTAACATGAAATTTAACTTGGTTATCAATGACAAATCAGTACATAAGGCTATATATAAAACTCTTTACAACTAAAATGAAAAACTGTAAGAAACAATTGTGTTTTCTCTCTCTAGCTAACAACGTTAGTTGTATAAGACTGCGTTATGTTTGCGATAAAGTTGTTCCAATAAAAATTAGAACTTACAATTTTTAAAGCTTCTTAAGTCTAGCTACCTGTATAAGCCAAGTACGTCCAAGGATGGAGCACTTTTCCATATCTTGGCAGGAGCTGCTAAAAGCAACTTATAGACTTCTTAGCATAGTAGACGATGCCCATTTCTCTTCACTGCAACCTCTTTCCCATAGAAGACACGTTATGTCTTTGTTTTATCGTTATTTTCGTGACAAGTGCTCGTCTGAGCTCCAATCTATGGTCCACGTTGACAAACTTTCACGTAAAGCACTCATCTAACTGAAACCGCTATCAATAATCTCCCCCACTCTTTATCTGTGCCTAAACCTAAACATAGATTCCATGCATGAACAAAGCTTCTTTCTTAGACATGCACGCTTGTGAAACTTTCTTCCGTTTCTCTGCTTTCCAAATAACTACAATATGGTCGTCCTCAAGTCCAACGTTACCAAATTTCCACTAAAATTAATACTATGATATTGTCTCATTGGCTTCCGTTCACTCAGTAAACTGTATCCTCGAGTGGCCTTGATCAGTGGTGACTCCTTTATAAAAAACACTTTTACTTGTATTTAATTATTAACACCCACTTCTATATATATATATATATATATATATATATATATATATATATATATATATATATACGACATAATCAGGTTGCTACAGCTATTTTCGTTATATTATTGAAGATAAGCAACGTTGAGTTTGATCAGTACCAGATGGGTGACTATTTGTGACTATCAATACTATATACAATATGACCTACAAGAAAAAATAACTAAAATAACTAATTCATTATCTTTTCCATGCTTGCGGCTGGAGATTGCTTGTGAATTTTATATCTCTTGAGGCGTTCGCCCTCGAAAGTAACCGATTACAACCGCATAGGATGAATGCCGTTTGTCATTGTCATTTGGCACATTAAATCATGCGGTATCACTGGTAGAATGCTTAACATAATTAAATCCTTCTTAGATAAGAGAAAAATCCAGGTTGTCCTCGACGGTCGTACATCTAAACAGTCTGATATAAATGAGGGAGTGCCTCAGGGGTCAATTCTTGAATCTCTATTGTTCCTAATATTTATTAATGACCTCCCTGATAAAACTGCCTCTGAGATAGGTATATATGCTGATGATACTACACTCTATAACAGGCATGACAGGAAAACAAATGAACACATATCTAAAGAAATGGCAAAAACACTAGAGGATGACCTCCAATCTGTAGTGGAATGGGGACATAAATGGATGGTAACATTCAATGCTGTCAAGACTAAACTGGTTTCCTTCAATAATTACAAGAAACCTTCTCTGCCACCAATAGCAATGGCCAGTGACTCCCTGTCTGAGAGTACATCTTTCAAACTGCTTCACCTAACGTTCACAGGAAACATGAGTTGGAACAATTATATTGAAAACATTGCCAGAGCCGCTGCGAAAAAGAATTGTAAATGTTAATTGAATTAAAGGAATAAATTATAAGATGGTCAATATCATAAATTTTAAATTATAAGATGGTCTACCACGGACTCTGGAATATAGACTTTTGTCATTGATTCACTATATTGCTCTGTAATTACATTGCACTTTTTAAAATAAGGATTGCTATATATTATAAGTAAATAAAGTATAGCTCCACAGATATATATATATATATATATATATATATATATATATATATATATATATATATATATATGATTGTTGAGCTGGATTAAATCCGACGATATGAAATAAAATGGAGGTGGAAGGACCTGGATACTCAACGTTTCGACCGATTTATGCGGGCTTCTTCAAGAGGGATATATATATATATATATATATATATATATATATATATATATATATATATATATATATGAGCGTTGTTTCGAAAGTACTCCTTCCTACTTTTAACTAAATAACTGAAATGTTAAATATCTATGAAGAGGATAGTAGTACGAAAAAACGAGCGACATTTTCTGTTCCAGAAATCTTCTAATATTCACCATCACTCAATGCACTTTTGCCAACTTCTTTTGAAAGCTCGGTTGTAAATGCCCGGATTGCGCTTTGTCACCCATATTTCTGTCACCACTCTGAAATCGACGAACCTATCTCCTAACTTTTGATATCAACTGCATCGTCTTCGTAAACATTCTACAGACATCGATGCATGTTGATCAGTTAAATTTTTTTCCTGTATGAAGGATTTTATTACGCTACTCCGCTTCCGACCCAGGTCTATGACAGGGGTTGCTTTCTTAAAGCCTACATCGTCAATAGAATATTAAAAATTTCAGGCCATGAATACATAAGTCCAGTCACTATAACAATGCCATTAGCAATTTCCTCTGATCTATTCAGGCGGACTATATATGAAGAAGATATTACTTTTAGAACGTCAATCCTATTGATTCTATTTAATTCAAATGAGTGTTAATTACTTTCATATGTACAGTAAGAAGTATTTTATGCTTCCGCAATCATCAGTTTAGGATTACTGCTGGTGCCGAGATTCGAAGTCAGCCACAAATCTACATGTGACTTCGTAGGCTAGTATCTTTACCCCAAGCCCACCGGCAATTATCCAAAGGATAGAAAGAAATTAAGTGCCCGTAAATGCCACGTCGGCGGGTATTTATAGTAAACAGTTGTAGAGTATTCAATAAGACGTAGGACTATTGTATTCGGGTTTATGTTTATCGCTATTTTCTCAATTCCTTAAGAGGGCTCAACTTTAATTCTTTAAAGGAGCTTAATTAGTTCATTTTTATTTAATAAATAGTAACATATATTCTTGTAACTAAAAAGTATTCAAACTTCATCAATAATTAGTGTGGGAAGTGATAATTACTGCTAGTCAGGCGATTCAAACTCAGTCTCAAAGTCACACTTGACTTCGTACGCTAACATCTGTATTTCAAGACCTTTGGCAATCAACACAAAAATTGAAGGAAATTAAATGCCTATGAATGCTATGTCGACGTGTATTTATAGTAAACTGTCCGAAAGTATTCAACAATCGAATGTCATTTACAAATTTGTCCATGACATTTTTACAAACCAAGCAAGTTATAGCTTTAATTCGTTTAGATCTCTTTGCATTACAATGTCATTAATGAAGCCCAAAAACAGAAATCTGGATGGCTATGTTCTCAATATTGAGGTGCAAACACCAAACCAGTCTTGTCACTGATCTCACAGTCTTAAAACTTATTTTTCAACTAATCTGAGATATAATAGCTTTTCACAACATACTGTAACCAAAACATTACAAAAATCCATGAGTACAGGGGACGAAGCTTATTCTTGTATGCAATATTTCCAACTGCCCTGAACAGAATCTTTTGCGTTATTGATCAGCTCACCTGTATCCGTCTTGCTGCAACCTCGGATGCTTGTTATTGGATTCAGAAAAGTTCTTCACTCGCCCATTTCTCTAGTATTGGTCCACATTTGCACAGATGCACAAAAGGATCTCGCGTCTCCTAGTAATGTTTAGCCTAGTGTATACCTTTATGAGCCTTTCATTGACAACTAGCTGTGTTCACGCGTATTTGATCCATTGTTGTCTCAAAAACAAGTGTGCTTCATGAATAATGCAGGATATACGACAAACATGTCCACAGGCCCGTCTGTTGAGGTTTACCCTATAATAATAATAATAATAATAATAATAATAATAATAATAATAATAATAATAATAATAATAATACAAACACATTTGAAATTAACAACGCTGAATAAATATTGGGAACATGCAAAAGATATAAATATTAATAATTTACTTGCGGGACCTGTGGGAATTCTACAGCGGAATTTTCATATGTAATAAATTCTTGGATATAGTACTAATTATGTCAATAATTTTTCATCATTTGTAACTCACCATTTCGCACACATTACTAAAATAATAACTTTGATATATTATATAGGCGTATTATTTCATTACAAACACACACGTCAATTAATTCACATTTCATCATTTTTCATTCCTGGATATGTTACTTATTTCGACAATATTTTTATTTTATTTCTAAGCAACATCATCGGCCAACCTTACTAAAATAATAACTTTGATATACTTGCTGGGATGCTTATTTCATTTCAAACAAACAAACCAATTAACCTTTTTTTCATCATTTTTCATAATTCTTGGATATGTTACTAATTTCGACAATCATTTTTCATAATTTGTTCCTACATTATACCCCCTCCTTAATAAGATAACAACTTTGATATATTGTCTGGGCTTATTATTTCATTACAAGCACACTAATGCATGAAATCACATTTCATCATTTTTCTTAATTCTTGGATATGTTACTAATTTCCACAATCATTTTCCATAATTTTAACCCATATTTTCGCATCTCCCTCTTTAATGAATTATAACTTTAATTTATTGTCAAGGCTGATTATTTTATTTCAAACACACCAATCATTTAACTCATATTTCATCATTTTTTATAATTCTTGGATATGTTACTAATTTAGACAATCATTTTTCATAAGGTAAACACACCTTATAGCCCCCCCTTACTAAAATAATAACTTTGATATATTGTCTGGGTTGATTTTTTCTTTACAGCACACTAATCAATTAACTAACATTTCATCATTTTTCATAATTCTTGGATATGTTACTAATTTCGACAATTATTTGTTATCATTTAAACCGACGCCATCGCCCCTCCCCAATACTAAAATAATAACTTTGATATATTGTCTAGTCTAATTATTTCATCGCACACTCATTATTGCATAAACTCACATATTATCATCTTCCATAATTCTTGGATATGTTACTAATTTCGACAATCATTTTTCATAATTAAAACCATCCTTATCGCCCTCTCTTACTAACATAATATCTTTGATATATTGTTTGGACTAATTATTTTTTTATAAACACACCAATCAATATACTCGCTTTTCATCATTTTTCATAATTCTTGGAAATGTTACTAGTTTCGACCATATTTTTTTGTAATTAAAACCATCTCTATCGACCTCTCTTACTAAAATAATAGCTTTGATATATTATCTGGGATGATTATTTCATTACAAACACACCAATAAATCAACTAATATTTCATCATCTTTCGAAATTCTTGGATATGTTACTAATTTCGACAATAATTTTTTATAATTTAAGCCCTCCTTATTGCCTTTACCCTTACTTAAATAATAATATTGATGTATTGTCTGGGCTGATTATTTTATTATAAACACACCCATCAATTAACTCACATTTCATCATTTTTCGTTATTCTTGGATATCTTACTAATTTCAATAATATTTTTTTATAATGTTAACCATCCCCATCACCTTCTCTTACGAAAACATAACTTTGATATATTGTCTGGGCCGATTATTTCATAAAAAGCACAACTGTGTATTAATTTACATTTTTCATAATTCTCGGATATGTTACTAATTTCGACAATCACTTTTTTATATTTTTTGCTCAAATTAATAACCCCACACTACTAAAATAAAAACTTTGGTATATTTTCTGGGTTGATTATATCATTTCAAACACACTAATCAATTAACTCACATTTCGTCATTTTTCATAATTCTTGGATATGTTACTAATTTCGACAATCATTTTTCATCATTTAAACCGACATCATCGCCCCCTTACCAAAATAATTATTTTGATATATTGGCTGGTCTAATTATTTCATTGCAAACGCACTTATTCATTAAATCACATATTATCATTTTACATAATTTTTGGATATGTTACTAATTTCGACAATAATTTCTCATAAATTTAACACACCTTATAGCCTTCTCCTTACTAAAATAATAATTTTGATATATTTGCTGGGCTGCTTATTTCATTACAAGCACATCAATCAAATAACTCACAGTTCATCATTTTTCATAAATCTTGGATATGTTACTAATTTCGGCAATCATTTTTTATAATTAAAACCCACATTATGCCCCCCTTCTACTAATATAAGAACATTGATATATTGTCTGGGCTTATTATTTCATTACAAACACACCAATCAAATAACTCACATTTCATCATTTTTCATAATTCTTGAATATGTTACTAATTTCGACAGTCATTTTCATAACTTAAACCCACTATTTCGCTCCCCTTACTTAAATAATAACGGTGATATATTGCCTGGGATGATTATTTAATTACAAACACATCAATCAATTCCGGTTATTCTCATAGTATATATATTCCACCTATCTTATCCAATCCCGGGTGACGCCGCATATTCTGCTAGTATATATCTTTCACCTATCTAATTCGATCCTGGGCGACGCTGGATATTCTGCTACTATACGTTTTCCATTCATTCAATACTGAGCGATGTTTTCTGCTAGTATATATTTGCGCTTATCACATTCAATCCCGGGTTTGACTTCATGTCCACCACCCCATTGTTAAAAATATACATGAAATAAAGTAATGTTTTAATCGTAAACTGTTTCAGCCATTTCCAGGACTGACTTTATATGCCCCAACCCACTGCTAAAAGTACACATGCAATAATGTAATATCTAAATAGTAAACTGTTCATATCCCCGCACCCCACTGTTAAAAGTATACATGAAACAAAGCAATGTTTAAATCGTAAGCTTTTTCAGCCA
Source organism: Euprymna scolopes (assembly GCF_053919585.1). Classification (NCBI taxonomy): domain Eukaryota; kingdom Metazoa; phylum Mollusca; class Cephalopoda; order Sepiida; family Sepiolidae; genus Euprymna; species Euprymna scolopes. The sequence continues at coordinate 173,851,111 of NC_136487.1, read as the reverse complement.
TTCCCGGGACCAACTTCTTAACTCCCATCTTACTGTTAAAAATATACATTAAATAAAGTAATGTTCAAAACGTAAATGGTTGCAGCCATTTCTGGGACCGACTTCATATTCCCCACCCGACTGTTAAAAATATACATTAAATAAAGTAATGTTTAATGCGCAAACGGTTTCACCCATTTTCGGGACTGATTTCCTATCCCCCTAGCCCACTGTTAAAAATATACATTAAATAAAGTAATGTTTAAATTGTAAACGGTTTAAGTAATTTCCGGGACTGACTTTATATCCCCACTTGAAATATAGTAATGCTTAAATCATGATCTGTTTCAGCAGCTTTCCGAAATTAATACATAAAAACATTAACACGGTTAGAGATTAGGCAACCATTGCTACAAAATGAATTTCTGAGTAACAGTCTCAGCATTCCAGTGACTTAAATTTCCCCCTCCTCTTGGTCTTGGTCAATGGAGGAAAAATCCTTCATTACTGATACAATTTTTATTTTTGTTATTGATCAGAGTACCCCTTTTGGGGAGCTGGTTTCCCCCAAAAATTTTAACCTACCTCATGTCCAACTCCGTCTTTGTGGGAAGGCAAGTAAACAAAACAAAAAAAATAATCAGAAGAGACATTTCCAGTGCATTTTATAATTAATCAGAAGGGGCATTTCCAGGGCATTTCGTAATCAAACCAGAAATTACTTTTCCCAGTTACTTTTGTAATATTAAAACTTTGTTACATTAAATGTAGTACCTATTCACAACCCCCCCCCCCCCTACGGGACCGATTTAGACACCAGGGTCGTTTTTTAACGTGGAGAAAAAATGTCTTAGTTGCAAAGGATTTCTCCTCCACTAACAGAGAAGAAAGTGAAATGTAGCATCTGAAGGACAGATACTACACTTTGATCTTAGCCAAGAGGCCAAGAAAGATAAATCATTTTTATTACCTTTGCCTCAACAGCGACACCATTTTTTTTGTTTTATTTGCTTTATGGGGTGACAAGTTTTATTGTGAATATTCCACTTTCCATTTTAAGGGATGCACAGCATGATAACGGACGGAGCGATAATGATGGAAGTTTTAAAAGCCAAAAGCAATGCGGAAAGGACCGGAATCACACCAGGAAAGAAAGGAAAAACAAACAAGTAAACGGATATGCTTGAGTAGAGAAGTGTCTAATTATTTATTCATCTATCATTCCTCACCTCGTTATTTGATTAGTTTGCAACCAAGTTGTTGATATGTCCGGTGTATATAAAGTCCGATGGTGGTATACGACTTTGATTAATTTCGGGAGAAATACCTCCCCTTTTCAAAAAGAAAATTATATTCAAAATGGCGAAAGAGACCAGGACCCCAGATAGAGGTTAGAACCGCACTACCACCAACGGACTTGGTTGCAATAATTATGTAATGAGAGGACGAGTATTAAATGAATAGACATTTCTCTACTCGAACATACCCGTCTATTTGTGTGTATTTTTCTTTTCTTTACTCTTGTGATTCCGGTCCTTTGCGCATTGCTTTTAGCTGTTAAAACTTCCATATATTCCTTTATCAGCAATGCTTCAAGCAAACTACCTTTTATATTAATAATTTAATTAAAAGCGTGCATTGAGAATTTTTGAATTATAGAAATGAATATATTTCAGTGGAAAAAAAACAAACCAAATGTATTAAAGAGTTAAAAATATGAAAAGATAAACAAAAAATTTACAACATGATGTCATTAGCGGTGGAAATATTAATAGATGGCTTTTAATGTAGAGAGTAAGTTGGAGAGACATGTTTCAGATTGTCGTGTTAATAGTGGAGGATGGAAAGGTTTGTATGAAAAAAAAAATGGAAGTGCGATAGAGGTGGAATTAAAAGCGGATAAACTGAGCGAAAAAAGTTTTCAGGAGATGAAAACTATGAAATCATATTATTACCAATTTAAAATTTACATGTCTATAAAATGAGAATGTGTGTGTGCGTGTGAGGACACTTCTTAATCTATTTACTCAACGAATGTTTACACACTTGAAACTGTGTATATAGGGTATTCAGACATGTGAATAACTATTTAATCAGTTTTCACCCGGAAAACGGCTGATAAGGGGTAAAAATTGAAAAATTGGTTAATGTGGGGGGTCATTAGATTTATATATGTTTGCTAACAGCGAATACGCATGTGTGTATCGTTCAAATGACAGACTTATATGTTAAGAATAAGTAGGTTTGAAAATACGTTTATGCGATCGATTCAAGCTGGCCTAATGGTTATCGTACTTACTGTTTTTAGATTTTGGTTTCGATCTCAGCTAGAGTATTTTTTTTTACTCACACGAAGTGAACTGTTTAGGAAAAACATAAAACACGCATGCGTATGTCTCAGTTTCTGTATGAATTAAATATAATATTTATGCGTATTTTACGACCGGGCAACGCCGGGCGGTTGGTAATAAATCTATATTTACCTTCCTTGACATATTAAGAACACGCAACACGAGCAGCTTTTTAATTTAGATTAAAGACATTTTCTATGTTTAATAATTTCATGTAATTCAGATTAATAAATTCTGACTATTGCGCCCAGCTTATATTTGTTTTGGTTGGGTATAGTACATGCACACTTATTAGAAATTATCTGACTTCTACCGTTCGCTTTCGCTTCGCAATTTGATTTTTATTCACTTCTATTAATGTTTGACACATTTAATACGTTAATACGGGCTTCCATTGACATCTAGCTGTTTTCACGTGTATCTTTCATTATTGTCTCAAAAATGAGTGTGGTTATGACTAGGGCTATGACAACAGCATATTATTTTCCCTGTTTTGATTCTCGGATATATATCTATTGGTATCTTACATGTTTTTATGCAGAGTGATGTTACCACCAGTTGATTAATTGTGTCTGTGTCGGATATATACTCGAGAGTCAAAACAATGAAAAGAATATGCTGTTGTCATAGCCCTAGTTATAAATTAATGAATGATATACGATGAATGTGTTCACAAGCCTGTTTATTGAGGAAGGCCGAGTTATAATTTTTTTATTACATTTTCACCCCAAACAAAGCATATTGCTACTTTAATGTAGGGGGTTACTATTAGGCGCCTAAGCTACAGGGGTACTATGTAGGGAGTTGGGCAGCAATATGTCTGTTCATGTTACACTTGGACGTTTGCATATCAGTAGAGTTGGGGAAACAGGGACCCGGAAGCGAACTCCAAAGTCTGGCAGCTCTGGGGAAGAAACTACTGGAGTAGAAAGCTCTCTTACATCGAGGGATCTTTATTGTGTACAGGTGGGATTTATCTGCTTGTCGGGTTTGTCGGGGTATTTACGTCGAGGGAGGGTACAAGTGCTTGCAGTGCGTCGGAGCATTCACCATTAAAATACTTGAAGAACAGGCAGAGAGATGCAAAATTTCAGCGATGGGACAGAGGCTGAAGCCTAGATTACAGTTCAGGACCTATCAGGTTGGCGACTCTCTTTTGAACCTTGTCTAGGAGTGAGAGACTAGTAGCAGATGCGCCAGCCCAAATATGACAACAATACCCCATACATGGGAGAATGGTGTCCTTAAAGGTGCAGTATACTTTCGGGCGTTAGTAGTTTTCTAGCACAGTAGAGAGAGCCTACCTTCTTCGTAGCGGTCCTCGCAGTGCTCTTAATGTAATTGTTCCAACTCATGTTTCCTGTGAATATTAGGCCGAGGAGTTTGAAAGAAGTACTTTCAGATAATGAGTATTTAGCCATTGCTATTGATGGTAGAGAAGGTTTCTTGTAATTATTGAAGGAAATAAGTTTAGTCTTGGCAGCATTGAATGACCATCCATTTTTGTCCCCATTCTATTACAAATTGGAGGTCATCATCTAGTGTTTCTGCCATTTCCTTAGATATGTATTCATTTGTTTTCCTGTCGGGTCTGTCATAGAGCATTGTGTCATCATCATATATACACCTCTTAGAGACAATTTTGTCAGAGAGGTCATTTATGAATATTAGGAATTATAGAGGTCCAATGAGATCTCTGAGGCACTCCCACATTTATCATATTGTTTAGATGTACGACCGTCGAGGACAACCTGGATTTTTCTCTTATCTAGAGAGGATTTAATTATGTTGAGTATTCGTCCAGTGATACCGTATGATCTGATTTTCCTGAGAAGACCTTCATGCCATACCCTGTCAAAAAAGCCTTATATATATCTAGAGCTACTGCCCTACCCTTCCCTGCTTTGTCCATGAATAGTATATACGTTCAGAGATTACAGTTTGGATATCTGTTGTGGAACGGGCTTGCCTAAATGCATATTGTTGTCAGAAGTTTCGCTTCTGTAAGTTGATTGACAAGAGCTTGGTTAATTATGGACTCAAATATTTGGGCGAAAAGTGGAAGGAGGCTAATGGGGCGATAATTTAATGGGTCAGTTCTTTCACCAGAATTCTTGAAAACTTGCACCACAAAAGGGTTTTCCAGTCTACTACTACTACTACTACTACTACTACTACTACTACTACTAACAATAATAATAATAACAATAATAAAATGATGTAGATATTTATATGATTAAATGGAAGTTAAACTGGATGAGTATAAAGTGGTAAAAGAAATGAAAAACAGATTATATGATTAGCAATTTAAAATAAATCTAATTTTACCTTAATTGAATTTTTAGAACACGCAACATCATTTCATCATCAGCTTTCTTTTTGATATTAAAACATTTTCTATTTTTAATAAGTTCATAACCAATATATTAAAAGCGAGATTGAATTTAACGTTAAATTAGGAAATTACATTTTTGCGTTTTAAATTAACAGATTTTTAATGCGTTTATTTAGAAATAATTTCATGTAATTTTAATAAGGAAATTTTGATTATGACACTCAGCTTATATTTGTTTTGGTAGGGTGTGATGCAATTTCATTTCTATGCACGACTTGGAATTATCGAAACGAAACTAATCGATGATACATAAAAACAAAACTAATCGATGATACATAAAAACAAAACTAATCGATGATACATGAAAACAAAACTAATCGATGATACATAAAAACAAAACCAATCGATGATACATAAAAACAAAACTAATCGATGATACATAAAAACAAAACTAATCGATGATACATAAAAACAAAACTAATCGATGATACATAAAAACAAAACTAATCGATGATACATAAAAACAAAACTAATCGATGATACATAAAAACAAAACTAATCGAAAAGATAAACCTGATAATTAAGGAAAAAGAAAATTAGACTAAACTTATCGATAAAAATACAGAACGAATCTGTACGAAGGCATAACTAATCGACAAGTAGAAAAACTAATCGATAAGAGAAAGTCAGAAAAATCTAATCGATAAAAAAGACAAAACTTATTGGTAAGAAATAGAAGATAAACTGATATATATGAAGACAAAATTAATCGATTAAACGGGCAGAAAACTAAATACTGACGAGGTAAACTATTCGCTAAAAACAATGAACAAAATTAATGTATCAGAACATACAAATAATCGATAAAAATATTCGATTAGACAATATTAATCGATTATATTAAAAAGACTTTATTACTTTTTTCTATTTGTTTACTCCTTTCCTGTGCCTTTGAAGCGTACCGGAAACAGGTTTCCCTTTATTAGAAACTAGCAGGGCTACCCGGCGTTGCCCTGGACCGTAACAACAATGTAAAAACAAAAGCAGATATTGAACATATGTTTTATTCTTAGGGGAGAGGAATCTTTCAGGGTGAGAGAGAGAGAGAAGATAAAGAGTGTGAGAGAGAGGCAGAAGAGAAAGTTGTTCCATACTCTTTCCCAAATTTGACTACTGTTCACGTTTGAACTCTCATCGTCGAGTTGATCCTCGAGTTGCCTATTGGCCTTGATAAGTGCTAATATAGAGAGAAGAGAAACAGGGGTAGAGAGAGAGAAGATAAATAGTGTGAGAGAGAGGCAGAAGAGAAAGTTGTTCCATCCTCTTTCCCAAATTTGAATACTGTGCACGTTTGAACTCTCATCGTCGAGTTGATCCTCGAGTTGCCTATTGGCCTTGAAAAGTGCTAATATAGAGAGAAGAGAAACAGGGTGAGAGAGAGAAGATAAGGGTGTGAGAGAGAGGCAGAAGAGAAAGTTGTTCCATCCTCTTTCCCAAATTTGAATACTGTGCACGTTTGAACTCTCATCGTCGAGTTGATACTCGAGTTGCCTATTGGCCTTGAAAAGTGCTAATATAGAGAGAAGAGAAACAGGGTGAAAGAGAGAGAAGATAAAGAGTGTGAGAGAGAGGCCGAAGAGAAAGTTGTTCCATCCTCTTTCCCAAATTTGAATACTGTGCACGTTTGAACTCTCATGGTCGAGTTATCCTCGAGTTGCCTATTGGCCTTGATAAGTGCTAATATAGAGAGAAGAGAAACAGGGTGAGAGAGAGAAGGTAAAGAGTGTGAGAGATAGGCAGAAGAGAAAGTTGTTCCATCCTCTTTCCCAAATTTGAATACTGTGCACGTTTGAACTCTCACCGTCGAGTTAATCCTCGAGTTGCCTATTTGCCTTGATAAGTGCTAATATAGAGAGAAGAGAAACAGGGGTAGAGAGAGAGAGAGAGAAGATAAAGAGTGTGAGAGAGAGGCAGAAGAGAAAGTTGTTCCATCCTCTTTCGTGAGAGAGAGGCAGAAGAGAAAATTGTTCAATCCTCTTTCCCAAATTTCACTACTGTGCACGTTTGAACTCTCATCCTCGTTGCCTTTTGGCCTTGATAAGTGCTAATATAGATAGAAGGGAAAGAGGGTGAGGGAGAGAGAGTAGATAAAGAGGGTGAGAGAGAGAAAGAGAAGAGAAAGAGTTCTAGAGAGAGAGAGAGAGAGAGAGAGAGAGAAGAGAGTGAGAGAGAGAGAGAGAAATATGGTGAGTCGAGTTGATCCTCGAGTTGCCTATTTGCCTTGATAAGTGCTAATATAGAGAGAAGAGAAACAGGGTGAGAGAGAGAGAGAGAGAAGATAAAGAGTGTTAGAGAGAGGCAGAAGAGAAAGTTGTTCCATCCTCTTTTCCAAATTGTAATACTGTGCACGTTTGAACTCTCATCGTCGAGTCTATCCTCGATTTGCCTATTGGCCTTGATAATTGCTTATATAGAGAGAAGAGAAACAGGGTGATAGAGAGAGAGCGAGAGAGAGAGAGAAGATAAATAGTGTGAGAGAGACGCAGAAGAGAAAGTTGTTCCATCCTCTTTCCCAAATTTCACTACTGTGCACGTTTGAACTCTCAATCTCGAGTTGCCTATTGGCCTAGATCAGTGCTAATATAGATAGAAGGGAAAGAGGGTAAGAGAGAGAGTAGATAAAGAGGGTGAGAGAGAGAAAGAGAAGAGAAAGAGGTCTAGAGAGAGAGAGAGAGAGAGAAGAGAGTGAGAGAGAGAGAGAAATATGGTGAGTCGAGTTGATCCTCGAGTTGCCTATTTGCCTTGATAAGTGCTAATATAGAGAGAAGAGAAACAGGGTGAGAGAGAGAGAGAGAAGATAAATAGTGTGAGAGAGAGGCAGAAGAGAAAGTTGTTCCATCCTCTTTTCCAAATTGTAATACTGTGCACGTTTGAACTCTCATCGTCGAGTCTATCCTCGATTTGCCTATTGGCCTTGAAAAGTGCTAATATAGAGAGAAGAGAAACAGGGTGAGAGAGAGAGAGCGAGAGAGAGAGAGAGAGAAGATAAACAGTCTGAGAGAGAGGCAGAAGAGAAAGTTGTTCCATCCTCTTTCCCAAATTTCACTACTGTGCACGTTTGAACTCTCAATCTCGAGTTGCCTATTGGCCTTGATAAGTGCTAAAATAGATAGAAGGGAAAGAGGGTGAGAGAGAGAAAGAGAAGAGAAAGAGGTCTAGAGAGAGAGAGAGAGAGAGAGAGAGAGAGAGAGAAGAGAGTGAGAGAGAGAGAGAGAAATATGGTGAGTCGAGTTGATCCTCGAGTTGCCTATTTGCCTTGATAAGTGCTATATAGAGAGAAGAGAAACAGGGTGAGAGAGAGAGAGAAGATAAAGAGTGTTAGAGAGAGGCAGAAGAGAAAGTTGTTCCATCCTCTTTTCCAAATTGTAATACTGTGCACGTTTGAACTCTCATCGTCGAGTCTATCCTCGATTTGCCTATTGGCCTTGATAAGTGCTAATATAGAGAAAAGAGAAACAGGGTGAGAGAGAGAGAGAGAGCGAGAGAGAGAGAGAGAGAAGATAAATAGTGTGAGAGAGAGGAAGAAGAGAAAGTTGTTCCATCCTCTTTCCCAAATTTCACTACTGTGCACGTTTGAACTCTCAATCTCGAGTTGGCTATTGGCCTTGAAAAGTGCTAATATTGAGAGAAGAGAAACAGTGTGAGAGAGAGAGAGAAGATAAAGAGTGTGAGAGAGAGGCCGAAGAGAAAGTTGTTCCATCCTCTTTCCCAAATTTGAATACTGTGCACGTTTGAACTCTCATGGTCGAGTTGATCCTCGAGTTGCCTATTGGCCTTGAAAAGTGCTAATATAGAGAGAAGAGAAACAGGGTGAGAGAGAGAAGATAAAGAGTGTGAGAGAGAGGCAGTAGAGAAAGTTGTTCCATCCTCTTTCCCAAATTTGAATACTGTGCACGTTTGAACTCTCATCGTCGAGTTGATCCTCGAGTTGCCTATTCGCCTTGATAAGTGCTAATATAGAGAGAAGAGAAACAGGGTGAGAGAGAGAGAAGATAAAGAGTGTGAGAGAGAGGCAGAAGAGAAAGTTGTTCCATCCTCTTTCCCAAATTTGAATACTGTGCACGTTTGAACTCTCATGGTCGAATGATCCTCGAGTTGCCTATTAGCCTTGATAAGTGCGTATATAGAGAAAAGAGAAACAGGGTGAGAGAGAGAGAAGATAAATAGTTTGAGAGAGAGGCAGAAGAGAAAGTTGTTCCATCCTCTTTCCCAAATTTGAATACTGTGCACGTTTGAACTCTCATCGTCGAGTTTATCCTCGAGTTGCCTATTGGCCTTGATAAGTGCTAATATAGAGGGAAGAGAAACAGGGGTAGAGAGAAGGAGAGAAGATAAAGAGTGTGTGAGAGAGGCAGAAGAGAAAGTTGTTCTATCCTCTTTCGTGAGAGAGAGGCAGAAGAGAAAGTTGTTCAATCCTCTTTCCCAAATTTCACTACTGTGCACGTTTGAACGCTCATCCTCGTTGCCTTTTGGCCTTGATAAGTGCTAATATAGATAGAAGGGAAAGAGGGTGAGAGAGAGAGTAGATAAAGAGGGTGAGAGAGTTAAAGAGAAGAGAAAAAGGTCTAGAGAGAGAGAGAGAGGAGAGAGAGAGAGAAGAGAGTGAGAGAGAGAAATATGGTGAGTCGAGTTTATCCTCGAGTTGCCTATTTGCCTTGATAAGTGCTAATATAGAGAGAAGAGAAACAGGGTGAGAGAGAGAGAGAAGATAAAGAGTGTTAGAGAGAGGCAGAAGAGAAAGTTGTTCCATCCTCTTTTCCAAATTGTAATACTGTGCACGTTTGAACTCTCATCGTCGAGTCTATCCTCGATTTGCCTATTGGCCTTGATAAGTGCTAATATAGAGAGAAGAGAAACAGGGTGAGAGAGAGAGAGAGCGAGAGAGAGAGAAGATAAATAGTGTGAGAGAGAGGCAGAAGAGAAAGTTGTTCCATCCTCTTTCCCAAATTTCACTACTGTGCACGTTTGAACTCTCAATCTCGAGTTGGCTATTGGCCTTGATAAATGCTAATATAGATAGAAGGGAAAGAGGGTGAGAGAGAGAGTAGATAAAGAGGGTGAGAGAGAGAAAGAGAAGAGAAAGAGGTCTAGAGAGAGAGAGAGAGAGAGAGAGAGAAGAGAGTGAGAGAGAGAGAGAAATATGGTGAGTCGAGTTGATCCTCGAGTTGCCTATTTGCCTTGATAAGTGCTAATATAGAGAGAAGAGAAACAGGGTGAGAGAGAGAGAAGATAAAGAGTGTTAGAGAGAGGCAGAAGAGAAAGTTGTTCCATCCTCTTTTCCAAATTGTAATACTGTGTACGTTTGAACTCTCATCGTCGAGTCTATCCTCGATTTGCCTATTGGCCTTGAAAAGTGCTAATATAGAGAGAAGAGAAACAGGGTGAGAGAGAGAGAGAGAGAGAGCGAGAGAGAGAGAAGATAAATAGTGTGAGAGAGAGGCAGAAGAGAAAGTTGTTCCATCCTCTTTCCCAAATTTCACTACTGTGCACGTGTGAACTCTCAATCTCGAGTTGCCTATTGGCCTTGAAAAGTGCTGATATAGAGAGAAGAGAAACAGGGTGAGAGAGAGAGAGAGAAGATAAAGAGTGTGAGAGAGAGGCCGAAGAGAAAGTTGTTCCATCCTCTTTCCAAAATTTGAATACTGTGCACGTTTGAACTCTCATCGTCGAGTTGATCCTCGAGTTGCCTATTTGCCTTGATAAGTGCTAATATAGAGAGAAGAGAAACAGGGTGAGAGAGAGAAGATTAAGAGTTTGAGAGAGAGGCAGAAGAGAAAGTTGTTCCATCCTCTTTCCCAAATTTGAATACTGTGCACGTTTGAACTCTCATCGTAGAGTTTATCCTCGAGTTGCCTATTAGCCTTGATAAGTGCTAATATGGAGAGAAGAGAAACAGGGGTAGAGAGAGAGAGAGAGAAGCTAAAGTGTGTGAGAGAGAGGCAGAAGAGAAAGTGATTCCATCCTCTTTCGTGAGAGAGAGGCAGAAGAGAAAGTTGTTCCATCCTCTTTCCCAAATTTCACTACTGTGCACGTTTGAACGCTCATCCTCGTTGCCTTTTGGCCTTGATAAGTGCTAATATAGATAGAAGGGAAAGAGGGTGAGAGAGAGAGAGTAGATAAAGAGGGTGAGAGAGAGAAAGAGAAGAGAAAAAGGTCTAGAGAGAGAGAGAGAGAGAGAGAGAAGAGCGTGAGAAAGAGAGAGAAATATGGTGAGTCGAGTTGATCCTCGAGTTACCTATTTGCCTTGATAAGTGCTAATATAGAGAGAAGAGAAACAGGGTGTGAGAGAGAGAGAGAGAGAAGATAAAGAGTGTTAGAGAGAGGCAGAAGAGGAAGTTGTTCCATCCTCTTTTCCAAATTGTAATACTGTGCACGTTTGAACTCTCATCGTCGAGTCTATCCTCGATTTGCCTATTGGCCTTGATAATTGCTAATATAGCGAGAAGAGAAACAGGGTGAGAGAGAGAGCGAGAGAGAGAGAGAAGATAAATAGTGTGAGAGAGAGGCAGAAGAGAAAGTTGTTCCATCCTCTTTCCCAAATTTCACTACTGTGCACGTTTGAACTCTCAATCTCGAGTTGCCTATTGGCCTTGATAAGTGCTAATATAGATAGAAGGGAAAGAGTGTGAGAGAGAGAGAGTAGATAAAGAGGGTGAGAGAGAGAAAGAGAAGAGAAAGAGGTCTAGAGAGAGAGAGAGAAGAGAGTGAGAGAGAGAGAAATATGGTGAGTCGAGTTGATCCTCGAGTTGCCTATTTGCCTTGATAAGTGCTATATAGAGAGAAGAGAAACAGGGAGAGAGAGAGAGAGAAGATAAAGAGTGTTAGAGAGAGGCAGAAGAGAAAGTTGTTCCATCCTCTTTTCCAAATTGTAATACTGTGCACGTTTGAACTCTCATCGTCGAGTCTATCCTCGATTTGCCTATTGGCCTTGATAAGTGCTAATATAGAGAGAAGAGAAACAGGGTGAGAGAGAGAGAGAGAGCGAGAGAGAGAGAGAAGATAAATAGTGTGAGAGAGAGGCAGAAGAGAAAGTTGTTCCATCCTCTTTCCCAAATTTCACTACTGTGCACGTTTGAACTCTCAATCTCGAGTTGCCTATTGGCCTTTATAAGTGCTAATATAGATAGAAGGGAAAGAGGGTGAGAGAGATAGATTAGATAAAGAGGGTGAGAGAGAGAAAGAGAAGAGAAAGAGGTCTAGAGAAAGAGAGAGAGAGAGAGAGAGAGAGAGAGAGAGAGAGAAGAGAGTGAGAGAGAGAGAAATATGCTGAGTCGAGTTGATCCTCGAGTTGCCTCTTTGCCTTGATAAGTGCTAATATAGAGAGAAGAGAAACAGGGTGAGAGAGAGAGAAGATAAAGAGTGTTAGAGAGAGGCAGAAGAGAAAGTTGTTCCATCCTCTTTTCCAAATTGTAATACTGTGCACGTTTGAACTCTCATCGTCGAGTCTATCCTCGATTTGCCTATTGGCCTTGATAAGTGCTAATATAGAGAGAAGAGAAACAGGGTGAGAGAGAGAGAGCGAGAGAGAGAGAGAGAGAAGATAAATAGTGTGAGAGAGAGGCAGAAGAGAAAGTTGTTCCATCCTCTTTCCCAAATTTCACTACTGTGCACGTTTGAACTCTCAATCTCGAGTTGGCTATTGGCCTTGATAAGTGCTAATATAGATAGAAGGGAAAGAGGGTGAGAGAGAGAGTAGATAAAGAGGGTGAGAGAGAGAGAAAGAGAAGAGAAAGAGGTCTAGAGAGAGAGAGAGAAGAGAGTGAGAGAGAGAGAAATATGGTGATACATGTGCACGCGACCTAATTTTCGTTTACATAAGCGGCCTGATACTGATACCCACCCCTCCCCCTTCAAGTTAACAGAGTTAGAATGTATAAACAAAATGGCTAAGTCTTTGTTTACATGTTTTACAAAGAGCAAAGTCATCTTCGCCGGCAAAAAACTTCAAGCAAAAATAAAAACATTTTCCCTACGTCAATTTTCGTGTAATTTTGTGATTTTGATTTTTGGAGTGCGATAATTCCGTTGGTAATAACGGTTCGAGTCGAAAACTAATATTTAACTGTGTTATAGTATCAATTTCTCCTCCGAAGGCAGTTTTAACGTACCTCAGCCGCAGCCGACATTTTACTGAGCTGACGTCACGTCACGTGACACGTAATGAATAACGTTAAAATGACAGGTTTTTTGGGGGCCCCCCCTGGAAGAAAAATGATAAGTTCACCCCCTTCTAATCGTCCGTTTGACGTGAAATTTCGATATTTGTCATGCGGGTGATCAATGTGCAATATGATACCTAATTTGTCAACTTTGGTTGTGTCTGTCAAAAGTTTTAGCGTTACAAACAAGCATACATACATACATACATACATACATACACACCGATTTTTGCCTTTTATATATTACTAGCAGGGCTACCCGGCGTTGCTCGAGACCGTATAAACAATGAAACACAAAAGCAGATATTGAACATATGTTTTATTCTTAGGGGAGAGGAATCTTTTATCTCAAGTTTTAGCGTTACAAACAAACATTTGTCTTTTATATATATAGATAATGACAGGTTTTTTGGGCCCCCCCCCCTCGAAGATAACTGATCAGTTGACCAACTTCTAGTGGTCCGTTTGACGTGAAATTTCGATATTTGTCATCCGGGTGATGGGGCTTCGATATGATACCAAATTTGTCAAGTTTGGTCCCGTCTTTCAAAAGTTTTAGCGTTACAAACAAACATACATACATACACACAGACGTTTGGCTTTTATATATATAGACTAGCAGGGCTACCCGGCGTTGCTCGGGACCGTATAAACAATGAAAAAACAAAAGCAGATATTGAACATATGTTTGATTCTTAGGGGAGAGGAATCTTTCATCTCTATGTATTATTTGTTTTATCTACCCTAGGACTGATATTGTTCATGTTTTATCCCTAGCATAGGTAATTTACAGCATGTATATGAAATTGTTTTACCTTAGGGAGAAGAGAACAGGTAATATACAACATAATGTGTCTATATTACATCCCTGGCAACGCCTAGAAACCAGCTAGAACATGTATTTCAGTCAATCTTTATTATATCCTGGGCTATGCCGGGAAACCAGCTAATCTCTTTTTAGTGACTTGACCACCAAAATACCTCCCTAAGTGTGTCCTTTCTTTTGAACTTATTAGATATAGGTATCTAGAAATGTGTGTGAAATTTTGTTGAATGCATTGTTCACTATGATTTTCTTATTGTTCTACACAATATCAACTGTAGCGAAATAACACAGTAAACTTAGTGTAGTGTTAGAATAAAGGGCAAAGGAAAAAATTAGAATCATATTTTGTAATTGCAAATCTAAATTTGCTAGCATGTACCAGTATTTGCCAGGTTGTGGAAATTTGGAACTTATAACATATGTAGTGGCCTTTTCCTAGATACCTATTGCTAAAAATTATACTTTCATTTTGTTAGAAAAATCTCTCTTCAGATGCCCTGCATCATTCAAAATAAAAACAAATATTTTTATAATTGTTTCAGTATATTGCTACACAATGTGAAAGTTTTTAACGTTTGTAAAAAAAATCATGAATGTGCTTATATTGCAAAAAAGAAAATATCAGTGCACAGTATTGAAAGTGTTTGAGATTCAAAAGTCTGTAACATTTCTACTAACTTCATAAGATGTCATGTGAGAAACTGAATTGAATATCAAGACATTATCTGAAGCGTTTTTATTTTGGTGTAACATATGTGTTTACAGTGAACCTTAACTTTTAATAAACAGATTGGTATGCAATGACATAGGCTAAGAATCTTTAAAATATATATAAATTGGAAAAATGTGTGAACAAATGAAAAAAAAATGATCCGCTCCACTTGATGACATCAAGCACAGTAATATTTTAGTGAAGAAAATATGAAATTGATGTTCAGTGATTAGTTTGGATGAATGAGAAAATGTAATTGTTTGATGCATAAGAATAACTCAGTTGCTGTATTTGATATTAAGCAGCAAAATATAGTGATTTGAATATTTGGGAAAACATCAAACCAGATTATGTAAAAAGAAAAAAAAAAGATGAAATTAGAAAATATATATTTTATGTTTATGAGTTCTGCCAATCAAAATTTTGTGGCAGAAATTGGGTGATTACCATGCAATTTTATTTTGGTAAAATTCTTAAATTATTAGAATGTTTATTATAATTTCTAATTAGTGACTTGTTATAATCAAAATCCGCCCTAAAGAGTGTCCTTTCTTTTATTAGGTATCAGAGTAGGTATCAAGATTTCTACTTCTATACAAATGTGATATTTCAGATCTGTACATAAAAAATTTGTTGAATATATAGGTTGAGAATTGTTCTGTGTCGCTCTCTCTCACACACACACGCATTCTCACTTTTATAGATATAATAGATAGATTACTCTAGATATATTTCCATATGTCTGAATACCCTATATACAAATTTTCAAATCTGTAGATAAAAAAATTTGTTGAGTATATAGGTTGAAAATTGTTCTCTCTCTCTCACACACACATTCTCAATTTTAGAGATATAATAGATAGATTATGCTAGATATATTTCCATATGTCTGAATACCCTATATACAAATTTTCTAATCTGTAGATCAAATATTTGTTGAATATATAGGTTGAAAATTGTTCTTACTCTCTCTCTCTCTCTCTCTGGCTACCTCACACACACATTCTAACTTTTATAGATATAATAGATAGATTATGCTAGATATATTTCCATATGTGTGAATACCCTATATACAAATTTTCTAATTTGTAGATAAAAAATTTGTAGAGTGCATAGGTTGAGAATTGTTCTCTCTATCTCTCACACACACACATTCTAACTTTTAAAGATATAATAGATTATGCTAGATATATTTCGATATTTCTGAATACCCTATATATAAAAATTTGTTGAATGTATAGGTTGAGAACTGTTCTCTCTCTCTCTCTCTCTCTCGCTCACACACACACACATTCTCACTGTTATAGATATAATAGAAAGATTATCCTAGATATATTT
>NC_136487.1:173635351-173830351 GCF_053919585.1 Euprymna scolopes | reverse complement strand
TGTATTTCAGTCAATCTTTATTATATCCTGGGCTATGCCGGGAAACCAGCTAATCTCTTTTTAGTGACTTGACCACCAAAATACCTCCCTAAGTGTGTCCTTTCTTTTGAACTTATTAGATATAGGTATCTAGAAATGTGTGTGAAATTTTGTTGAATGCATTGTTCACTATGATTTTCTTATTGTTCTACACAATATCAACTGTAGCGAAATAACACAGTAAACTTAGTGTAGTGTTAGAATAAAGAGCAAAGGAAAAAATTAGAATCATATTTTGTAATTGCAAATCTAAATTTGCTAGCATGTACCAGTATTGGCCAGGTTGTGGAAATTTGGAACTTATAGCATATGTAGTGGCCTTTTCCTAGATACCTATTGCTAAAAATTATACTTTCATTTTGTTAGAAAAATCTCTCTTCAGATGCCCTGCATCATTCAAAATAAAAACAAATATTTTTATAATTGTTTCAGTATATTGCTACACAATGTGAAAGTTTTTAACGTTTGTAAAAAAAATCATGAATGTGCTTATATTGCAAAAAAGAAAATATCAGTGCACAGTATTGAAAGTGTTTGAGATTCAAAAGTCTGTAACATTTCTACTAACTTCATAAGATGTCATGTGAGAAACTGAATTGAATATCAAGACATTATCTGAAGCGTTTTTATTTTGGTGTAACATATGTGTTTACAGTGAACCTTAACTTTTAATAAACAGATTGGTATGCAATGACATAGGCTAAGAATCTTTAAAATATATATAAATTGGAAAAATGTGTGAACAAATGAAAAAAAAATGATCCGCTCCACTTGATGACATCAAGCACAGTAATATTTTAGTGAAGAAAATATGAAATTGATGTTCAGTGATTAGTTTGGATGAATGAGAAAATGTAATTGTTTGATGCATAAAAATAACTCAGTTGCTGTATTTGATATTAAGCAGCAAAATATAGTGATTTGAATATTTGGGAAAACATCAAACCAGATTATGTAAAAAGAAAAAAAAAAGATGAAATTAGAAAATATATATTTTATGTTTATGAGTTCTGCCAATCAAAATTTTGTGGCAGAAATTGGGTGATTACCATGCAATTTTATTTTGGTAAAATTCTTAAATTATTAGAATGTTTATTATAATTTCTAATTAGTGACTTGTTATAATCAAAATCCGCCCTAAAGAGTGTCCTTTCTTTTATTAGGTATCAGAGTAGGTATCAAGATTTCTACTTCTATACAAATGTGATATTTCAGATCTGTACATAAAAAATTTGTTGAATATATAGGTTGAGAATTGTTCTGTGTCGCTCTCTCTCACACACACACGCATTCTCACTTTTATAGATATAATAGATAGATTACTCTAGATATATTTCCATATGTCTGAATACCCTATATACAAATTTTCAAATCTGTAGATAAAAAAATTTGTTGAGTATATAGGTTGAAAATTGTTCTCTCTCTCTCTCTCTCACACACACATTCTCAATTTTAGAGATATAATAGATAGATTATGCTAGATATATTTCCATATGTCTGAATACCCTATATACAAATTTTCTAATCTGTAGATCAAATATTTGTTGAATATATAGGTTGAAAATTGTTCTTACTCTCTCTCTCTCTCTCTGGCTACCTCACACACACATTCTAACTTTTATAGATATAATAGATAGATTATGCTAGATATATTTCCATATGTGTGAATACCCTATATACAAATTTTCTAATTTGTAGATAAAAAATTTGTAGAGTGCATAGGTTGAGAATTGTTCTCTCTATCTCTCACACACACACATTCTAACTTTTAAAGATATAATAGATTATGCTAGATATATTTCGATATTTCTGAATACCCTATATACAAAAATTTGTTGAATGTATAGGTTGAGAACTGTTCTCTCTCTTTCTCTCTCTCTCTCGCTCACACACACACACATTCTCACTTTTATAGATATAATAGAAAGATTATCCTAGATATATTTCTATTTGTATGAATACTCTATATACAAATTTTAAAATCTGTAGATAAAGAATTTGTTGAGTATATGGGTTGAGAATTGTTCTCTCTCTCTCTCTCTCTCTCTCTCTCACACACACACACACATTCTCACTTTTATAGATATAATAGATTATGCTAGATATATTTCCATATGTCTGAATACCCTATATACAAATTTTCAAATCTGTAGATAAAAAATTTGTTGAGTATATAGGTTGAGAATTGTTCTCTCTCTCTCTATCACACACATTCTCACTTTTATAGATATAATAGACAGATTATGCCAGATATATTGAAATATGTCTGAATGCCCAATATACAAATTTTGAAATCTGTAGATAAAAAATTTGTTGTATACATAGGTTGACAATTGTCCTCTCTCTCACACACACACACATTCTCACTTTTATACATATAATAGATAGATTATGCTAGATATATTTCTATATGTCTGAACACCCTATATACAAATGTTCAAATCTGTGGATAAAAAATTTGTTGAATGTATAGGTTGAGAATTTTTATCTCTCTCTTTTTCTCTCTCTCTCTCTCGCTATCTCACACACACGCATTCTCACTTTTATAGATAAAATAGATAGATTATGCTAGATATATTTCCATATGTCTGAATACCCTATATACAAAGTTTCAAATCTGTAGATAAAAAATTTGTTGAATATATAGGTTTAGAATTGTTCTCTCTCTCTCTCTCACACACACATTCTAACTTTTGTAGTTATAATAGATAGATTATGCTAGATATATTTCCATATGTCTGAATACCCTATATACAAATTTTCTAAACTGTAGGTAAAAAATTTGTTGAGTATGTAGGTTAAGAATTGTTCTCTCTCTCTCTCTCACACACACACACACACACAAGTTCTCACTTTTATAGATATAATAGATAGATTATGCTAGATATATTTCTATATGTCTGCCTACCCTATATACAAATTTCCAAATCTGTGCCCAAAAATGTGTGGAATATATAGGTTGAGAATTGTTCTCTCTCTCTCTCTCTCTCACACATATTCTCACTTTTATAGGTTATATAGGTTGAGAATTTTTTGCTCTTTCCATCACTCACATTCACACTTTTATAGATATAATACATAGATTATGCCAGATATATTTACATATGTCTGAATACCCAATATACACATTTTCAAATCTGTAGATAAAAAATTAGTTGAATATATAGGTTGAGAATTGTTCTCTCTCTCTCTCTTTCTCTCTCTCTCACACACACATTCTCACTTTTATAGATATAATAGATAGATTATGCTAGATATATTTCCATACGTCTGAATACCCTATATCCAAATTTTCTAATATGTAGATAAAAAATTTGTTGAATATATAGGGTGAGAATTTTCCTTCCTCTCTTTCTCTCTCTCTCTTTCTCACACACACACAAGCTGAAAATTGTTCTCTCTCTCTCTCTGACTCTCTCTCTCTCTCTCTCACACACACACACATGGTCATTTTATAGATATAATAGATAGGTTATGCTAGATATATTTCTATATGTCTGAATACCCTATATACAAATTTTTAAATCTGTAGATAAAAAATTTGTTGAGTATATAGGTTGAGAATTGTTCTTTCTCTCTCTCTCACACACACATTCTCACTTTTATAGATATAATAGATTATGCTAGATATATTTCCAAATGTCTGAATACCCTATATACAAATTTTCAAATCTGTAAAGATAGAATTTGTTGAATATATAGGTTGAGAATTGTTCTCTCTCTCTCTCTCTTTCACACACATTCTCACTTTTATAGATATAATAGATAGATTATGCTAGATATATTTCCTTATGTCTGAATACCCTATATACAAATTATCAAATCTGTAGATACAAAATTTGTTGAGTATATAGGTTGAGAATTGTTCTCTCTCTCTCTCTCTCACTCACTCACTCACTCACTCACTCACACACACACATTCTACCTTTTATAGATATAATAGATTATGCTAGATATATTTCCATATGTCTGAATACCCTGTATACAAATTTTCAGATCTGTACATAAAAATTAGTTGAATATATAGGTTGAGAATTGTTCTCTCTCTCTCTCTTCTCTCTCTCTCTTTCACACACATTCTCACTTTTCTAGATATAATAGATAGATTATGCTAGATATATTTCCATATGTCTGAATACCCTATATACAAATTTTCTAATCGGTAGATAAAAAATATGTTGAATATATAGGGTGAGAATTGTACTTACTCTCTCTCTCTCTCTCTCTCTCTCTCACGCACACATTCTCACTTTTATGGATATAATAGATAGATTATGCTGGATATATTTCCATATGTCTGAATACCCTATATACAAATGGTCAAATCTGTAGATAACAAATTTATTGAATAGATAGGTTGAGAATTGTTCTCTCTCTCTCTCTCGCAACCTTACACACACAACCACACGCAAACATTCTGACTTTTATAGATATAATAGATCGATTATGCTAGATATATTTCCATATGTCTGAATACCCAATATACAAATTTTCAAATCTGTAGGTAAAAAATTTGTTGAATATATAGGTTGAGAATTGTTCTCTCTCTCTCACACACTCACATTCTCACTTTTATAGATATAATGTATAGATTATGCTAGATATATTTCTATATGTCTGAATACCCTATATACAAAGTTTAAAATCCGTAGATAAAAATACGTTGAGTATATAGGTTGAGAATTGTTCTCTCTCTCTCTTACGCACACACACACACACACACACACACACATTTTCACTTTTATAGATATAATAGATAGATTATGCTAGATATATTTCCATATGTCTGAATACCCTATATACAAATTTTCAAATCTGTAGATAAAAAATGTATTGAATATATAGGTTGAGAATTGTTGTCTCTCTCTCTCTCTCTCTCTCTCTCTCTGGCTACCTCACACACACACACATTTTCACTTTTATAGATATAATAGATAGATTATGCTAGATATATTTCCATATGTCTGAATACCCTATATACAAACTTTCAAATCTGTAGATAAAAAATTTGTTGAGTATATAGGTTGAGAATTGTTCTCTCTCTCTCACACGAAACTGTGCGCTCGGCTTCTTCCCCCCCTTCCCACCCCAAATGCTTGGGAAACTGTGCACTGTTTTTGTTGGTTTTCAAGCTGCCTCTTCCCCCCCCCCCACACACACACACAGTTTAACAGTAGTAGGAGGTCAAGAGAAAGAGGGTGAGAGAGAGAGAAGAGTAAGTTGGTGAGAGAGAGAGAAAAGAGAAAGAGGGTGTTGGTTTTATATTTTTATTATCGTCTAATATTTTGAAAGCTGAATTTCTAATAAAATGTGCATCTATAGGAGATAATGCCTGGGAATGTGTTCCCCCCCCCACAGTTTAACAGTGGTGTGACGTCAAGAGAAAGAGGGTGAGAGAGAGGGAAGAGTAAGTGGGTGAGAGAGAGAAAGAGAGAGAGAAAAAAAAGAAAGACGGTGTTGGTTTTGTGAAAAAAGTTGTTATTTACAATTGTTCGCATTCTTGGCCTTTTGGTCAAGATCAAAGTGTAGTATCTGTTCTTCAGATGCTGCACTTCTATTTCTTGTTCTCTTTCGGTGGAGGAGAAATCCTCCACGACTGAGACAATTTTTATTTTTGTACCTTTTCTCCACGTTAAAAAACGACCCTGGTGTCTAACTCTGTCCCGTGGGGAGGCATAGTAAATAGGTACAATTGTTCGCCATTAGTGGATGTTGACGTCACGTCACGTGACATGACTAAGCGTTTTTTTTTTTAGTATGAATAACATTTTTTGTTTTAATTATAAAGTCTACACTTAATTTTATAGAAAATGATGTATATATAATAGAAAAAAAAAATTACTGGTTTTGTTGGATTCAAGTGGATCCCCCCCCTCCAGTTTAAGAGATAGCAGGTCACGTGGTAATATACAAAATGGCTAGCGTAAATATAAAGATCGGTTTTTTTATCGACGAATATTTTGAAAGCTGAATTTTTTTTTATTCCTGTACATTTTTTCCTGATATTTTTCGTTAAAACTCTTGTATAAATACTATTTTTAACCAGTTAAATACGTTGGAGACATTGTCATGGAGTTTAATAATCTCTAGAACAAAACAGAAGAGAAATTACAAAAGTATCGGTAAAACAAAGTGTTTGTTTACATTTGTTCGCCATTACTGGATGTTGACGTCACGTCACGTGACATGACTAAGCGTTTTTGGATTATGTAATATTAACATTAAAATGACAGGTTTTTTGGGGGGCCCCCCTAGGAGAGAAATGATCAGTTCACCCCCTTTTAATGGTCCGTTTGGTGTGGAATTTCGATATTTGTCATGCGGGTGATCAAGGTTCAATATGATACATAATTTGTCAACTTTGGTTGTGTCTGTCAAAAGTTTGAGCTGACGTCACGTCACGTGACACGTATTGAATAACGTTAAAATGACAGGTTTTTTGGGGGGCCCCCCTAGGAGAAAAACGATCAGTTGACCCCTTTCTACTGGTCCGTTTGACGTGAAATTTCGATATTTGTCATCCGGGTGATCAAGGTGCAATATGATACCAAATTTGTCAACTCTGGTTCCGTCTTTCAAAAGTTTTAGCGTTACAAACAAACATACATACATACATACATACACACCGATTTTTGCCTTTTATATATATAGACTAGCAGGGCTACCCGGCGTTGCTCGGGACCGTATAAACAATGAAAAAACAAAAGCAGATATTGAACATATGTTTGATTCTTAGGGGAGAGGAATCTTTCATCTCTATGTATTATTTGTTTTATCTACCCTAGGACTGATATTGTTCATGTTTTATCCCTAGCATAGGTAATTTACAGCATGTATATGAAATTGTTTTACCTTAGGGAGAAGAGAACAGGTAATATACAACATAATGTGTCTATATTACATCCCTGGCAACGCCTAGAAACCAGCTAGAACATGTATTTCAGTCAATCTTTATTATATCCTGGGCTATGCCGGGAAACCAGCTAATCTCTTTTTAGTGACTTGACCACCAAAATACCTCCCTAAGTGTGTCCTTTCTTTTGAACTTATTAGATATAGGTATCTAGAAATGTGTGTGAAATTTGTTGAATGCATTGTTCACTATGATTTTCTTATTGTTCTACACAATATCAACTGTAGCGAAATAACACAGTAAACTTAGTGTAGTGTTAGAATAAAGAGCAAAGGAAAAAATTAGAATCATATTTTGTAATTGCAAATCTAAATTTGCTAGCATGTACCAGTATTTGCCAGGTTGTGGAAATTTGGAACTTATAACATATGTAGTGGCCTTTTCCTAGATACCTATTGCTAAAAATTATACTTTCATTTTGTTAGAAAAATCTCTCTTCAGATGCCCTGCATCATTCAAAATAAAAACAAATATTTTTATAATTGTTTCAGTATATTGCTACACAATGTGAAAGTTTTTAACGTTTGTAAAAAAAATCATGAATGTGCTTATATTGCAAAAAAGAAAATATCAGTGCACAGTATTGAAAGTGTTTGAGATTCAAAAGTCTGTAACATTTCTACTAACTTCATAAGATGTCATGTGAGAAACTGAATTGAATATCAAGACATTATCTGAAGCGTTTTTATTTTGGTGTAACATATGTGTTTACAGTGAACCTTAACTTTTAATAAACAGATTGGTATGCAATGACATAGGCTAAGAATCTTTAAAATATATATAAATTGGAAAAATGTGTGAACAAATGAAAAAAAAATGATCCGCTCCACTTGATGACATCAAGCACAGTAATATTTTAGTGAAGAAAATATGAAATTGATGTTCAGTGATTAGTTTGGATGAATGAGAAAATGTAATTGTTTGATGCATAAAAATAACTCAGTTGCTGTATTTGATATTAAGCAGCAAAATATAGTGATTTGAATATTTGGGAAAACATCAAACCAGATTATATAAAAAGAAAAAAAAAAGATGAAATTAGAAAATATATATTTTATGTTTATGAGTTCTGCCAATCAAAATTTTGTGGCAGAAATTGGGTGATTACCATGCAATTTTATTTTGGTAAAATTCTTAAATTATTAGAATGTTTATTATAATTTCTAATTAGTGACTTGTTATAATCAAAATCCGCCCTAAAGAGTGTCCTTTCTTTTATTAGGTATCAGAGTAGGTATCAAGATTTCTACTTCTATACAAATGTGATATTTCAGATCTGTACATAAAAAATTTGTTGAATATATAGGTTGAGAATTGTTCTGTGTCGCTCTCTCTCACACACACACGCATTCTCACTTTTATAGATATAATAGATAGATTACTCTAGATATATTTCCATATGTCTGAATACCCTATATACAAATTTTCAAATCTGTAGATAAAAAAATTTGTTGAGTATATAGGT
This sequence comes from Euprymna scolopes, assembly GCF_053919585.1. NCBI lineage: Eukaryota > Metazoa > Mollusca > Cephalopoda > Sepiida > Sepiolidae > Euprymna > Euprymna scolopes. Next base: position 173,821,934 of record NC_136487.1, on the reverse strand, counting down.
TGAAAATTGTTCTCTCTCTCTCTCTCACACACACATTCTCAATTTTAGAGATATAATAGATAGATTATGCTAGATATATTTCCATATGTCTGAATACCCTATATACAAATTTTTTAATCTGTAGATCAAATATTTGTTGAATATATAGGTTGAAAATTGTTCTTACTCTCTCTCTCTCTCTCTCTGGCTACCTCACACACACATTCTAACTTTTATAGATATAATAGATAGATTATGCTAGATATATTTCCATATGTGTGAATACCCTATATACAAATTTTCTAATTTGTAGATAAAAAATTTGTAGAGTGCATAGGTTGAGAATTGTTCTCTCTATCTCTCACACACACATTCTAACTTTTAAAGATATAATAGATTATGCTAGATATATTTCGATATTTCTGAATACCCTATATATAAAAATTTGTTGAATGTATAGGTTGAGAACTGTTCTCTCTCTCTCTCTCTCTCTCTCTCTCGCTCACACACACACACATTCTCACTTTTATAGATATAATAGAAAGATTATCCTAGATATATTTCTATTTGTATGAATACTCTATATACAAATTTTAAAATCTGTAGATAAAGAATTTGTTGAGTATATGGGTTGAGAATTGTTCTCTCTCTCTCTCTCTCTCTCACACACACACACACATTCTCACTTTTATAGATATAATAGATTATGCTAGATATATTTCCATATGTCTGAATACCCTATATACAAATTTTCAAATCTGTAGATAAAAAATTTGTTGAGTATATAGGTTGAGAATTGTTCTCTCTCTCTCTATCACACACATTCTCACTTTTATAGATATAATAGACAGATTATGCCAGATATATTGAAATATGTCTGAATGCCCAATATACAAATTTTGAAATCTGTAGATAAAAAATTTGTTGTATACATAGGTTGACAATCGTCCTCTCTCTCACACACACACACATTCTCACTTTTATACATATAATAGATAGATTATGCTAGATATATTTCTATATGTCTGAACACCCTATATACAAATGTTCAAATCTGTGGATAAAAAATTTGTTGAATGTATAGGTTGAGAATTTTTATCTCTCTCTTTTTCTCTCTCTCTCTCTCGCTATCTCACACACACGCATTCTCACTTTTATAGATAAAATAGATAGATTATGCTAGATATATTTCCATATGTCTGAATACCCTATATACAAAGTTTCAAATCTGTAGATAAAAAATTTGTTGAATATATAGGTTTAGAATTGTTCTCTCTCTCTCTCTCTCACACACATTCTAACTTTTGTAGTTATAATAGATAGATTATGCTAGATATATTTCCATATGTCTGAATACCCTATATACAAATTTTCTAAACTGTAGGTAAAAAATTTGTTGAGTATGTAGGTTAAGAATTGTTCTCTCTCTCTCTCACACACACACACACACACACAAGTTCTCACTTTTATAGATATAATAGATAGATTATGCTAGATATATTTCTATATGTCTGCCTACCCTATATACAAATTTCCAAATCTGTGCCCAAAAATGTGTGGAATATATAGGTTGAGAATTGTTCTCTCTCTCTCTCTCTCTCACACATATTCTCACTTTTATAGGTTATATAGGTTGAGAATTTTTTGCTCTTTCCATCACTCACATTCACACTTTTATAGATATAATACATAGATTATGCCAGATATATTTACATATGTCTGAATACCCAATATACACATTTTCAAATCTGTAGATAAAAAATTAGTTGAATATATAGGTTGAGAATTGTTCTCTCTCTCTCTCTTTCTCTCTCTCTCACACACACATTCTCACTTTTATAGATATAATAGATAGATTATGCTAGATATATTTCCATACGTCTGAATACCCTATATCCAAATTTTCTAATATGTAGATAAAAAATTTGTTGAATATATAGGGTGAGAATTTTCCTTCCTCTCTTTCTCTCTCTCTCTTTCTCACACACACACAAGCTGAAAATTGTTCTCTCTCTCTCTCTGACTCTCTCTCTCTCTCTCACACACACACACATGGTCATTTTATAGATATAATAGATAGGTTATGCTAGATATATTTCTATATGTCTGAATACCCTATATACAAATTTTTAAATCTGTAGATAAAAAATTTGTTGAGTATATAGGTTGAGAATTGTTCTTTCTCTCTCTCTCACACACACATTCTCACTTTTATAGATATAATAGATTATGCTAGATATATTTCCAAATGTCTGAATACCCTATATACAAATTTTCAAATCTGTAAAGATAGAATTTGTTGAATATATAGGTTGAGAATTGTTCTCTCTCTCTCTCTTTCACACACATTCTCACTTTTATAGATATAATAGATAGATTATGCTAGATATATTTCCTTATGTCTGAATACCCTATATACAAATTATCAAATCTGTAGATACAAAATTTGTTGAGTATATAGGTTGAGAATTGTTCTCTCTCTCTCTCTCTCACTCACTCACTCACTCACTCACTCACACACACACACACACATTCTACCTTTTATAGATATAATAGATTATGCTAGATATATTTCCATATGTCTGAATACCCTGTATACAAATTTTCAGATCTGTACATAAAAATTAGTTGAATATATAGGTTGAGAATTGTTCTCTCTCTCTCTTCTCTCTCTCTCTTTCACACACATTCTCACTTTTCTAGATATAATAGATAGATTATGCTAGATATATTTCCATATGTCTGAATACCCTATATACAAATTTTCTAATCGGTAGATAAAAAATTTGTTGAATATATAGGGTGAGAATTGTACTTACTCTCTCTCTCTCTCTCTCTCTCACGCACACATTCTCACTTTTATGGATATAATAGATAGATTATGCTGGATATATTTCCATATGTCTGAATACCCTATATACAAATGGTCAAATCTGTAGATAACAAATTTATTGAATAGATAGGTTGAGAATTGTTCTCTCTCTCTCTCTCGCAACCTTACACACACAACCACACGCAAACATTCTGACTTTTATAGATATAATAGATCGATTATGCTAGATATATTTCCATATGTCTGAATACCCAATATACAAATTTTCAAATCTGTAGGTAAAAAATTTGTTGAATATATAGGTTGAGAATTGTTCTCTCTCTCTCACACACTCACATTCTCACTTTTATAGATATAATGTATAGATTATGCTAGATATATTTCTATATGTCTGAATACCCTATATACAAAGTTTAAAATCCGTAGATAAAAATACGTTGAGTATATAGGTTGAGAATTGTTCTCTCTCTCTCTTACGCACACACACACACACACACACACACACATTTTCACTTTTATAGATATAATAGATAGATTATGCTAGATATATTTCCATATGTCTGAATACCCTATATACAAATTTTCAAATCTGTAGATAAAAAATGTATTGAATATATAGGTTGAGAATTGTTGTCTCTCTCTCTCTCTCTCTCTCTCTCTCTCTCTCTGGCTACCTCACACACACACACATTTTCACTTTTATAGATATAATAGATAGATTATGCTAGATATATTTCCATATGTCTGAATACCCTATATACAAACTTTCAAATCTGTAGATAAAAAATTTGTTGAGTATATAGGTTGAGAATTGTTCTCTCTCTCTCACACGAAACTGTGCGCTCGGCTTCTTCCCCCCCTTCCCACCCCAAATGCTTGGGAAACTGTGCACTGTTTTTGTTGGTTTTCAAGCTGCCTCTTCCCCCCCCCACACACACACACACAGTTTAACAGTAGTAGGAGGTCAAGAGAAAGAGGGTGAGAGAGAGAGAAGAGTAAGTTGGTGAGAGAGAGAGAAAAGAGAAAGAGGGTGTTGGTTTTATATTTTTATTATCGTCTAATATTTTGAAAGCTGAATTTCTAATAAAATGTGCATCTATAGGAGATAATGCCTGGGAATGTGTTCCCCCCCCCACAGTTTAACAGTGGTGTGACGTCAAGAGAAAGAGGGTGAGAGAGAGGGAAGAGTAAGTGGGTGAGAGAGAGAAAGAGAGAGAAAAAAAAAGAAAGACGGTGTTGGTTTTGTGAAAAAAGTTGTTATTTACAATTGTTCGCATTCTTGGCCTTTTGGTCAAGATCAAAGTGTAGTATCTGTTCTTCAGATGCTGCACTTCTATTTCTTGTTCTCTTTCGGTGGAGGAGAAATCCTCCACGACTGAGACAATTTTTATTTTTGTACCTTTTCTCCACGTTAAAAAACGACCCTGGTGTCTAACTCTGTCCCGTGGGGAGGCATAGTAAATAGGTACAATTGTTCGCCATTAGTGGATGTTGACGTCACGTCACGTGACATGACTAAGCGTTTTTTTTTTTTAGTATGAATAACATTTTTTGTTATAATTATAAAGTCTACACTTAATTTTATAGAAAATGATGTATATATAATAGAAAAAAAAAATTACTGGTTTTGTTGGATTCAAGTGGATCCCCCCCCTCCAGTTTAAGAGATAGCAGGTCACGTGGTAATATACAAAATGGCTAGCGTAAATATAAAGATCGGTTTTTTTATCGACGAATATTTTGAAAGCTGAATTTTTTTTTTATTCCTGTACATTTTTTCCTGATATTTTTCGTTAAAACTCTTGTATAAATACTATTTTTAACCAGTTAAATACGTTGGAGACATTGTCATGGAGTTTAATAATCTCTAGAACAAAGCAGAAGAGAAATTACAAAAGTATCGGTAAAACAAAGTGTTTGTTTACATTTGTTCGCCATTACTGGATGTTGACGTCACGTCACGTGACATGACTAAGCGTTTTTGGATTATGTAATATTAACATTAAAATGACAGGTTTTTTGGGGGGCCCCCCTAGGAGAGAAATGATCAGTTCACCCCCTTTTAATGGTCCGTTTGGTGTGGAATTTCGATATTTGTCATGCGGGTGATCAAGGTTCAATATGATACATAATTTGTCAACTTTGGTTGTGTCTGTCAAAAGTTTGAGCTGACGTCACGTCACGTGACACGTATTGAATAACGTTAAAATGACAGGTTTTTTGGGGGGCCCCCCTAGGAGAAAAACGATCAGTTGACCCCTTTTTACTGGTCCGTTTGACGTGAAATTTCGATATTTGTCATCCGGGTGATCAAGGTGCAATATGATACCAAATTTGTCAACTCTGGTTCCGTCTTTCAAAAGTTTTAGCGTTACAAACAAACATACATACATACATACATACATACATACATACACACCGATTTTTGCCTTTTATATATATAGATGATGATTGAAATCTATGTATTTGTAACCTTACACGAATCAGCCATTTGTAACACTATATGCAAATTACTTTCGACTCCAATCGAGTGCTCTTAGTTTTCCTGTTGACAGAACCACGCATCTAGTCTATGTTGACACGTTGCAAGTTTTTTGCTCAATAGATAGTGACACCTTTCTCGCCTTTTCAGTTTCTTTTTTTATTATCCTCATCGTCTAGTTGTTGTTTTTCACAATTATTCCTTTGGCCTTCGTCAGGTTAACCGTGACGGGATAGGAATGTCGAATCCTCCAACTACATCCACAGCAATTGCTGCTTTCAGTAGATGTTGTTATCTCACCACGGTTTGGTCAATTAATCCTCTGACAGGGTTTGGGTGGGATCGTAAAACAACTAGAAAATGAGGAAAATAATTAAATAAAAATAAATTATACAAATTTACTCATCTCCAAAATAATTCCAAAATTAATTCAATAATATAAGAATAAAGTAGTTAAAGTTTCTCTCATCCATGGACCCTATCAAAGTCATACACGAAAAAAAAATTAGACGAATGCTATTTCTTTTTTACCCATTTCCATCCCAAACAAGATATATCACTACTTGAAACGTAACAGGCTAATATTTTTGATCGTGTCTAACAGAACTGAGGAGAGTTGAGCAACGAGATGTCTAATCCCGTTTCATTTAAACGTTGTCTTGTTAATACAGCCAGGGAAGCAGGAAACGGGTGGAATTTCAAAGTATAGCAGTCCTAAATAATATTTCATTAGAGTAAAAGCTTTTCCAGTATCTATAAACTTCAACAGTAAAGGGGTGGAATTTTGGTTAGTCGGGAATATGTACGTCGAGAGGGCACAAATGCTACAGGTTTATCAGAACAGATTCGATTAAAGTATTTGGGAAACAGGCACAGGGATGCGACGATGTGACAGAGGGTGATGCCAGATCGATAATGTCGGACCTATTGGATTTGAGATTCTATCTGGGACTCTGTCTAAGAGTGAGAAACTAATTGTAGATTCTCAAACTCATATGAGGCAAAAATATTCCATGCATGGTCAAATTTTGACTTGTAAAGATATAGGATGCTCTCCAGTACTTTTCTTAGCGGAGATATTCACAGCAATCTTGGCAACATCGTCAATGTATTTGTTATAATTCATGTTGTCTGTGCATTTAAGGCCGAGGGGTTTGAAAGCTGGGATATCATGCAAAATGTTATTTGTCATAGCAATCGGTGGTTCAGGAATTTTTGTAGTTGTTAAAAGAAAAAAAAAGCTTAGTTTCGGTAGAATTAAATGTTGCTATCCACTTGCGACCCCATTCGAATATCGACTGCAGGTGGTTATTTAGATATTGTTATCTTAGATATGTGTTCATACGTTTTTCAATCAACTATATTGTAAAGCGTAATACCGTCAACAAATATACACATCTGAGACACAATTTCATCAGTGAAGTCATTTATAAATATCACCATCAACCACTACGTGACATCTGCATTATTATATTGGTTAGACGTACTGCAATCGAGGACAACTTAGATTTTTCTCTTGTCAAGGAAGGATCTGATTATGTTAAATATTCGTCCAGAAATACGATAAGATTTTATTTTTGTGAGAAGAACTTCATGCTAAACCTTATAAAAGGCTTTGGACATATTCAGAAACTAAAACTTTAGCTTTCCATGCCTTATCTAGTGCATGACATATGCGTTCAGAGATGATGGTTGCAGTATCTACAGGATAACGGGTTAGCCTAAATCCATACTGTTGTTCAGAAAGAAACTCAGCATTTACAAGATGGTGGACTAGTGCTTGATTGTTTAAAGACTTTAGCAGAGAGAGAGAGAGAGAGAGAGAGAGAGAGAGAGAGGGAGGGAGGGAGGGAGAGAGCGTGTGTGTGAAAGATATAGAGAGAAAGAGAAGGGAAGAGGAAAGTGATAATAATTGAGCGGTTCAGTTCTTGCGCAACAATTCCAGAATACTGAAACAACGGAGCCAATTTATACACACAAATATCCATGGTGACTCACAACACATCTGTGAAGAGCCACATTAGCAACCAGCAACTACACGGAAATGTAATACCAAACATAATACCAGAAAACGCAACAGAGAATGATACGACTATCAGACCATTGTCTGCGACATAACGCAGAGGAAGCCAGCAAACTTGTTCTCTGGAAGCCTTCAGACAGTCATTCCAATTAAGGTAGAAGAAGAATCAAATTCATCAACAATCAACTACAGGACATAGCATTAGAGAGGATGCTGGAACAGAAAAAATGTCATGCAAGTTCTGGAAGAACCCTTGTTGATTATGTGTTGAAGCGCCCTGAAAGACAGCAAATATCTGCTATCAAAATAAAACTGACAAAAAAAGTCAACATCAATTTCTCAATAGAATATCGTTCTCTCCTGCATGATATCTCTTTATTACGTTGCAGGAGGGGGCGCGGATAAAGAAATCATAAAAGACGCTTAAATCGAATACGTTTGCGTGCCAAGTGGAAAGATTTTGCTGTCTCTTTCGCCATATTTCACTTCGGACTTAACTTACACTACATCATATCCGGACACGTAGGTTTAATTCAATCCCTTAACTTTTTATAGAATTTTCCGAGTATTCTTTACACTAGCTTAATGTAGAAAACTTTTTTCTAACATTTATTTACATACACGGAGTTAATCGTGGAAGACATGTAAAGAAAACCTTACTCACTGATGATTTACAAAAACACAAATGCAAGAAAAAAAATAAAATAGGTGTTATAAGCACACTGCGTTATCTAGCATTGGATTTACTCTTTTCTACATAGGTGTTATGTCGAAGTTTAGACCTTTATACGTATATGTATATATATATATATATATATATATATATATATATATATATATGTATGCAGGTGCGTGTGTACATTTATGTACGTTTTTCTATAATTTGAATAGTTTGACCCATTCAAAAAAAAATGTTGTCATCTAATGCAACAACACTACGTGACAAGTTAATTAGTTTAGCGGTCGCTTTTATTTACTCATTCAAACAAAACTGTACGTATTTTTAATCATTATCTTTGTTAAATTATTTTCTGATTTTTTTGTTTTTCTTTACAGTTTTCTCATTAACTTTTCAAATGAATTTTCAAATTTTCTATTTTTTCTATTTTTTGTTCGGCTGAAAATGACCCAAGTTACATAACGACTGCCAAAACAAATGTTTAAAGTTTGTGCATTCTTCTTTATAGTGTTGCGCTGCTTCTCAATTAAGGAAGCTTATCTAATGCAATACTGAGGATGCAGCGAGTTGAACTGGCGGTGTTAGACGATTTCATAATTGGATTGTAGCCAAAGTAAATACTTGTATGGTTGTTCATTAACGAAAAGAAATGTTATCCAAAAATGAAGTATATATCTAATTTCTATTATGCTATTTTTCCTATTTTAATTAGTAATTTAGAGAGAAGGATATAAAGTTATATATGAAAGATTTAAATATTTGTTCGGCTGTTCATTAACGAAATGAAGAAATGTTATCCAAAACTGGAGTATATATCTAATTTCTATTATTCTATTTTCCTATGTTTTAGTAATTAATTGAGATCTCTTTCTTTTTCCTCTTCCTCCTCTCTCTATTAAGCTATAGTTTAGCTATAGTATATATATATATATATATATATATATATATATATACTTGTTTATTGTTATATAAACATGCTCACATCCCTCTGCTACAAATAGCCACTTGTTTCAATCAAACAACAGATATCATCAGGCAGCGACTTGACTATTCAAATGTTCATTGAATAATCAGATTATTCAATGAACATTTGAATAGTCAAGTCGTTGCCTGATGATATCTGTTGTTTGATTGAAACAAGTGGCTGTTTGTAGCAGCAGGATGTGAGCATGTTTATATAACAATAAACAAGTATTATCAGCTCATTTTATTGAGCACTATCTAACAACCTCGTTGAATTCATTAGTCCATTACTTTTGAATAAAAAAACCGAGTATATATATATATATATATATATATATATATATATATATATATATATATATATATATATATATATATATATATATATATGTGAAGGGGCAGACAAGTATTTATATTTTAATAAAAAACTAATTGAATGTCCCTTCAATATGTAAAAAAGCTTTAAGTAAAAAAATAATGTAAAAATAAAAATAAAGAATGTAGTTTAATTCCCGAAAAAAAAAGAACTAAATTTAATCTATCGCAAATTTAGCACTTGCATAATCTGATTTCTAAAAAGTTTATAATTAAAAAAGAGAATTTAACTATGTAAGGATGAGAAAAATAAGAAAGAAAAATAAGAAAGAAAACCTTAACTAAAATTGTTAAATATTAATAAACTAATATATATATATATATATATATATATATATATATATATATATATATATATATATATATATATATATATATATATTAAGAGAAAACTAGAGCCAGAGAGAAAGAGGGGAGAAGGATATAAAGTTATATATGAAAAGGATATAAAGTTATATATGAAAGATGTTCGAAAAGAAATTCCTCCTATTATTTCATACCGCCAAAATTGATCAGAGAATGTTGCCAATTCCTACTTATGCTTACTGAATTTATGCATTTATGAGCTAAAAGTTTCAGAACTCCGTTGCAGATATTGATGGTGTGTGACTTTAAGAAAGCAACGTAATTGAATTCCTCCATGCAGAAAAAAATGATTCGATTAACTTTTAACGCATCTTGTTGAACGTTTACTAAGCCGATACAGTTGATGTCAGCACAGTTAGGAGATGGGTTCGTCGATTTCAGAGTGACGACAGCAATGTGAGTGACTAAGCGCGCGCCAAGCATAACGAACGAGACATCAAAAGAGGCTGGAGAAGGTGAATTGAGAATGAATGTGCAAAGTAAAAAATAAATTTTTACCTACAAAATGTCGCACGTTTTTATGGTACAATCCCCGTTTCGTAGCACTGTTTCGTTTGATTATGCGTCAAGAATATCACCAATAAAAACTCCAACAGTACCGAAGCAAACCTGATCGCTACCATCTGCTGAGTATTCGCCGAGCTCCTGCTGGCGGATGTGGAAAAGGCAGGCTCCCAGTTCCGGATCTGTATCGAGGAGTTGATTTAATAGATGTCAGCGCTTCTAGATAATGAAGTTATCTGAATTGATTTTTTTCAATATAAGTTTTAAAATAAAACTAGTGTTTTTCTTTAGGGCGACACTTTTATCGTGCCATCCTGCATTTGTAGTTTCTTCAAAACGTAACGTACGGACTAACGTAAGGAAGGAACACGCAAAATATATATACGTGGCTATTTTAGTATTATTGATATGCGATTTTTATATTTCGTGAAAATGAAACGTGAAAGAAAATATCAGAAAAACATTCAAAACGTCTGGAATAAAAAGAGTGTAGTTAAAAAGAGCGGTAATTATTTAGGTTGACAAATTGAATAACGTAGAACTATATACTGACAAAGATTTCAATAATGAATATATTAAAAAAGACTGAGTTAAAGTACCAAGTGAAAATCTCTCCGGCTTTCTATGTGAATGAGTATGCTGGGAGAAGCAGCTCGATGGAAAAAATGTAAGAAAATTTGAAAAAGAACGAAGCGATTGCATATTTTCTGAACATTATTAAAACTTACATCAAATAAACTTCAAATTGCTTCTCCGCCTACCCTATTCTCCATACCCAGCTCCCAATAACTACTGGCTATTTGCAGATTTCAAATAAATGCTAACAGAAAAGAGATTTGAATCCAAAATAGGATATCAAAAACTTGGGTTCATTTTGAAGCCAAATGCAAACCGTTCTACAAAATCTCATTAAATAAGAATTATAAACAATGAATCATTCTAGCAAGATAATATGTTTACAAATAATGTTGAATTCGTTTTATTATTTAGGCCCGGGACATACTGAGTGATTTCTTATTATATCAAATATCAGACTAATAGAATGACTAGTAAGCAATAAAATTAAAGGAATTCGATGTGTTGATTCGTGTAAACATGCACATAAGCATACGGCATAATCACGTTGACACACCGGTTCCTGCTGGATCACCGAAGTTAAGCAACGTTGAACCTGGTCAATACTAAATGGGTGACCATTTGGTACTTTCAGGTGCTGTACGTGCTCTCTGCTTATCTCGGCATTGTTTCCAGTCGTCCTGGGCTTCTCCTTGCCACTGGAATAAAGCAGTGCCGATTCAGGAGAGGCGTGGATGTTAATTGCGCAACCCTTGCTTCACGGGGGTATCCTTTGTCTTTCAAGACTGAACGGAAGCATGGATGGCAACATAAACGAATGATCTTACAGCGTGTTAAACGCATAACTGTGACACGTGACGAAAGCGTCGGGTTAATCCTGATGAATAAAAACACTTTACAGTGTAAATCGTCGAAGGTATATTGTTCTGCTAGTAACTGAGATTAGCAAATGTTACGATTGGTCAAACTAAGACGAAAATTATCCGGATTGTCTAATGAAAACTCGTCTCACAAAGAAAATCTTTTCGTAATAAATTACACCAAACTAATATCTTTATTTAGTTGAAGATAAAATAGTTGTATTATAGAAATAAATTAACACTAAAATAATACGTAAACTATGCAATTTAATAAGATTTATTTATAAGATGTTTTAATGATAGTCTTAATGATAATAAGAATTGCATTAGCTTGTGCCTTTTTCTATAGAAACTGTTTCAGACAAGGTATGAAGCCATTTAATGTTATGAACTAAAAATATTGCTGTTACTACTTCAAGGTAAAAAAAAGTAGCGAACGATAAGTGGTAGATGGATAGATTTCGAACGAGAAAACAGCAATTCTTTTCCCCTTCTCATAAACACCGTTTAAAGAAGATGAGGACTAAAAGGAAAAATATTATGAAAGTAAATTCATGGTTTACTTTCCATTCTCCTATTTGTAATTTTTATCTTTTCATGAGTGAGATTAATCAATAATTAACGAGAGTTATGATTGGTCAAACCAAAATAAAAATTATGTGAATTGTCCAATGAAAGCTAGTCTCACAATGATACGTGTATGGAACGGAAGTGTAATTCATCGTAATCGAATCTAGAGTAAAGATGAAGCGATAAATTTGTCCACTGGGTTCAGGTCGGGGACAAGGGAGCCAATGAGAGAATAGTACAAAGTCGCTGCACTCCTTTTGAAGCCAAACTGGGCCTCTTTAAACGTACATCGACGCCGACTCTTTCTTCCACACACAGCGGCTACCTGATTGCACCAGAGGATCAGCACACTCTTGAGCACATCCAGAGACACGTTGGTGTTGACTTTCAAGCGAACTTGACGTAACGAGAAGTCACGCGTGGCGGGAGAATGAGAAATAAAGGTGTTTCTTAAAACCTGTAGCAACGAGTTGAAGTTGTTTTCTATTTTTTCTCTTTTGCGACTGAGTCAACAACGTGTTGGGTCCCGAGTGTCTACATGTAAATGCGTGTGTATCTGTATACCGCTACAATAGTGTAACGTTACAATAGTGTAACGTTGTCGTTAATCTCTTCAGCGGTGCTGTTACATTTTAACGGGTTCAACACGTTGCATGGGGAGACAGTCTCGCAAAGAAACGAAAGAAATAAATTGGACTCATTTTTTTTTTGTTGAAATAAAAGACATTTATTAATGGTACTTTACTTTCTAAGTAAACCTTATATCTTAGTTTTACAAATCTATTCTTTCACCATGTTGTTACAAAACTATGCTTTTTCTCCTCTCGCGTCAACATGTCTGCTCAACTGCAGTCGCCGTCATGCAAGTTTTTCAAATCTCTCGCTGGCACGTGTTTCGCCTCGCTGTAGCCGCCCACGTCGTTTCAAATCTCCCACCGCTTTTCTTTTCCTTCTCTTTCCCGGCTGTGACATTACCTCGCGCCATGGCTTGGTCATTTGCATACGTGAGTTGTCGCTGCCTGCTACATACGTTTCTGTGGTTTCGTTAAAATAGTATTTACTCTGAAAGTTATATTTTAAGACATCCAACCACGATTTTCTGAGATTTTGCACAAAGAGATCACCATACTATTCAGCACATCCAGGTACATTTTCGTATCGCCCATTAAGCTGACTTGATAGATATGAGATGGAATTATATGACCCTCAATTGAAACCGCACCAAAGACAGTAACTGTAGCCGGAAACTATTTTTTCATCATCCTGGGCACGTCCCTGAGCACGTCCTGAACATTGTGTCATTTTTAGATATAAAACAAAGCTCCTATCGCTCTTGGGATTTGTACACAAGCGTCGAACTCTAACATGGTCTGCAACAAAATAAGAAAACTCTTTTTCATAAAACGGAAATGGAATCATGTCGTCTTTTCTAGGGCAACAATTTTATCGTTCTACACTACAATTTTTGAAGGCCAATCTACTTCAGCAAAGCACAATTGGAAACTTTTGGCTTGACAAATTCCAATCTGGCAACCCTTGACAAGAATATTAGGGTGACCTCGCATTGATGTGACGTCGTTTTCAAATATCATTATACTATGATTATTGTTGTAATGGAACGAGAAAAGGACTCGCAGTCATTTTAACGTCAGACGGTTCTTTGCCGAAGAAAGAGATCAACGAAAAATTACGTAAAAAACAGAACATTCGAAAGAAACAGCGCAAAAAAGAACATTGTTTGTCAAAAGTGCTGCTTAAAGATATTCTTTTAGAATTAAATGTTATTATTTGTATTGAATTACGAAGCAAAATATTAATTTCTGAGTTGAGTTCTACATTAAAAGTACAAATGAACACTATTTTCCTAGAAATAATATTAAACTCAGCTTCTCATCACAACCAGGAAGTGCAAACTAAAATGGTTAAGCCATGTAACAAGAGGAGAGAGACTTGAAAAGACAGTGTTCCAGAGAACAGTCAGAGGAGGAAGAAAGAGGAAGACAGAAGAAGAGATGGGAAGACAGCATCACAGAATTTATAGGATTGAAGCTGAGTGCGGCGGTCAAACGTGCAGAGGACATGGAAGGATGGAGAGGATTGATTGACTTGTCATCTGTAGCGCCTCAACGATAACATAACCCTAACCCTAATTATAACCATAACCCTAACCATAACCATAACCATAACCCTAACCCTAATCATAACCCTAGCCCTAACCCTAACCATAACCCTAACCATAACCCTAACCCTAGCCCTAACCATAACCCTAACCCTAACCATAACCATAACCCTAACCCTAACCAGAACCATAACCATAACCCTAACCATAACCATAACTCTAATCCTAACCCTAATCATAACCCTACCCCTAGCCCTAACCATAACCATAATCCTAACCCTAACCCTAACCCTAACCAGCCCTAACCATAACCCTAACCCTAACCAGAACCATAACCCTAACCCTAACCAGAACCATAACCATAACCATAACGGAGAAGGTGAAGGTGTGTGTTATTTCGCTATCCAAAAAATGTCAGTTTTTTTCAAAAAATATTTGTTTATTAAATATAGTTCTCATTCCGTGAAATTTCCACGGGTCCTGCTAGTGAATAACTATTTATATTTATATTATATTATTTTTATATCATATTATAAATAATTATTTTTGAAAAGTTGATTACACATTTCTATAGCATACGATATATATATATATATATATATACATATATATATATATATATATATATATATATATACATATATATATTAAATTGTAATTCAATGAATTTAAAAAAAAACTCTCATTGAAATGAAATGAAGTGGTTTAGTTTCATATCAAAGAATTTTTATTATTCTAAGCAAGACAAAGAATGTTTTAGAAAATTGATCTCCTTAACCTATATGGTTTCGATGTCTACCATCTCATCAGAGGAGAGAAAATATTAGCAAATAGTTATAAAGGTATGCACCCTATTTGCTAAAGTCAGTGAGACATGGAAAGTCAAAGTGAAAATAATACATTTATCAGAAGTCCTGTAGCAGGAGGATTTGCAGAAAAAGGATATGAATGTTTTTGTCGATCCAACTTGCTTGGATCAACAAAAACATTCATATCCTTTTTCTATGTTTACATAACCACTGATTGTTAAATAAAAACTATTCCGAAGTATATATATATATATATATATATATATATATATATATATATATATATATATATATATATATATATATATATAAGCAAAACATTTGAGATTTGCAGGTTACTGTGTTGAACTATACTTTCGAACACATAACATCTTAAAAGATAATATGGCTGCTAATAGCTTTCTTAACAAACAACAAGTTTCTATTGAATTACACTTACTGTTAGAAATCCATTTAACTTACGACTGAACATATTTCATCAACTTGCTTGGGTAAGTTTTTAATTTATTTTTTAATGAAGCGATTTACGTTATCTTTTATTTCTTCTAGTTTTACTTATTTATATAGGATGTCCTAACCACATGCGCATAAGAAATAATTAGTTGGCCATTTTCAATTTATTTAATGCACACAAATTGGAAAAAATAATTCGTTGAATCTTTTTATATCCACTACCAGATATTTAAAAAAAATCATTTTTTATTAAGAATGATGACTTATTTCACCGCACTTTTGATAGCCCATGCGATAATTGACTCCAAATGTAAATTTCTATATTTTTTAGCAATGAATTCATTTTGTTGCCTTTTATCCATTTAGAAATTAATCAGAGAAAAATGACAAACATTTTTAGAGGAAGGAAACGAGATAAACTTTCAGAACTTGATTTGAATTCTTTTTATTTTTTTAAAGTTTCCTTTTAGACCATTTCATTGTTTTCGCGGATAGATAAGTGGTGCTTTAAAGAATATACCGTTCGTGCTGAAGTGGACATCGACCACATTGACATTTTATAGTTCGAATTTAATCGCTTCGATGGAACCACTTCCAATTCTGGATGTTGGAAACACTCAAGTGTTAATTCCTTCAAGTATATTTTCTAGTAAATACATGATTCAAGTTTAGTATCTATTCTGTTCAAAGACGAGACACCTGATATGTCACAAACTATTATAACGGTATTGGAAAAACGACAATAATCTGATATCTTCTGAATTTCAGTAAAAAATGTATTCAGAGACACGTGTTTCAGCTTGAGTGGTGCATTAACAATTTGAGGTCTTCGTTCGCACCTGACGTTCATAAAATGTACTGCAGAAATATAAGACCAACGAAGGAGAAAACTGGATTTTCCAAGGGTTCAGTGAGTCTGAATTCTTGGCATGTTTGAAATATTTAAAGTCATGAAACAATTTATTTGCTTAATAGTTTTGCTCTCTCGACTAAAGTTTGAAATTTAATAAACATGTGCAACAGAAATATGCAATTAAAATCAAGGCACTACTTTAGTTTAATCTTTAGTTTTAAAAAATGAAATTGTACGTACTCGTTATAGAATTACGTTCTCATAGAAATTCACTTAATTTGATCAAGTAGTTTTTTTTACAGCAGAAAAATGATTTGTTATGACAGTGAACAGAAGCAGTCATGTCTGAATTTTAGATCACGATGAAAACCGCCTATGTGGTACCAGTCTTCAAGAACTCTGGTGAAAGAACTGACCCACTAAATTATCGCCCCATTAGCCTCCTCCCGCTTTTCGCCAAAATATTTGAGTCCTTAGTTAATCAAGCCCTAGTCCAGCACCTAACAGCTGCTAAACTCCTGACTGACAAACAATATGGATTCAGGCAAGCCCGTTCAACAGCAGATATCTTAACTGTAGTTTCTGAACGTATATACCGTTCATTGGATAAAACAGGGGAGGGTAGAGCGGTGGCCCTTGATATATCTAAGGCTTTTGACAGGGTATGGCACGATGGTCTTCTAAGGAAAATTAGATCATATGGAATCACTGGAAGAATTCATAACGTAATTAAATCCTTCTTAAGTAATAGAAAAATCAAAGTTGTTCTCGACGGTCGTACATCCAAACAATATGACATAAATGCGGGAGTACCTCAGGGATCTATCCTTGGACCTCTATTATTCCTGATATTCATAAATGACCTCCCTGATAAAATTGTTTCGGAGATGGGTATATTTGCCGATGACACCACTCTCTATAACAGATATGAGGGGAAAACAAATGAACACATATCCAAGGAAATGGCAGAAACACTAGAAGATGACCTCCAATCCATAGTGGAATGGGGACAAAAATGGTTGGTCACATTCAATGCTGCTAGGACTAAGCTTGTTTCCTTCAATAATTACAAGAAACCTTCTCTACCACCAATAGCAATGGCCAAGAACACATTGCCCGAAAGTACTTCTTTTAAACTCCTCGGCCTAACGTTTACAGGGAATATGAACTGGAATATATACATTGAGAGCATTGCCAATGCTGCTGCAAGGAAGGTTGGCTCCCTCTACCGTGCTGAAAACTACTTACGCCTGACAGTATCCTATACCTCTATAAGGCAACCATTCGCTCATGTATGGAGTACTGTTATCACATCTGGGCTGGTGCATCTGCTGCTTGTCTCTCGCTCCTGGACAGGGTTCAAAAGAGAGTCGCCAACCTGATAGGTCCTGAACTGTCATCTAGGCTTCAACCTCTGTCCCATCGACGAGATGTTGCATCCCTCTGCCTGTTCTACAAATACTTTTATGGTGAAAGCTCTGACGAACTGCAAACACTTGTACCTCCCCGACGTAACTACTCCCGACAAACCCGACAAGCTACTAAGTCTCATCCCTTTACAGTAGAGATCCCTAGGTGCAAGAAAGCCTTTTACTCCAATAGTTTCTTCCCCAGAACTGCGGGTCTTTGGAACTCCGTTCCGGGATTCTGCTTTCCCAACTGCAATGATATGCAGAAGTTCAAGTGTAATGTTAACAAACATCTTTCTACTCTTCTCCCTTCATAATCACCCCGCTAATTAAGTCCCTAATAGTAGCCCCCCTGCTTCAAAGTGGCACTGTGCCTTCTTTGGGGTGAAAATTGAAAAAAAAAAAAAAGGCAGGAGGTGTCTTGTAACGTGTTGCATTTTCATTGGACAACAATGCTCGGTATATGTGAAAGACTGTTATCTTCCCGTGGCTTGCCTTTCCCTTCTTCGTGGTCTAAAAATAAAAACAGGTGTCAAAACACATTGTTTTTCCGCGGTAAAAAAATGCTTGATCAAATTAAGTGAATTGTTTTATGATAACTTAATTTCATAACAGCTATGTGCAATATAATTTTTCTTTTAATATTATCATTTTTTAATGTCTTGGTTCAACTAAACAAATACCAAAATTAAACTGTTTAATGAATTAATAGATTGAAAATTCGAAATAAACCATCAAATATGTCATAGAATAGGAATGCAATAAATTAGATGCAAGCATCTGCGTTTTGTTCCACTTTCTTCATCTTAGAAAAAAGATGAAGAATTCATTTTCATTCAGGAAGAAAACGCGATTAAATTTCATAACTTCACATTAAAATGTTTCATATAAAGACTGACCTAAAAATGTTTGCGAAACAAATATAGTAAGATTTAACGGTAAGACTCCCTTGCGCATGAATTTTTCAAAATGAAATTTTTTATATTTTGAGCTAATAGATATTTCAAAGTGTAGTATTTGTTCTACGAAAGATGGTACAATAATATGGTAAGGGCCAAATTCGTGTCGGATATCCCTCGAATAGAAATATACCATTAACTGTTATAAAAGTTTGAGAAATTGATGCCAACATTCAGACATATTCGGAAACTACATTAAGCATTTACATAAGTCAGTGTTGTTGTAACAAAGATGGATTTCCATGGCATACACGGCTGTAATTTAAAAGAGATTGAAGAAGAAAACTGTGGAATTTCCACGGGTAACGCTATTCTAAAATAAATATTAAATGTTTGGTACTTTAGAATATTTTTATTTTCTCCGTTGTATTTTGAAAAGTTTGAAATTTAATCAACATGTGAGATAGAAATCTGATATATGAGAGGCTATATGTTTGTCTGTCTTTATAATTTCAAACTTTATCTCCTCTGAAACTAAAAGTCGCAGAGCGGCGCTAATGATTGGACGTTTTACGGACCGTTCTTTTATAGGTCTTTAGCCGTTTACCAAAGTTGTTAAAGGGTGAAAAATGGGTCAAAATTGAAAAAAAAAATCGTTATACATTTTGTACATTTATCTTAGTTGATTTTTGAATTTTAATTTTTAACCGGTTCATATGCGTAGTGCGTTGGTTCAGTGATAACGTCACTAGCTTTGAATGCTACAGTTTCGGTTTCGATTCTAACTGGGTGCACCCAAATACCTTTTTTTTTACTTTTGAAATCGCGACTCTATAATAATATAAAATCTGGAGAAATTAAAATATCATATTTAAGCGTATTTTACAATCGCCTGCTAGTATATATATATATATATATATATATATATATATATAATAAATTGTTAAGATTAAGTTTTCACATGATGAATTCGAGACAAACTTTTAAACATGTCATCATAAAGCAATGCAGTAAAATAAATGCAACATCTTTGTTTTGTTTTATCCATTTTAAGTTAATCTGAAAAAAAAAACAATTACGATAATTCCTTAAGAAATAAAACAGGATTAAATGTCAGAACTTAACATTCGCATTTTCCGATAAAAAAAGTTTCATATCATTGTTTTCCATTTCTAACTTTAAATAAATATACCGCATATTTGCAAAAAAAGATATGAGCTCATTCCATGTCAAATCGACAATTTTTTTTTCTGAGGGTGGGGACGCAAACCATGTCCGACACGGATTTTTTTCAAATTTACTACACTCTTAGATCTCCACGAAAGGAATTGAATTGCACTTGTTAAACATCTCAAGGCCGAGGGGTTCCTGAGATATGACCATGACCTTTTTACAAAAATATGAATTTTTATGAAGAAGTGACCAACTTTAAAAGACGATATCTCTGTTGTTTATGGACCTACAAAGTTCATTCATGGCGATGAAGGGCCATAGATAGGAGCTCAGTTGAGCACTTGCCATGAAAATAATGATAAAGCAGAGACAGGCTCGCAATGGTTGCAGGGAAGAGAAAAAGGCATCGCCAAACTTCCACGAGAAACATTCGTCTAGCTGAAAACATTATCAATAATTTCCCCCACTCTTTAACTGTGCCTAAACCTAAACGTAAATTCCATGAACAAAGCTTCTTTCTTGGAACTGCACACTTGTGGAACTATCTTTCGTTTGCCTGCTTTCGAATTGAATACAATATGGTCGTCTTCAAGTATAATGTAAACAAGTTCTTGAATAATCCAATTTACCAAATTTACACTTCTAACGATTAATATGATATTATCCCATTGACTACTGTACACTCTTTAGCCATTATTCTCGAGTTACCTCTGAGCCGTGATAAGTGATTACTCCTTTGTAAAAAAGAGACGGAGAATAAGAGAGACGAAGAGAAGAGAGAATAACGGAGAAGAGAAGAAAGACACAGAGAATAAGAGGGTAGACGGAGAAGAGAAGAGAAGAGAAGAGAAGAGAAGAGAAGAGAGAGAAACAGGGAGGAGTGAGACGAAGAAAAGCAGAAAAGAGGACTGGAAAGAAAACAAAGAGAGACGCGGAGAAGAGAAGAGAGACGGAGTAGAGAAAAGAAAGACAAAGAATAAAATAGAGAGAGACGAAAAAGAAAAAAGAGAGACGGAGAAGAGAAAAGCAGAAAAAAGAGGGAGTCTGAGAAGAGGAGAGAGAGAAAGAGGGAGAGAGAGAGAGAAAGAGAGAGAGAGACGCAGAATAAAGTGTTCGGAGTGTTCATATTAGTGATGAGACATTTATATAGCGGAGACATTATATAGTAGAGGACATGATGTCGTTTATATAACGAGTTACACAACGACGACGATGAGACAATTATAAGATGAGTTACACAGTTTATATTTATAACAGAAGCTGATATAGGTGTAAAGGGATGTGAAATGGACAGTCCTTTTAACTGGGAGAGGAAATACCATTACTTGAGGCGGGATACAGTTACACTTTTGAAGGAGTATTATTAAGTTCTTTTACAAGAAGAAGACAAAAACGACGAAGAAAAAGTCCCACAAATAAAATGAATACATTAATCCCAGCTGGTGATGAGAATGATCAGGTATTCGATTCCGCGTTAATTTCATACCTTTTGTTTCGCTTCCAAAAAAGGCTAAGGATAATTCTCCTCCTCTAACTGTTTGGAACTCAACTCTGAACCTTGTGGCTGTAACTCATTTCGAGCCCTAACTTAACTGAATATATTGAATTCATCTTTCTTTGTGACGTCGGAATGTGCTCAAACATGTGAATGCTTTTTCACGTGGATTTTATTAAATATTCTCCAACACATTTTTGGCAACGCAAAGACATTCCTTAATTTACATCGTCTGATTCTACATCTCTTACTTAATTAGCTATATAGTTATTTCTAATATAATGGAAAATTGTCCACGTTCCTAGAATTGCATCTAAATAGCAATATGTATTCTTTTTTAACTTTTGACCACTGAGTTCGATTCTAGCATTCTCTTTTAACAAATTACCGGAATATGTCATCTTCCACATATAACAGGAGTAGAGAAAAGAGAGGAGAGAGACGGAAAAGGGAAGGTAGAAATGGAGAAGAGGAAATAATGATTGAGAAGAGAAGAGATAGCAGAACAAGAAGAATAAAAAGAAGCGAAAAGAAGAGATAGGGGAAGAGAGAGAGAGAGAGAGAAACAGAAAAAAGAGAAAAGAGAGACGGAGAAGAGAAAGGGGAAGCGAAGAAACCTACTGGCGGATGCCCTTTTCTATTTTCTGCAACTTTTTTTCACCACAGAAAAAAAACGTTGTGAGCCTGCTTTATCGTTATTTTCATGACAAGTGTTCGTCTGAGCTCTAATCTATGGTCCCCTTGTCCTGACTTTGACGGAAAACATTCGTCTAGCTGAAGTCACTCTCAATAATTTCTCCAAATCTTTATCTGTGCCTAAACCTAAACGTAGTTTCTATAAACAAAGCTTCTTTCCTGAAACTGTACACTTGTGTAAGTCTGTTCCTTCTTCTCGCTTACTAAGTAACTACAATATTGTTGTCTTCAAATCGAATGTAAACAAATTCTTGATGAGTCATCGCCTTAAGTAATCCAATTTACCCAATTCCAACTACTAACGATTACTACATGTTCCACATGACCACTGTAAACTCACTAACCCTTATCTCTGAGTGGCCTCAAGGCCTTGATAAGTGGTGAATCGTTTGTATAAACATCTGTCTGGCTGCACTAATGAGCTGTGATACAGCGAAGCAGTACTGTATGTGGATGACTATATATATATATATATATATATATATATATATATATATATAATGCAAAGATATATATATATATATAGTGCATTTGTTTTGTAACTATTGCTTATTTCCTCTAGGATTTCTTCATTACAGCCGTTTCGTTAATGGGATGGCAATTTATGATAAAAGTTTCCTGTCCTCACCAACTCGCCAGATGTTGTTTCCATTTGATGTTACCAACAAAAGGTTGATTTTGTACATGATAAACCTAGTGTTTGGGGCAAAAGAAATTCCATTCCCACATTGCTACATGTTAGCCAAAACATAATTTCGTATTTTTTGTTTTTATTTCCAATTTTTTCCATTATTTATTCTTTCCTATTTTTATAATTTTATTTCTATATTTATATGTGTTTATTCTAAGATTCCTTTTGTTTGGTTTTCGAACTCTTATTTATTAGTTAATTTCTTTGTTTCAAGGAGAAGTTACTTTCATGGAATATATTATTATTTCTAGAGTTATTCCCTTACACCTTTTTTCTTTCCCTGTATTATACTTTTATTTTTTCCTTATTTATTTAATGGCCTCTTTCTTTTTCTTTTTATTTATTTTTAATTATAATCATCTCATTTTTTATTTATATTCTTACGTTCCATTTTGTTATTTTATTCATGTTAACATATTTTTGTTAATATGGTCTAATGCGTGAAATTAAGTATCGATTTCTGTGTAGACATCCGTGAATTACGTCTTGTCGTCTGTTTAATAAATTTTCTTTTGATATTAGTATATGGTATGCTTCTAATATACATAGGTTGCATCTTTTTGATTTGCTTGGTTTATATTTTTCTGCTCTATCAATTATGGATCATCTTAATTTATATTTAATTTTATTTTTCTTTAATACCTTAACAAATACTAAAGTTGTTGAGTTTTTCTTAGTTTCTTGTTATTTTCGTTATTGGTTCTGTTTCTATCTTCATTATTGTAATTGTCACTATTGTTGTGATCATCGCTTCTGTTGTTTTCATTTTTATCTGCATTGTTGTTATTTTCGTTATTTGTGGTGCTATTTTATTTCTCATTGTCATATTTAAACGATGTTCGGTGATTACGATGTCGGTTCTTAAAGCCAGTTCCGGTGCTCCCAAGATATACTTTAGTTTCATTATTTGTTACAACTTCACATTTGTATACTATGTTTGAAGTTAAACAGTTCCCCCCATTGGACATTCCGTAGGGGGTTCGGCAGTTACATTCTTTTACGTTGTTTGATTCATTTTCTCTCTTATCTCTATTTGTTTAATTTTTTGTGTTGTTAAGAAGGATAGCTTAACAGTGTTTTTATTAATTATATTACTTACATTTTTGTCTATAATTTGGTAAAATTCCCTCGGGATGTTATTCTTTTATGTGGTCGCTGAACGGTGGATTAAACCACGCTTGGCTCTTCCTCCTATTTTTCTTTTTAACATCTCTTTCGGTTTTATTATGGTCTGACTTTTCATTTTTCTTTTTAGTACGTATATTCTATTTTTTCATTGGTTTTTTCTCTTTTTTGCTTTTTTATATTTCTTTATATACATGTTGTTACATTTGCGTTGTTTGTTGCTCTTTCTGTACTTGTGTTATTGTTTCGAGTTTCCTTAACAAATTTAATTTGTTCTTTATATCCTAATCTAGCTAAGGCTTTGTTATAATATTCTTTATTTTTATTGAATAATTCTTCATTTTGTGATATTTTGGATATTCTTTTTGAGATGCTAAGTATAAGTACTTTTTTCATACTATTCGGATGGTTGGCCTTGTGATCTATGTAGAATAGCGTTTGGTTAGGTTTATGGTAGCGTTCATAAGTGTTCTTGTCTAGATTCAGGGTTATGACTAAGAAGTTTATAATTATATATATATATATATATATAAAGAGAGAGAGAGAGAGAGAGAGAGAGAGAGAAAGAGAGAAATAAAAAGGAACAAACCGTATTATGTGTTCATCAACGTTTCGTCTTTATTTCGAGACTTCCTCTGGAAGAAATAAAGACGAAACATTGATGAACACATAATACGGTTTGTTCCTTTTTATTTCTCTATTTTGTCGGAATACTATTTCCATTATTTTCATCATATATATATATATATATATATATATATATATATATATATATATATATATATATATCAACCCCACGTGCACGTTGTGAGAACTGCCATGCAAATGATGCTGTGATGAATGGCGAGTGTTCTTTGCCGTATAACTGGACCCTCACTGCCTTGTTGGCCAAGGTTCTTTAATGAAAAGCTAAGGGTGAGGTAACCCTGATAGATACCTCCAGAGGAGCTTAGGTTCGGGAACAACAACAACAACAACAACAACAACAACAACAACAACAACAACAACAACAACAACAACAACAACAACAGACAGACAGACATATACCCTTTATATATATATATATATATATATATACGAGAGATTTTTGTGTTTGTGATTGTTTATCTTCTTTATTGTTTTCGGGTTGATTCGTGTAAAACGTGTATATTTTTTACGTGACGATATAATGTATTAACATATTTAAATACCTTTAACAACAGCCATTGACACCCGGAACGATAAACATCTTGCCCAAAGAAAGGAATAATATACATTTACTCGCAATCATCGACGTCTTATTCCGACGTGCTCCTGAAAATATAAGTCATCCCCCCCTGCTCCGATTATCAGACAACCAACTTATTTCCCCATTTAACATTTATTACTGGTTGTTACTCGTTGTTTCCTGTTTGTCCGTCATTTTTTTTCAAGGATCACATATTACTATCTTGCAAGTCTAGTGCGTCCATCACTGTTCTTTTATTCAGAGACTAGAACTTGTATCTCCAACCCATTCCAATTGACCGCTTTAATCACTATCTCTCTACGTGTTTATCTAAAATATCTTCCTTTATAAATTACCTGAGCAAAGAATCAAATCAGCTGATCAATCTTTGTTATGCAAATTGTTCATCTAACATTCTAACGTAAACATTCTAAATACATTTTTAGCCTATAACATATAAAATATTTTTAGCATACAACATATAAAATATTTTTAGCATACAACATATAAAACATTTTTAGCATATAACATAACATATTTTAATATATAACATATAAAATATTTTTAATTCATAACATATAAAATATTTTTAATATATAACATATAAAATATTTTTAATATATAACATATAAAATATTTTTAGCATACAACATATAAAATATTTTTAATATATAACATAACATATTTTTAGCATATAACATAAAATATTTTTAACACATAACATATAAAATGTTTTTAACATATAACATATACAATATTTTTAACACATAACATATAAAATATTTTTAATATATAACATATAAAATATTTTTAGCATACTACATATAAAATATTTTAGCATACAACATATAAAATATTTTTAACATATAACATAACATATTTTTAATATATAACATATTAAATATTTTTAACATATAACATATAAAATATTTTTAGCATATAACATATAAAATATTTTTAGCATATAACATATGATATATTTTTAATATATAACAAATAAAATATTTTTAGCATACAACATATAAAATGTTTTAAACATACAGCATATAAAACATTTTTAGCATATACCATATAACATATTTTTAACACATAACATATAAAATATTTTAATGCATAACATATAAAATATTTTTAGCATATAATATATGACATATTTTTAACATATAACATATAAAATATTTTTAGCATATAGAATATAACATATTTTTAACATATAACATAAAATATTTTTAACACATAACATATAAAATATTTTTAACATATAACATATAAATATTTTTAGCATGCAACATATAAAATATTTTTAGCATATAACATATAACATATTTTTAACATATAACATAAAATATTATTAACACATAACATATAAAATATTTTTAGCATATAACATATGACATATTTTTAGCATATAACATATAAAATATTTTTAGCATATAACATATAAAATATTTTTAGCATACAACATATAACATATCTTATCTTTAAAATACCTAATCCATCTCGATACATGTTTTTTTCACATTCTATTTTCCAAACATCAACAACGATCATTATAATATGAATCGTTCAGGTTACTACGCGTTTTCTATCAACCAATAATATAACAATCTAACAATATAGCATCCGAAGTGAAAACGAAAAAACAAATTAATGAAAGGAAAGAAAATAATTGAATGATAGGATGACAAAATTATGGATAAATCAATATTATAGTTAAACAATATGATATAAATGCGGGAGTGCTCCAGGGGTCTATCCTTGGACCTCTACTGTTCCTGATATTCATAAATGACCTCCCCAACAAAATTTCCTCTGAGATGGGTATATATGCTGATGACACCACACTATAACAGGCACGACAGGAAAACAAATGAACACATATCTAAAGAAATGGCCGAAACACTAGAGGATGACCTCCAATCTGCAGTGAAATGGGGACAAAAATGGATGGACACGTTCAATGCCGCCAAGACTGAACTAGTTTCATTCAATAATTACAAGAAACCTTCTCTACCACCTATAGCAATGGCCAACGACTCTTTATCTGAGAATACGTCTTTCAAGCTCCTTGGCCTGACGTTCACAGGAAACATGAGTTGGAGCAATTACATCAAGGACATTGCCAGGGCCGCTGCAAGGAAGGTGGGCTCTCTCTACAGTGCTAGAAAACTACTAACACCCGAAAGTATTCTGTACCTCTATAAGGCAACCATTCGCCCATGTATGGAGTATTGCTGTCATATTTGGGCTGGTGCATCGGCTACTAGTCTCTCGCTCCTAGACAAGGTTCAAAAGAAAGTCGCAAACCTGATAGGCCCTGAACTAGCATGTAAGCTTCAGCCTCTGTCCCATGGACGAAATGTTGCATCCCTCTGCCTGTTCTACAAGTATTTTAATGGTGAATGCTCTGACGAACTCCAAGCACTTGTGTCCCCACAACGTGAACACCCTCGACAGACCCGACAGGCTGCAAAATCCCACCCCCACACTGTAGAGATCCATAGATGTAAAAGATCTTTCTACTCCAGTAGTTTATTCCTCAGAACCGCTAGACTTTGGAATTCCATTCCAGGTCCCTGCTTCCCCAACTGTACTGACATGAAGAAGTTCATGTTCAACGTGAACCGACATCTTGCTTCCCAAATCCCTACATAGTACCCCAGTAGTTGTTGCCCCTGATAGTAGCCCCCCCTACACCAATGTGGCAATGTGCCTTGTTTGGGGTGAAAATGTAATAAAAAAAATTTATACTCCTAAATTAACAACAAAAAAGCAATAGATTGCTTAACTACATCGTTATTGTATAAAAAAACTCAAACTCGGTTCTCTTACTTCTTTTTAATGAACGTGATATTTGAGCTCAAGAAAATTTAAAATGGGGTTTGAATAACCGGATTACAAATGGGGCTGATCGAATTATGTTGAAGTGCACGAAACGTGATATTAACTACCAGATAAACATGGAAATAAAATCGAAAAAATTAAACATTCGAACAAAAGAAGAAAAAAGATCAATAAGGAAATATCGTCCGTTAATTTTCTCAGTGTTTTTATCTCAGATCGAATAACACATCGCTGAATAAAGTGTTTTGATTGAATACGAAACATTAATGCGGAATAATCACCTACAATTACGTGAAAAGTGACAGAAGTTGCAGCGAAATGTTGTCTGTGTGCAAAGATAAAGACCATTATAGAAACAGTCATCGTTCGATCGATTCCATTCGTGTCTATCGTTCGATCTCTTATGTTTAAATCATCTGAATAGTTTCTTAGAATCAAATCCTTCACCAAATGATTTCACCGTAATGGACTTTGTTGATTTCCATAGGATGTGTCCATTTTATCTGCGCGTGTAACAATGAAATTTCAATTGCTATTTCATGCTTATATTTAACAAACCAAGCGACGGACAGAGGCTTTTACTGAGATGCTTAAACGTATATGCATTAAGATATATTCAGTTAATCAACATGATTAGCGATGAGACTGTCATTTTCATCTAAAGCGTGACAGACCGACGGAACAGGTTTACTGATTAGTCATGTTGATAGGAATATACAACGACATGACTTTCTGTATCACCGAACGAATAAAATATCCTGTACTGACATGAGTAAAGATGCGTAGAGAAAGGCGTATATACATAAACTCTAAAAAAAAAAAAAAAACACAACAACAAAAAAACATTAGGCAAACAAGTCGATCACCTAAAGTACCAACAATTGTCTTGATTTTATCTGAGTTCAAATTCGTGCGTTTCTATAAAAGAACTCGATCTTTTTAGCAGCCTTTGAAAGGAAGCATAAACAACTAGCGTGAAAACGCAACCACACATTAAAAATGAGGGGCGGACAACCAGAGGTTTCTATAAAGCAATCTTGGTCTATATGAAAGGATACATGTTTATGTAATATTTCACGCCTTAACATGACAAAAGGACAGACGCACTGAAACTTTTATAATTATGGTGTAGCGTATCTATTATAATAAAATCGTATTCTTGTTTCCAATGTTATTAATATACTAGCCAGTCGCCCGGCATTGCCCAGGCTTAATATACGTTTAAAATTCATGCATATTACATAATTATTTTTATAAAGACAATTCTTTGTCGATGATTATATTGAAATTAATATAAAGTAGTGAGATCAAAAATATATATACAGTGCCAGCAAAAAGTAAGTCCGCACTTGTAATTTTTTTCAAAAACTGCAAATTTAAGCTAAATTTTATGTAACTGTTTAAACAAGCTATACCTCATGTAAGTCGCCATTTATTCCTCTATAATTTGACCTGTACATATTTGACTTTTAATTGAAATACTCTTGTGTTCAAGTCAATTAAATAAAAACAACTTCAAATTGAGGAGGCAAAAAGAAAGTCCGCAGCAACAAATTGGCTTAAAGCCAGCTTAAATTATCGCCCCTAAATCAGTTTAAAATATCCACCAACAGGCAACAAAGCATCTCTAATAATAATTGTTGTTGTTCCAGGTTATACAACGTAACATTTAGTCCATATCCCACGACTTTCTCTTAGTGATCGTCAGGAGCTCATTAATCTCCACCTTTCTGGTTTATCCAATCGGGAAATCGGCCGAAAATTGAAATATGATGAGAAAACGGTACGAAAGACTGTGCAAAAGCACCAAAACACCTGCAGTGTTCGTGATGCCCCTGAATCTGGTCGTACTAGAGTTACTATTAAGAGGGAAGACAATGCTATCAAGATCCGCAGCCTAATAAACAGATTAGAAACCGCTCTCCAAATCCAACAACAGTGTAATCCTGTTAAAAAGTGCTCTCTTTCTACTGCCAAGAAGTGATTAAAGGAATTTAATTTGCGAGTATATGTTGCAATACGCAAGCCAATGATTTCTGTAAAGAACAGAAAGCGCCGTCTTGGCTTCGTCAGACGCAATGAAGACCATGACTTTCATATTGGTCAAAAGTGCTTTTTAGCAATGAAAACAAATTCAATAGGCTAGGCAGTAATGGTAGGCAGTAATTTTGGTGTGGGGCATTATTAGTACCAATGGCACAGGGCCTATAGTTCACTTGCAAGGTCGAATTAATTCGACCAAGTACATTAATATGTTGACTGGCCATTTTCTACCCTACTTTGGTTGGAATTTGGATGATAATCCCATCATCATGCAGGATAATGCTCACATTCACACAGCTGACAATGTCAAGAGGTTCCTGGAAGAGCATGATATTCCGTGTTTGGATTCACCTGCACAATCTCCACACCTCAATCCTATCGAAAACGTATGACATTACATCAAGCAACAGCTACGGAATGATAACATTTCAAATTTGGAAAAAAATTAAAGAAAAGTTGGATGCCCTTTCTTCGGAGTATTGCTGCAGTCTAAAATACCCCAAAGATTGCAGGCTGTAAAATTGCAGCAGGGCTATGCTACTAAATATTAACTTGTTCATTGTGTTGCTGCTGTGTTTGTGTTGTATTAGTCCTAAAGTTACATTTAAATAACAGTTTTCCATTGTGCGTACTTTCTTTTCGCCTTCTCAATTTGAAGTTTTCTTTTTTAAATTGACGTGAACACTAAAATATTTTAATTAAAAGACAAATATGAACATGTAAAATTATAGAGGAATTAAAGGCCAATCAAATGAGGTATAGGTTGTTTAAACAGTTACATTTAATTTTGCTTAAATTTACAGTTTTTCGAAATCAAAACACAACTCTCCACCCTTATCCTTAGCCTCTGAGCCACGACTATATATATATATATATATATATATATATATATATATATATATATATATATATATTTATTTATTTATTTTCGATTCACAGTAATATAATTGTTTACGCAAAATTGAAAATAGGAGAAAGGTTTCGCGATTGAGCCAGCATTTACTCAAAATTCATTCCATGCGGATAATTTAAAAATAATTAATCAATTTTTACTTTATTCTCTGAATTTTATTTTCGCCAAAAATAATGATAATAATTTGTAAAAGAAACTGTATCAATCATATAGTCTGTAAATGTTTTACGTGTATTTTTACATTGATTGGAGTTGTCAACTTTCTATTTTCATCGTTGAGAGAAATTTTATTTTGTGCTGTACGAATGGGTTAATTTATTTTTTTTTTGGGGGGGGGGGGGGTCGAGAAAGCGTTTTAAAAATATCAAATGTTCGTTTGTAGCTTTAAAATAATTAAAACATCTAAATAATTAGGCGGCTTTACTTACACCTCTGAAAATGCCGATTTTTCCTTTTTTAAAGCGATTACATTTTCATCTTTTTATTTGTTTAGTACTGTTGCAGTTTACGAATCGTGCAACTTTTTATGATTTTCAAGTTAAATTCAATTTTTCCCATATTTCTTTTCTTTATTAAATTGTTATGTGATAGTATAGAATAGTTAAGAAAGGCACTCCATCCATGCCGTGATTGCAGAAGTAACAAATATTTTAAGTGTTCCCTGACCCACCAGTTTTATTGTAAACAGAATCCCCTCCCCCAAAGATAAATCGGAATAATTTTTGCATGGTTTTGCATGTTTTAAGTCTTTTTTTTACTGTTTTAAATCCAGGCCTTTATTATCAATATTGGTATACGGGTATTTTTCACCATTTGAATTTACTCTCCCACCCTGGAAATAATCGACAAAAGTTCTTACACCTCTTTAGCATGATCAATAGATTTTGCAAGTAGTCGCTAATTTCATCCCCCGCTCCATAAAAAAGTTTATTAGCCAGCCCTTATAACCCTTATCCTCGAGTGGATTCTGGGCCTTGATAAGTGTTGATCTCCATGTAAAAAAGAGCCCTCAACTAAATTAGATAAGTAAAAAGAAATCAAAAAACAAAAACAAA
This sequence comes from Euprymna scolopes, assembly GCF_053919585.1. Classification (NCBI taxonomy): domain Eukaryota; kingdom Metazoa; phylum Mollusca; class Cephalopoda; order Sepiida; family Sepiolidae; genus Euprymna; species Euprymna scolopes. The sequence continues at coordinate 173,789,940 of NC_136487.1, read as the reverse complement.
TGGCGATCAAATATGACATTAAATTTTAATACAACTTTCTTATTGACAAATGTGTCTGCGAAATAGTAAAATCTTCAACTTCTACCCCCCCACACGATTTATATTTGAAACAGAAACAAAAAATCCATATCGGAATAATTATTAATGCAAGTTACCAGAAGTTCACTGATGCATCTCTGCCTCTTATGTAAGTCCATGACAGGCCTTGCTTCCTTGGAGTCTCACACCGTCAATATCTGTAACAGAGAAATTAAAACTTCAGGTCTTGAATGCATAAGTTCATTCATCATAATAATGCAATTTTGCAATCCCCTCTGATTGATTTGGACGGAATAAAAAATATCAGGCATTACTTTAGGAACGCCCCCTCGTAACAATACATATTTGTTGCATTCTGCGCTTGTAGCTATGTAGAAATGTTTGGTCACATATATGCAGTTAGACGCGTGAATACAATCTACGCGCTTACCGATAAACATTGTATGCAATTCCATACATAAGCACGACAGAGCTTTTTGAAACAAAGCCAATCGACGGATAGAGGTTTTTACAAGAATGCTTAGACGTTTTGAAACAGTTCATTATCATTTTGTCTTAGCTACGGATAGAGCACCATACTGAATGCATAACATTAAAACCACATATACACCTCATATATACCAACCGAGAATTTTTTGTTTTTAATATCTTACCTCTTTTTAAGTTCAAATGTTAAACTTAGTTCACCTGTTATAATTGCCAGTCTAGTTGTTTCTATAATTATTGGAATGATTGAAATCTTCCTATAATTCCAGTTTCTTTTCATATTATACATAAAGTATATTCAATAAGACATATGCAGTCAATACGCTCGTTTAGCGTTAAAGAATATTGTTTTCAGCTCAAAACTGACAGACCGACGAAATGCCATAAACGGTACATATCTAACGACCGACTATTTCTGGAATATTTACGGGAATATGTTTCTTAAATGATTATCTAAGCTACCATATCGTACGAATCCGACGATTCTATTGTTGGCATTGGTTTCCCTGGTACTTCTCTAGTGATAATTATTTTTATAAATATATGAGGTATTTACGAGAAGGACCACGTTAAGGTTGCCAAAGTCTAAGCGAAAGTGATTTTCGTAGAAACGACCTGATATGAGTATGATGCTGATATTCGTTGTTCCATATGTTAAATATCTTTTGTTACGAAGTTTTATTTAACTTTGCTTTCATTTTTAATAAAAAAAAGGAACATTTAAAACGAAAGGCATCACAAAATGTATAGCTTAAGCATGCTGACTTATTATTCATTATTAAATGACGATGTGCCTGACCAGGATCAGAGATAGATAAATCTGGCCTATCACTCGTCTTGTACTCATTCCTTGTGGTTTACTCAGGCACAGATGTATTATCATATCAATGCTTGAACGCCTTTAAACCATCTTTTTATTTATTTATTTGGTTTAATAGCTCATGAGTTCACGTGACTAGTTTTAGTCTCTATTGTGATGAATAATCTTTCACGAGAAACACCTCTCTGGCTGAAACTACTGTCAATAATTTTCCCCACTCTTTATCTGTGCCTAAATCCAAACGTAGATTCCATGAGCAGAGCTTCTTTCTCAGAAGTGCACGACTGTGGAATTCTGTTCCGTTTGCCCGTCTCCCACCTGACTACAACTTGGATGTCTTCATGTCCAACATAAAAAAAATTCCTGACGAACCGCCCCTTAAGTAAGACACATTATCAAATCTCCAATACTAATGATTACTACAATACTATCTCATTGATTACTGTACACGCAATAGCCCTTATCCCTGAGTGGCCTCCTGGCCTTGATAAGTGATGACCTCCATGTAAAAATAAGAAGATTAATTGGCTGCTTTTTTAATAACTGGTAGTACAGAAGCCCTAATCTTAGGTAGTAAGGTAAAGTGACGCCGAGCTTAAGTGTGACAATTTGGTACTGTATATTATACCGGACAATTTGAAATAATGGTAAGAGGAATGTTTACTAATAAGCTAGGAGTCCGGGGTTCAAATCGCGGTCGAATCATACCAAATATCCTCCTCATTTTTGCTAATGAAAAGTGGGCTTTTAAATCTGCCCCGAACACTGTAAATATATTATTTAAGGATTAAGTTTGCATTTTTGATAATTTAAACTGGATAAACATGGGTTGTTAACAAATAAAATGAAATGGGGTTGCTTGGAGATAGCATGTCAAGTATAACCACTTTGATGTATTTACTTGTCATGCAGAAATAAGTATCATCATCCAAACTTAAAAACATGATCGAGTTGAAGAGTCATTACAAGTAAAAATGAATTTTATTGTAAATTATAATTTTATCCGATTATGTAACACTTATGATTGCTCTAAAACAAGGGAAGGTAATGCAGTCTGTAATTTTTGCAATCGATACTCCCACTAATATCAATGGCTTCTTTTCTCATCTCGGGTATTATTCTCACGTTTTGGCCGCTGTAACCTTGATGTTCTTACGGACTATTTTGTTGAACGCAATGCATTTTTCTGGTTCAAAAGTCAATGCACGCGATACTAATTTGGAATTCTTTTACCCGGTCATGACTAGCGGATTAAATAACGGGTTCAGTTCGGTTTTCAATATTGGAAGATGGCGAAACACCTCTGCAAACAATGCTTTTACCATAAACTTTACACATTTACGTATTTATCCAACTTGTAGTACATGAGTCCTGACTCTAAGTAGCATATTTATGTGATGTTTAGTCGAAGGTGACAATGTTCAGCAAAAGATATGTAGTCTTGAAGATGATGGACACCTAGCTGTATCTCTTATTTGATAGATTCTAACCTTAGTTCCGGTTCTAATCAAGCTTACCTCTCTTGGTTACAGTTCTTTTTTTTTTACACAGTGATCACCACTTATCAAGGCCCGGAAGCCACTCAGGGATAAGGGTTATTGCAAGTACATTACGTTAGTGTGGAGATTTTATGAAGTGTTTAATTAAGGGGGCGGTTCATTAGGAATTTGTTAACATTGGACTTGAAGACATCTAAGTTGTAGTCCGGAGGGAAGCAGGCAGACGGAACAGAGTTCCACAGGCGTACAGTTCTAAGAAAGAAGCGTTGTTCATGGAATCCGCGTTTTGATTTAGGCACAGATATAGAGTGGGGGAAAATTTTCACAGTGGATTCAGCTAGACGGGTGTTTTTCGTGAAAGATTGGCGAGGGGGGACCAGAGATTGGAGTTCAGACGAGCACCTGCCATGAAAATAACGATAAAACAAGGATAGGCTCGCAACGTCTCTTCTGTGGGAGAGAGGTTGCAGGGTAGAGAAAAGGGCATCCCCCACTAAGCCACAAAGTCTATTTTGTACTCTGTCAAGGCATGATAGGCTGTTTTTGGTCGCTCCTGCCCAGATATGGCAACAGTATTCCATACTTGGACGTACTTGGCTCATGATCTGTTTATTATTTTAACCTATAGTACAGAAATCCTAACTATTAGGTAGCAAATTACGTGATGTAAAGCTTATCCAGTGCTAATGCTATATAAAAGAATACAGTTCTGCAGATGAAAAACACATACCTTTATCCGTGGTGGGATAGACGGTAAACTAGTTTAATTTATTTGCATAAGTTTTTATTATTTGGTTTTTATTATAACTGTTACCCAATCGTTTATAAACTTTCTGACAAAGGAAAATAATTGCTTTTTGTTTTAAGTGTGAATCTGGTAACAATTATTTTCATCATGACCTTAAAGTTGTATTTATTATTTTATTTTTTACATATAATGGCATTGGCTGGAGCGATTGCCTCAAAACCAAGGAAGAAAAAAGAAAAGAATCCCTACATTCTTCATTTTTACTCGCATTCATCCCCATCCTTTTTAAATGATACCATCCTTTATACCAGTATGTCGAGTTCATATTTTATTTATTACTAGCATGGATACCTGGCATTGCTCGGGCGGAGAGAGGTGGTATACGTAGTATATTTAGCAACGATCAGCCCTAAAAAAATAGCAGCGACAGCAAAAAAAAAAAAAAAAAATAGTCAGGCTCGAACCTGTAACGCAACAGAGGTGAAAACAGCTAACGTGCTAGCTGTCACGGCTATGACGCCGGATGACGTTAAGAAGGGTCGATATAACTGTTTTAAAACGTACACTTAGATTGTTAAGTGTATTTCTTGCAAAAATATAGACGCAAAAGAAACGACCCAGTTCACCCAGACGAAATTAATCTTTTTGGACAATTTTTACATATCTTTCGTCCAATTTTGTCACGGTCTAATGCGTCTGTAAAAGGCTATTAGCGGACACGCAAACACACACAAACATACTCGCACATACATACTAACACACATTTCCCCTTTTATATATTAGACTAGCGGGGGGTACCCGGCGTTGCTCGGGTATTTAGAGGTGTGTGTGCTCGGGCGGTGGGGGGGGGGGGTGACATAAGAATAAGCGAAGTAAATATTTTTAAATATTAAATTAAAAAAATCGAAAAAAACTCAACAAAACTAACGTAAGTCAAACGAACGATGTTAAATGTAAAAATCGGAAAAACAAAAACAAAAAAGAAAACAGAAAAACGAACGTTAAATCTTCTTTAAAAAATCTGAAAAATAAAAAGAAACACGTGAAAAATTGCTTATAAATAACCCTGTTTCAATATTAAAATAAAAAAAATCGAAAAAGCGGGGGGTAGCAGGCGTTGCCTCGGTGTTTGTGTGTGTGTGTGTGTGTGTGGTCGGACGGGGGTGGGGGGGTGATGTTTAATGAAAACCTAAGAATAAGCGAAGTAAAAAAAACACAGAAAAACGAACGTTAAAAATCTGAAAAAGCACGTGAACATGGCTTAAATAACCCTGCTTCAATATTAAAATTTAAAAAAATCGAGAAATAAAGACATCTCACACCATGATTCGAACCCAAAACCTTTAGATAATGACCCAGCGCTCTAAGCAATCCAGCTAAGACGACGTATACGAAATTGTGTCAGTTTTTCAAATATTTAAACTAAATCAGGTTACGACTTCGTATGACGGATGCGTAGAAGCCGAATCGTCATGAGAGGACGGTTTTTGCTGACCCCCCTGTAGAAAAGTGCTGATTTCATGGTGAAAAAGTTAACGTTTTTGGCCAATTTTTCGATATTTGTTGGTCGAAGGTTGGAAGTTTAAAATGATACCGAGCTGGTGAAAATCCGTGACCCGCGTGGAAAGTTTTTGCGAGACATACAAACACACAAACATACATAATACGTACACACCCACATTTTCGCTTTTATAGATTACAAATATTATGGTATTACATAACACTTGCAATAAATGAGAACGTATTTACGTATCGATTGGCAATTTGAATACAAATCCAATTATGGGTGTTATCTGATTAGGATCAACGCGTTGCAACCCAAGATTAAAACGAAAAGTCGGAGTGCGAAGGCCATTACTTCGTGTAAAATGAATCTATAAAATTTTCTATAAAATGATCGTATTTTATATACACCGATGCTTATAATCACTACGTATACATCACCAGAACATCTTAAAATCGGAATGAAATGGAATTAAACTCACTCACATTTAATAAAAAAAATGGATCAAATCAAGTTATGCATTTCACGATGCAAATTTTATTCACACAAACAACGCTACACATTAACGAACACAACATCCATATAAATAAAACAATAAATGTATATATGCATGTGTGAAAATATTTAACCGATAAACTCTTAAACTACTGTCACATGACACTGAAGTTAACAGGAAATAGTTATCATGAACCAAAGATGATTTACAACGAGTAAAATCTTTGTTTAGATAGATGAATAATACGTACAGAAGTATGTCGGCAAGTTGAAATGCAAAATTGCGTACATATTTCTATTACTTTTACTCATGCGCAAATTCATTTATAGCTTGAAGTGGTTTAATTTAAAATTTTTCTCATCTTTCTGCCAAAAGTTTAAATTGTATTGAACGGACTGAATGTTACTAAATGTTTTTGTACTAAATGTTTTTGCCACTATTCTAGCTGATGGAAACTAAGTCAGCTCTTTTAAATGTTAGGTACAATATAATATTTAAGAGAGAATTGGTTCTGTAATCATAAATACGAAATCTGCATGCGTTAACCTACATTACAGTTTATTTTACGTCCTAGTGTTTGCATAACTTTAAACCTATTTAATCAATTTAAGTCCCATTTATGGCACATATTCTGATATTATTTCAATCAGAAAACTAATTTATATAAATCATTAGTTTTTATTTTATTATTGAAAATATCTTATTGCTTATTCTACAGTTGGCTATAGTTGTTTACTATTTTCAAGCTGTATTTGCTTATTATCACTTTCAGCTGTAACTGATAATAATATTGTTTCTATTCATTGTTATGTGAAATCCGTTTTCTGGGAAAAACCCTGCAAAGTATCAATTATAATTATAATATATAAATAGTTTGCGTCACAATTGATAAGAGTTTGAAGATTTATCTAGGTGTTGTATTCAACTGGTAGTACAAGTGCCCTAACTCTTAGGTCGAAAAGATAAGTGACCATTTAGGAATACCAGATACTGTAAATAATAATAAAAGATAAGTGACAATTTAGGAACACTAGATACTGTAAATGGGAGGGTAACGAACCTTTATGGAAAAAGGGAGGTTTAAGGCTCATAGAAAAATACAGCCCGGTAGATCCATTTAGCAACTAATTCTGAATAACCTACTAATCAACATATGTAAGGGTTCTATTCTAACCACGTGACGAAATTCTCCACAGAGAATATACACGGTTTCATTTTGACAAAAACACGATGTATGAATTATTCGCGAAGAAACACAAAAAGTATTTTTATTTGGAAGAAAATACATTTAGTACCGGTCATTTTCACACCAAACCACCTGACAAGTATTTTCCAAGCCAGCGACAATATGGGCGAATCTCAACTTTTCCACTCGAGGTCATTTGACAGTTTCTTAGTTTGGAGCTATAACCAGCCGTTATTTCTGTATGTTATATTATTGGGTTACAGTTCCAAAAAGGCAGGATGTGTGTATAAATCCCATAAGGGTATCTATCTTACTATTTAAACATACATGTGTATATACGCATCTTGCGTTTGTAATGTGTATGTACTAATTTAAATCGAAGGTGAGTTGATGCGGGCGTCAGCATAATCACATAAATAAATATACATACAATATGGTCTGCTATTGCTTCCCTGGAAGATCTTCAGCTATCTTAGAGAGAGGGATTCTGTGTTAACAAACACGTTTCAAGATAGATAAAGACGCTGTATGCATGTATATATATATATATATATATATATATATATATATATATATATATATATATATGTATATATATATTATGGCAGTAGAGTTTAGTTTCCTAGAAGTACATCCAATGAAACAAGATTTGTATACCAAAAAGTGCTCCATGAGTAAACAGAGCAGGTATATTAAATTTATGGCATACAAATATTAATGCCACCATATGTGCATGCATGTTTCTGTAATCACCCGTACTAAGTTTTCGAAGATAATTCATGGCCTGAAGACGTAATGTCCCTTAGCACGGGTGATTACAGACCATGCACATATGTAGCCATTAATGTTTGTATGCATAAATTTAATATATATATATATAATAATTATCATATAAATAAATAAATATAATCATTAGTTTATTGTAAAAACATTTATTAGTAACAATTAGTTTATTATTAAAAACATTTATTAGTAATCATTAGTTTATTATTAAAATCATTTATTAGTAATCATTAGTTTATTATTAAAATCATTTATTAGTAATCATTAAATTATTATTAAAATCATTTATTAGTAATCATTAGTTTATTATTAAAATCATTTATTAGTAATCATTAGTTTATTATTAAAATTCTTTTATTAGTAATCATTAGTTTATTATTAAAAACATTTATTAGTAATCATTAGTTTAGTTTTAAAAAACATTTATTATTAATCATTAGTTTATTATTAAAAACATTTATTAGTAATCATTAGTTTATTATAAAAACATTTATTTGTAATCATTAGTTTATTATTAAAACATTTATTAGTAATCATTAGTTTATTATTAAAATCATTTATTAGTAATCATTAGTTTATTACTAAACACATTTATTAGTAATCATTAGTTTATTATTAAAACATTTATTAGTAACCATTAGTTTATTATTAAAATCATTTATTAGTAATCATTAGTTTATTATTAAAATCATTTATTAGTAATCATTAGTTTATTACTAAACACATTTATTAGTAATCATTAGTTTATTATAAAAAACATTTATTAGTAATCATTAGTTTATTATTAAAAACATTTATTAGTAATCATCAGTTTATTATTAAAAACATTTATTAGTAATTATTAGTTTATTATTAAAATCATTGATTAGTAATCATTAGTTTATTATTACAAACATTTATTAGTAATCATTAGTTTATTATTAAAAACATTTATTAGTAATCATTAGTTTATTATTACAAACATTTATAAGTAACCATTAGTTTATTATTAAACATTTATTATTAACCATTAGTATATTATTAAAATATTTATTAGTAATCAGTAGTTTATAATTAAAACATTTATTAGTAATCATTAGTTTATTATTAAACACATTTATTAGTAATCATTAGTTTATTATCAAAAACATTTATTAGTAATCATTAGTTTATTATTAAAAACATTTATTCGTAACCATTAGTTTATTATTACAAACATTTATTAGTAATCATTAGTTTATTATTACAAACATTTATTAGTAATCATTAGTTTATTATTACAAACATTTATTAGTAATCATTAGTTTATTATTACAAACATTTATTAGTAATCATTAGTTTATTATTACAAACATTTATTAGTAATCATTAGTTTATTATTACAAACATTTATTAGTAATCATTAGTTTATTATTACAAACATTTATTAGTAATCATTAGTTTATTATTAAAAACATTTATTAGTAATCATTAGTTTATTATTACAAACATTTATTAGTAATCATTAGTTTATTATTACAAACATTTATTAGTAATCATTAGTTTATTATTACAAACATTTATTAGTAATCATTAGTTTATTATTACAAACATTTATTAGTAATCATTAGTTTATTATTACAAACATTTATTAGTAATCATTAGTTTATTATTAAAAACATTTATTAGTAATCATTAGTTTATTATTAAAAACATTTATTAGTAATCATTAGTTTATTATTACAAACATTTATTAGTAATCATTAGTTTATTATTACAAACATTTATTAGTAATCATTAGTTTATTATTACAAACATTTATTAGTAATCATTAGTTTATTATTAAAAACATTTATTAGTAATCATTAGTTTATTATTACAAACATTTATTAGTAATCATTAGTTTATTATTAAAAACATTTATTAGTAATCATTAGTTTATTATTAAAAACATTTATTAGTAATAATAAGTTTATTATTAAAAACATTTATTAGTAATCATTAGTTTATTATTAAAAACATTTATTAGTAATCATTAGTTTATTATTACAAACATTTATTAGTAATCATTAGTTTATTATTACAAACATTTATTAGTAATCATTAGTTTATTATTAAAAACATTTATTAGTAATAATTACTTTATTATTACAAACATTTATTAGTAATCATTAGTTTATAATTACAAACATTTATTAGTAATCATTAGTTTATTATTAAAAACATTTATTAGTAATCATTAGTTTATTATTAAAAACATTTATTAGTAATCATTAGTTTATTATTAAAAACATTTATTAGTAACCATTAGTTTATTATTAAAAACATTTATTAGTAACCATTAGGTTATTATTAAAAACATTTATTAGTAATCATTAGTTTATTATTACAAACATTTATTAGTAATCATTAGTTTATTATAACAAACATTTATTAGTTATCATTAGTTTATTATTACCAACATTTATTAGTAATCATTAGTTTATTATTACAAACATTTATTAGTAATCATTAGTTTTTTATTACAAACATTTATTAGTAATCATTAGTTTATTATTACAAACATTTATTAGTAATCATTAGTTTATTATTACAAACATTTATTAGTAATCATTAGTTTATTATTACAAACATTTATTAGTAATCATTAGTTTATTATTAAAAACATTTATTCGTAACCATTAGTTTATTATTACAAACATTTATTAGTAATCATTAGTTTATTATTACAAACATTTATTAGTAATCATTAGTTTATTATTACAAACATTTATTAGTAATCATTAGTTTATTATTACAAACATTTATTAGTAATCATTAGTTTATTATTACAAACATTTATTAGTAATCATTAGTTTATTATTAAAAACATTTATTAGTAATCATTAGTTTATTATTACAAACATTTATTAGTAATCATTAGTTTATTATTAAAAACATTTATTAGTAATCATTAGTTTATTATTTAAAACATTTATTAGTAATCATTAGTTTATTATTAAAAGAATTTATTAGTAATCATTAGTTTATTATTAAAAACATTTATTAGTAATCATTAGTTTATTATTAAAAACATTTATTAGTAATCATTAGTTTATCATTACAAACATTTATTAGTCATCATTAGTTTATTATTAAAAACATTTATTAGTAATCATTAGTTTATTATTACAAACATTTATTAGTAATCATTAGTTTATTATTAAAAACATTTATTAGTAATCATTAGTTTATTATTAAAAACATTTATTAGTAATCATTAGTTTATTATTACAAACATTTATGAGTAATCATTAGTTTATTATTAAAACATTTATTAGTAATCATTAGTTTATTATTAAAAACATTTATTAATAATCATTAGTTTATTATTACAAACATTTATTAGCAATCATTAGTGTATTATTACAAACATTTATTAGTAATCATTAGTTTATTATTACAAACATTTATTAGTAATCATTAGTTTATTATTACAAACATTTATTAGTAATTATTAGTTTATTATTAAACACATTTATTAGTAATCATTAGTTTATTATTAAAAACATTTATTAGTAATCATTAGTTTATTATTAAAAACATTTATTAGTAATCATTAGTTTATTATGAAAAACATTTATTAATAATCATTAGTTTATTATTACAAACATTTATTAGTAATCATTAGTTTATTATTAAAAACATTTATTAGTAATCATTAGTTTATTATTACAAACATTTATTAGTAATAATTAGTTTATTATTACAAAGATTTATTAGTAATCATTAGTTTATTATTAAAAGATTTATTAGTAATCATTAGTGTATTATTACAAACATTTATTAGTAATCATTAGTTTATTATTAAAAACATTTATTAGTAATCATTAGTTTATTATTACAAACATTTATTAGTAATCATTAGTTTTTTATTACAAACATTATTAGTAATCATTAGTTTATTATTACAAACATTTATTAGTAATCATTAGTTTATGATTACAAACATTTATTAGTAATCATAAGTTTATTATTAAAACATTTATTAGTAATCATTAGTTTATTATTAAAAACATTTATTAGTAATCATTAGTTTATTATTACAAACATTTATTAGTAATCATTAGTTTATTATTACAAACATTTATTAGTAATCATTAGTTTATTATTACAAACATTTATTAGTAATCATTAGTTTATTATTACAAACATTTATTAGTAATTATTAGTTTATTATTACAAACATTTATTAGTAATCATTAGTTTATTATTAAAAACATTTATTAGTAATCATTAGTTTATTATTAAAAACATTTATTCGTAACCATTAGTTTATTATAACAAACATTTATTAGTTATCATTAGTTTATTATTACCAACATTTATTAGTAATCATTAGTTTATTATTACAAACATTTATTAGTAATCATTAGTTTTTTATTACAAACATTTATTAGTAATCATTAGTTTATTATTACAAACATTTATTAGTAATCATTAGTTTATTATTACAAACATTTATTAGTAATCATTAGTTTATTATTACAAACATTTATTAGTAATCATTAGTTTATTATTAAAAACATTTATTCGTAACCATTAGTTTATTATTACAAACATTTATTAGTAATCATTAGTTTATTATTACAAACATTTATTAGTAATCATTAGTTTATTATTACAAACATTTATTAGTAATCATTAGTTTATTATTACAAACATTTATTAGTAATCATTAGTTTATTATTACAAACATTAATTAGTAATCATTAGTTTATTATTAAAAACATTTATTAGTAATCATTAGTTTATTATTACAAACATTTATTAGTAATCATTAGTTTATTATTAAAAACATTTATTAGTAATCATTAGTTTATTATTTAAAACATTTATTAGTAATCATTAGTTTATTATTAAAAGAATTTATTAGTAATCATTAGTTTATTATTAAAAACATTTATTAGTAATCATTAGTTTATTATTAAAAACATTTATTAGTAATCATTAGTTTATCATTACAAACATTTATTAGTCATCATTAGTTTATTATTAAAAACATTTATTAGTAATCATTAGTTTATTATTACAAACATTTATTAGTAATCATTAGTTTATTATTAAAAACATTTATTAGTAATCATTAGTTTATTATTAAAAACATTTATTAGTAATCATTAGTTTATTATTACAAACATTTATGAGTAATCATTAGTTTATTATTAAAACATTTATTAGTAATCATTAGTTTATTATTAAAAACATTTATTAATAATCATTAGTTTATTATTACAAACATTTATTAGCAATCATTAGTGTATTATTACAAACATTTATTAGTAATCATTAGTTTATTATTACAAACATTTATTAGTAATCATTAGTTTATTATTACAAACATTTATTAGTAATTATTAGTTTATTATTAAACACATTTATTAGTAATCATTAGTTTATTATTAAAAACATTTATTAGTAATCATTAGTTTATTATTAAAAACATTTATTAGTAATCATTAGTTTATTATTACAAACATTTATTAGTAATCATTAGTTTATTATTAAAAACATTTATTAGTAATCATTAGTTTATTATTACAAACATTTATTAGTAATCATTAGTTTATTATTAAAAACATTTATTAGTAATCATTAGTTTATTATTAAAAAATTTATTAGTAATCATTAGTTTATTATGAAAAACATTTATTAATAATCATTAGTTTATTATTACAAACATTTATTAGTAATCATTAGTTTATTATTAAAAACATTTATTAGTAATCATTAGTTTATTATTACAAACATTTATTAGTAATCATTAGTTTATTATTACAAAGATTTATTAGTAATCATTAGTTTATTATTAAAAGATTTATTAGTAATCATTAGTGTATTATTACAAACATTTATTAGTAATCATTAGTTTATTATTAAAAACATTTATTAGTAATCATTAGTTTATTATTACAAACATTTATTAGTAATCATTAGTTTTTTATTACAAACATTATTAGTAATCATTAGTTTATTATTACAAACATTTATTAGTAATCATTAGTTTATGATTACAAACATTTATTAGTAATCATAAGTTTATTATTAAAACATTTATTAGTAATCATTAGTTTATTATTAAAAACATTTATTAGTAATCATTAGTTTATTATTACAAACATTTATTAGTAATCATTAGTTTATTATTAAAAACATTTATTAGTAATCATTAGTTTATTATTACAAACATTTATTAGTAATTATTAGTTTATTATTACAAACATTTATTAGTAATCATTAGTTTATTATTAAAAACATTTATTAGTAATCATTAGTTTATTATTAAAAACATTTATTCGTAACCATTAGTTTATTATAACAAACATTTATTAGTTATCATTAGTTTATTATTACAAACATTTATTAGTAATCATTAGTTTATTATTACAAACATTTATTAGTGATTATTAGTTTTTTATTACAAACATTTATTAGTAATCATTAGTTTATTATTACAAACATTTATTAGTAATCATTAGTTTATTATTACAAACATTTATTAGTAATCATTAGTTTATTATTACAAACATTTATTAGTAATCATTAGTTTATTATTAAAAACATTTATTCGTAACCATTAGTTTATTATTACAAACATTTATTAGTAATCATTAGTTTATTATTAAAAACATTTATTAGTAATCATTAGTTTATTATTACAAACATTTATTAGTAATCATTAGTTTATTATTACAAACATTTATTAGTAATCATTAGTTTATTATTAAAAACATTTATTAGTAATCATTAGTTTATTATTACAAACATTTATTAGTAATTATTAGTTTATTATTACAAACATTTATTAGTAATCATTAGTTTATTATTAAAAACATTTATTAGTAATCATTAGTTTATTATTAAAAAACATTTATTCGTAACCATTAGTTTATTATAACAAACATTTATTAGTTATCATTAGTTTATTATTACAAACATTTATTAGTAATCATTAGTTTATTATTACAAACATTTATTAGTAATTATTAGTTTTTTATTACAAACATTTATTAGTAATCATTAGTTTATTATTACAAACATTTATTAGTAATCATTAGTTTATTATTACAAACATTTATTAGTAATCATTAGTTTATTATTACAAACATTTATTAGTAATCATTAGTTTATTATTAAAAACATTTATTCGTAACCATTAGTTTATTATTACAAAAATTTATTAGTAATCATTAGTTTATTATTAAAAACATTTATTAGTAATCATTAGTTTATTATTACAAACATTTATTAGTAATCATTAGTTTATTATTACAAACATTTATTAGTAATCATTAGTTTATTATTACAAACATTTATTAGTAATCATTAGTTTATTATTAAAAACATTTATTAGTAATCATTAGTTTATTATTACAAACATTTATTAGTAATCATTAGTTTATTATTAAAAACATTTATTAGTAATCATTAGTTTATTATTACAAACATTTATTAGTAATCATTAGTTTATTATTAAAAAAATTTATTAGTAATCATTAGTTTATTATTAAAAACATTTATTAGTAATCATTAGTTTATTATTAAAAACATTTATTAGTAATCATTAGTTTATTATTACAAACATTTATTAGTCATCATTAGTTTATTATTAAAAACATTTATTAGTAATCATTAGTTTATTATTACAAACATTTATTAGTAATCATTAGTTTATTATTAAAAACATTTATTAGTAATCATTAGTTTATTATTAAAAACATTTATTAGTAATCATTAGTTTATTATTACAAACATTTATGAGTAATCATTAGTTTATTATTAAAACATTTATTAGTAATCATTAGTTTATTATTAAAAACATTTATTAGTAATCATTAGTTTATTATTACAAACATTTATTAGCAATCATTAGTGTATTATTACAAACATTTATTAGTAATAATTAGTTTATTATTACAAACATTTATTAGTAATCATTAGTTTATTATTACAAACATTTATTAGTAATTATTAGTTTATTATTAAACACATTTATTAGTAATCATTAGTTTATTATTAAAAACATTTATTAGTAATCATTAGTTTATTATTAAAAACATTTATTAGTAATCATTAGTTTATTATTACAAACATTTATTAGTAATCATTAGTTTATTATTAAAAACATTTATTAGTAATCATTAGTTTATTATTACAAACATTTATTAGTAATCATTAGTTTATTATTAAAAACATTTATTAGTAATCATTAGTTTATTATTAAAAACATTTATTAGTAATCATTAGTTTATTATGAAAAACATTTATTAATAATCATTAGTTTATTATTACAAACATTTATTAGTAATCATTAGTTTATTATTAAAAACATTTATTAGTAATCATTAGTTTATTATTACAAACATTTATTAGTAATCATTAGTTTATTATTACAAAGATTTAGTAGCAATCATTAGTTTATTATTAAAAGATTTATTAGTAATCATTAGTTTATTATTAAAAACATTTATTAGTAATCATTAGTTTATTATTAAAAACATTTATTAGTAATCATTAGTTTATTATTACAAACATTTATTAGTAATCATTAGTTTTTTATTACAAACATTTATTAGTAATCATTAGTTTATTATTACAAACATTTATTAGTAATCATTAGTTTATTATTACAAACATTTATTAGTAATCATTAGTTTATTATTTAAAACATTTATTAGTAATCATTAGTTTATGATTAAAAACATTTATTAGTAATAATTAGTTTATTATTACAAACATTTATTAGTAATCATTAGTTTATTTTTAAAAACATTTATTAGTAATAATTAGTTTATTATTACAAACATTTATTAGTAACCATTAGTTTATTATTACAAACATTTACTAGTAATCATTAGTTTATTATTAAAACATTTATTAGTAATCATTAGTTTATTATTAAAATCATGTATTAGTAATCATTAGTTTATGATTAAAAACATTTATTAGTAATCATTAGTTTATGATTACAAACATTTATTAGTAATCATTAGTTTATTATTAAAACATTTATTAGTAATCATTAGTTTATTATTACAAACATTTATTAGTAATTATTAGTTTATTATTACAAACATTTATTAGTAATCATTAGTTTATTATTAAAAACATTTATTAGTAATCATTAGTTTATTATTAAAAACATTTATTCGTAACCATTAGTTTATTATAACAAACATTTATTAGTAATCATTAGTTTATTATTACAAACATTTATTAGTAATCATTAGTTTATTATTACAAACATTTATTAGTAATCATTAGTTTATTATTACAAACATTTATTAGTAATCATTAGTTTATTATTACAAACATTTATTAGTAATCATTAGTTTATTATTACAAACATTTATTAGTAATCATTAGTTTATTATTACAAACATTTATTAGTAATCATTAGTTTATTATTAAAAAACATTTATTCGTAACCATTAGTTTATTATTAAAAACATTTATTAGTAATCATTAGTTTATTATTAAAAACATTTATTAGTAATCATTAGTTTATTATTACAAACATTTATTAGTAATCATTAGTTTATTATAACAAACATTTATTAGTAATCATTAGTTTATTATTACAAACATTTATTAGTAAT
The DNA here is from genome assembly GCF_053919585.1 of Euprymna scolopes. Lineage (NCBI taxonomy): Eukaryota > Metazoa > Mollusca > Cephalopoda > Sepiida > Sepiolidae > Euprymna > Euprymna scolopes. The sequence goes on along the minus strand of NC_136487.1, from coordinate 173,772,783 downwards.
CATTAGTTTATTATTACAAACATTTATTAGTAATCATTAGTTTATTATTACAAACATTTATTAGTAATCATTAGTTTATTATTAAAAACATTTATTAGTAATCATTAGTTTATTATTACAAACATTTATTAGTAATCATTAGTTTATTATTAAAAACATTTATTAGTAATCATTAGTTTATTATTAAAAACATTTATTAGTAATCATTAGTTTGTTATGAAAAACATTTATTAATAATCATTAGTTTATTATTACAAACATTTATTAGTAATCATTAGTTTATTATTTAAAACATTTATTAGTAATCATTAGTTTATTATTACAAACATTTATTAGTAATCATTAGTTTATTATTACAAAGATTTATTAGTAATCATTAGTTTATTATTAAAACATTTATTAGTAATCATTAGTTTATTATTAAAAACATTTATTAGTAATCATTAGTTTATTATTAAAAACATTTATTAGTAATCATTAGTTTATTATTACAAACATTTATTAGTAATCATTAGTTTTTTATTACAAACATTTATTAGTAATCATTAGTTTATTATTACAAACATTTATTAGTAATCATTAGTTTATTATTACAAACATTTATTAGTAATCATTAGTTTATTATTACAAACATTTATTAGTAATCATTAGTTTATGATTAAAAACATTTATTAGTAATAATTAGTTTATTATTACAAACATTTATTAGTAATCATTAGTTTATTATTAAAAACATTTATTAGTAATAATTAGTTTATTATTACAAACATTTATTAGTAACCATTAGTTTATTATTACAAACATTTACTAGTAATCATTAGTTTATTATTACAAACATTTATTAGTAATCATTAGTTTATTATTAAAATCATTTATTAGTAATCATTAGTTTATTATTACAAACATTTATTAGTAATCATTAGTTTATGATTACAAACATTTATTAGTAATCATAAGTTTATTATTAAAACATTTATTAGTAATTATTAGTTTATTATTAAAAACATTTATTAGTAATCATTAGTTTATTATTACAAACATTTATTAGTAATCATTAGTTTATTATTAAAAAATTTATTAGTAATCATTAGTTTATTATTACAAACATTTATTAGTAATTATTAGTTTATTATTACAAACATTTATTAGTAATCATTAGTTTATTATTAAAAACATTTATTAGTAATCATTAGTTTATTATTAAAAACATTTATTCGTAACCATTAGTTTATTATAACAAACATTTATTAGTAATCATTAGTTTATTATTACAAACATTTATTAGTAATCATTAGTTTATTATTACAAACATTTATTAGTAATCATTAGTTTATTATTACAAACATTTATTAGTAATCATTAGTTTATTATTACAAACATTTATTAGTAATCATTAGTTTATTATTACAAACATTTATTAGTAATCATTAGTTTATTATTAAAAACATTTATTCGTAACCATTAGTTTATTATTACAAACATTTATTAGTAATCATTAGTTTATTATTAAAAACATTTATTAGTAATCATTAGTTTATTATTACAAACATTTATTAGTAATCATTAGTTTTTTATTACAAACATTTATTAGTAATCATTAGTTTATTATTACAAACAGTTATTAGTAATCATTAGTTTATTATTACAAACATTTATGAGTAATCATTAGTTTATTATTACAAACATTTATTAGTAATCATTAGTTTATTATTAAAAACATTTATTAGTAATCATTAGTTTATTATTACAAACATTTATTAGTAATCATTAGTTTATTATAAAAAACATTTATTAGTAATCATTAGTTTATTATTAAAAACATTTATTAGTAATCATTAGTTTATTATTAAAAACATTTATTAGTCATCATTAGTTTATTATTAAAAACATTTATTATTAATCATTAGTTTATTATTACAAACATTTACTAGTAATCATTAGTTTATTATTACAAACATTTATTAGTAATCATTAGTTTATTATTACAAACATTTATTAGTAATCATTAGTTTATTATTAAAAACATTTATTAGTAATCATTAGTTTATTATTAAAAACATTTATTAGTAATCATTAGTTTATTATTACAAACATTTATGAGTAATCATTAGTTTATTATTAAAACATTTATTAGTAATCATTAGTTTATTATTAAAAAAATTTATTAATAATCATTAGTTTATTATTACAAACATTTATTAGCAATCATTAGTTTATTATTACAAACATTTATTAGTAATCATTAGTTTATTATTACAAACATTTATTAGTAATCATTAGTTTATTATTAAAAACATTTATTAGTAATTATTGGTTTATTATTAAACACATTTATTAGTAATCATTAGTTTATTATTAAAAACATTTATTAGTAACCATTAGTTTATTATTAAAAACATTTATTAGTAACCATTAGTTTATTATTACAAACATTTATTAGTAACCATTAGTTTATTATTACAAACATTTATTAGTAATCATTAGTTTATTATTAAACACATTTATTAGTAATCATTAGTTTATTATTACAAACATTTATTAGTAATCATTAGTTTATTATTACAAACATTTATTGATAATCATTAGTTTATTATTAAAAACATTTATTAGTAATCATTAGTTTATTATTACAAACATTTGTTAGTAATCATTAGTTTATTATTAAAAACATTTATTAGTAATCATTAGTTTATTATTACAAACATTTATTAGTAACCATTAGTTTATTATTAAACACATTTATTAGTAATCATTAGTTTATTATTAAAAACATTTATTAGTAACCATTAGTTTATTATTAAAAACATTTATTAGTAACCATTAGTTTATTATTACAAACATTTATTAGTAATCATTAGTTTATTATTAAAACATTTATTAGTAATCATTAGTTTATTATTAAACACATTTATTAGTAATCATTATTTTATTATTACAAACATTTATTAGTAATCATTAGTTTATTATTACAAACATTTATTAGTAATTATTAGTTTATTATTAAAAACATTTATAAGTAATCATTAGTTTATTATTAAAAACATTTATTAGTAATCATTAGTTTATTATTACAAACATGTATTAGTAATAATTATTTTATTATTACAAACATTTATTAGTAATCATTAGTTTATTATTACAAACATTTATTAGTAATCATTAGTTTATTATTACAAACATATTTTAGTAATCATTAGTTTATTATTAAAAACATTTATTAGTAATCATTAGTTTATTATTACAAACATTTATTAGTAATCATTAGTTTATTATTAAAAACATTTATTAGTAATCATTAGTTTATTATTACAAACATTTATTAGTAATCATTAGTTTATTATTAAAAACATTTATTAGTAATCATTAGTTTATTATTAAAAACATTTATTAGTAATCATTAGTTTATTATTACAAACATTTATGAGTAATCATTAGTTTATTATGAAAACATTTATTAGTAATCATTAGTTTATTATTAAAAACATTTATTAATAATCATTAGTTTATTATTACAAACATTTATTAGCAATCATTAGTTTATTATTACAAACATTTATTAGTAATCATTAGTTTATTATTACAAACATTTATTAGTAATCATTAGTTTATTATTACAAACATTTATTAGTAATTATTAGTTTATTATTAAACACATTTATTAGTAATCATTAGTTTATTATTAAAAACATTTATTAGTAATCATTAGTTTATTATTAAAAACATTTATTAGTAATCATTAGTTTATTATTACAAACATTTATTAGTAATCATTAGTTTATTATTACAAACATTTATTAGTAATCATTAGTTTATTATTACAAACATTTATTAGTAATCATTAGTTTATTATTAAAAACATTTATTAGTAATCATTAGTTTATTATTAAAAAATTTATTAGTAATCATTAGTTTATTATGAAAAACATTTATTAATAATCATTAGTTTATTATTACAAACATTTATTAGTAATCATTAGTTTATTATTAAAAACATTTATTAGTAATCATTAGTTTATTATTACAAACATTTATTAGTAATCATTAGTTTATTATTACAAAGATTTATTAGTAATCATTAGTTTATTATTAAAAGATTTATTAGTAATCATTAGTGTATTATTACAAACATTTATTAGTAATCATTAGTTTATTATTAAAAACATTTATTAGTAATCATTAGTTTATTATTACAAACATTTATTAGTAATCATTAGTTTTTTATTACAAACATTATTAGTAATCATTAGTTTATTATTACAAACATTTATTAGTAATCATTAGTTTATGATTACAAACATTTATTAGTAATCATAAGTTTATTATTAAAACATTTATTAGTAATCATTAGTTTATTATTAAAAACATTTATTAGTAATCATTAGTTTATTATTACAAACATTTATTAGTAATCATTAGTTTATTATTAAAAACATTTATTAGTAATCATTAGTTTATTATTACAAACATTTATTAGTAATTATTAGTTTATTATTACAAACATTTATTAGTAATCATTAGTTTATTATTAAAAACATTTATTAGTAATCATTAGTTTATTATTAAAAACATTTATTCGTAACCATTAGTTTATTATAACAAACATTTATTAGTTATCATTAGTTTATTATTACAAACATTTATTAGTAATCATTAGTTTATTATTACAAACATTTATTAGTGATTATTAGTTTTTTATTACAAACATTTATTAGTAATCATTAGTTTATTATTACAAACATTTATTAGTAATCATTAGTTTATTATTACAAACATTTATTAGTAATCATTAGTTTATTATTACAAACATTTATTAGTAATCATTAGTTTATTATTAAAAACATTTATTCGTAACCATTAGTTTATTATTACAAACATTTATTAGTAATCATTAGTTTATTATTAAAAACATTTATTAGTAATCATTAGTTTATTATTACAAACATTTATTAGTAATCATTAGTTTATTATTACAAACATTTATTAGTAATCATTAGTTTATTATTAAAAACATTTATTAGTAATCATTAGTTTATTATTACAAACATTTATTAGTAATTATTAGTTTATTATTACAAACATTTATTAGTAATCATTAGTTTATTATTAAAAACATTTATTAGTAATCATTAGTTTATTATTAAAAAACATTTATTCGTAACCATTAGTTTATTATAACAAACATTTATTAGTTATCATTAGTTTATTATTACAAACATTTATTAGTAATCATTAGTTTATTATTACAAACATTTATTAGTAATTATTAGTTTTTTATTACAAACATTTATTAGTAATCATTAGTTTATTATTACAAACATTTATTAGTAATCATTAGTTTATTATTACAAACATTTATTAGTAATCATTAGTTTATTATTACAAACATTTATTAGTAATCATTAGTTTATTATTAAAAACATTTATTCGTAACCATTAGTTTATTATTACAAAAATTTATTAGTAATCATTAGTTTATTATTAAAAACATTTATTAGTAATCATTAGTTTATTATTACAAACATTTATTAGTAATCATTAGTTTATTATTACAAACATTTATTAGTAATCATTAGTTTATTATTACAAACATTTATTAGTAATCATTAGTTTATTATTAAAAACATTTATTAGTAATCATTAGTTTATTATTACAAACATTTATTAGTAATCATTAGTTTATTATTAAAAACATTTATTAGTAATCATTAGTTTATTATTACAAACATTTATTAGTAATCATTAGTTTATTATTAAAAAAATTTATTAGTAATCATTAGTTTATTATTAAAAACATTTATTAGTAATCATTAGTTTATTATTAAAAACATTTATTAGTAATCATTAGTTTATTATTACAAACATTTATTAGTCATCATTAGTTTATTATTAAAAACATTTATTAGTAATCATTAGTTTATTATTACAAACATTTATTAGTAATCATTAGTTTATTATTAAAAACATTTATTAGTAATCATTAGTTTATTATTAAAAACATTTATTAGTAATCATTAGTTTATTATTACAAACATTTATGAGTAATCATTAGTTTATTATTAAAACATTTATTAGTAATCATTAGTTTATTATTAAAAACATTTATTAGTAATCATTAGTTTATTATTACAAACATTTATTAGCAATCATTAGTGTATTATTACAAACATTTATTAGTAATAATTAGTTTATTATTACAAACATTTATTAGTAATCATTAGTTTATTATTACAAACATTTATTAGTAATTATTAGTTTATTATTAAACACATTTATTAGTAATCATTAGTTTATTATTAAAAACATTTATTAGTAATCATTAGTTTATTATTAAAAACATTTATTAGTAATCATTAGTTTATTATTACAAACATTTATTAGTAATCATTAGTTTATTATTAAAAACATTTATTAGTAATCATTAGTTTATTATTACAAACATTTATTAGTAATCATTAGTTTATTATTAAAAACATTTATTAGTAATCATTAGTTTATTATTAAAAACATTTATTAGTAATCATTAGTTTATTATGAAAAACATTTATTAATAATCATTAGTTTATTATTACAAACATTTATTAGTAATCATTAGTTTATTATTAAAAACATTTATTAGTAATCATTAGTTTATTATTACAAACATTTATTAGTAATCATTAGTTTATTATTACAAAGATTTAGTAGCAATCATTAGTTTATTATTAAAAGATTTATTAGTAATCATTAGTTTATTATTAAAAACATTTATTAGTAATCATTAGTTTATTATTAAAAACATTTATTAGTAATCATTAGTTTATTATTACAAACATTTATTAGTAATCATTAGTTTTTTATTACAAACATTTATTAGTAATCATTAGTTTATTATTACAAACATTTATTAGTAATCATTAGTTTATTATTACAAACATTTATTAGTAATCATTAGTTTATTATTTAAAACATTTATTAGTAATCATTAGTTTATGATTAAAAACATTTATTAGTAATAATTAGTTTATTATTACAAACATTTATTAGTAATCATTAGTTTATTTTTAAAAACATTTATTAGTAATAATTAGTTTATTATTACAAACATTTATTAGTAACCATTAGTTTATTATTACAAACATTTACTAGTAATCATTAGTTTATTATTAAAACATTTATTAGTAATCATTAGTTTATTATTAAAATCATTTATTAGTAATCATTAGTTTATGATTAAAAACATTTATTAGTAATCATTAGTTTATGATTACAAACATTTATTAGTAATCATTAGTTTATTATTAAAACATTTATTAGTAATCATTAGTTTATTATTACAAACATTTATTAGTAATTATTAGTTTATTATTACAAACATTTATTAGTAATCATTAGTTTATTATTAAAAACATTTATTAGTAATCATTAGTTTATTATTAAAAACATTTATTCGTAACCATTAGTTTATTATAACAAACATTTATTAGTAATCATTAGTTTATTATTACAAACATTTATTAGTAATCATTAGTTTATTATTACAAACATTTATTAGTAATCATTAGTTTATTATTACAAACATTTATTAGTAATCATTAGTTTATTATTACAAACATTTATTAGTAATCATTAGTTTATTATTACAAACATTTATTAGTAATCATTAGTTTATTATTACAAACATTTATTAGTAATCATTAGTTTATTATTAAAAAACATTTATTCGTAACCATTAGTTTATTATTAAAAACATTTATTAGTAATCATTAGTTTATTATTAAAAACATTTATTAGTAATCATTAGTTTATTATTACAAACATTTATTAGTAATCATTAGTTTATTATAACAAACATTTATTAGTAATCATTAGTTTATTATTACAAACATTTATTAGTAATCATTAGTTTATTATTACAAACATTTATTAGTAATCATTAGTTTATTATTACAAACATTTATTAGTAATCATTAGTTTATTATTAAAAACATTTATTAGTAATCATTAGTTTATTATTACAAACATTTATTAGTAATCATTAGTTTATTATTAAAAACATTTATTAGTAATCATTAGTTTATTATTAAAAACATTTATTAGTAATCATTAGTTTGTTATGAAAAACATTTATTAATAATCATTAGTTTATTATTACAAACATTTATTAGTAATCATTAGTTTATTATTTAAAACATTTATTAGTAATCATTAGTTTATTATTACAAACATTTATTAGTAATCATTAGTTTATTATTACAAAGATTTATTAGTAATCATTAGTTTATTATTAAAACATTTATTAGTAATCATTAGTTTATTATTAAAAACATTTATTAGTAATCATTAGTTTATTATTAAAAACATTTATTAGTAATCATTAGTTTATTATTACAAACATTTATTAGTAATCATTAGTTTTTTATTACAAACATTTATTAGTAATCATTAGTTTATTATTACAAACATTTATTAGTAATCATTAGTTTATTATTACAAACATTTATTAGTAATCATTAGTTTATTATTACAAACATTTATTAGTAATCATTAGTTTATGATTAAAAACATTTATTAGTAATAATTAGTTTATTATTACAAACATTTATTAGTAATCATTAGTTTATTATTAAAAACATTTATTAGTAATAATTAGTTTATTATTACAAACATTTATTAGTAACCATTAGTTTATTATTACAAACATTTACTAGTAATCATTAGTTTATTATTACAAACATTTATTAGTAATCATTAGTTTATTATTAAAATCATTTATTAGTAATCATTAGTTTATTATTACAAACATTTATTAGTAATCATTAGTTTATGATTACAAACATTTATTAGTAATCATAAGTTTATTATTAAAACATTTATTAGTAATTATTAGTTTATTATTAAAAACATTTATTAGTAATCATTAGTTTATTATTACAAACATTTATTAGTAATCATTAGTTTATTATTAAAAAATTTATTAGTAATCATTAGTTTATTATTACAAACATTTATTAGTAATTATTAGTTTATTATTACAAACATTTATTAGTAATCATTAGTTTATTATTAAAAACATTTATTAGTAATCATTAGTTTATTATTAAAAACATTTATTCGTAACCATTAGTTTATTATAACAAACATTTATTAGTAATCATTAGTTTATTATTACAAACATTTATTAGTAATCATTAGTTTATTATTACAAACATTTATTAGTAATCATTAGTTTATTATTACAAACATTTATTAGTAATCATTAGTTTATTATTACAAACATTTATTAGTAATCATTAGTTTATTATTACAAACATTTATTAGTAATCATTAGTTTATTATTAAAAACATTTATTCGTAACCATTAGTTTATTATTACAAACATTTATTAGTAATCATTAGTTTATTATTAAAAACATTTATTAGTAATCATTAGTTTATTATTACAAACATTTATTAGTAATCATTAGTTTTTTATTACAAACATTTATTAGTAATCATTAGTTTATTATTACAAACAGTTATTAGTAATCATTAGTTTATTATTACAAACATTTATGAGTAATCATTAGTTTATTATTACAAACATTTATTAGTAATCATTAGTTTATTATTAAAAACATTTATTAGTAATCATTAGTTTATTATTACAAACATTTATTAGTAATCATTAGTTTATTATAAAAAACATTTATTAGTAATCATTAGTTTATTATTAAAAACATTTATTAGTAATCATTAGTTTATTATTAAAAACATTTATTAGTCATCATTAGTTTATTATTAAAAACATTTATTATTAATCATTAGTTTATTATTACAAACATTTACTAGTAATCATTAGTTTATTATTACAAACATTTATTAGTAATCATTAGTTTATTATTACAAACATTTATTAGTAATCATTAGTTTATTATTAAAAACATTTATTAGTAATCATTAGTTTATTATTAAAAACATTTATTAGTAATCATTAGTTTATTATTACAAACATTTATGAGTAATCATTAGTTTATTATTAAAACATTTATTAGTAATCATTAGTTTATTATTAAAAAAATTTATTAATAATCATTAGTTTATTATTACAAACATTTATTAGCAATCATTAGTTTATTATTACAAACATTTATTAGTAATCATTAGTTTATTATTACAAACATTTATTAGTAATCATTAGTTTATTATTAAAAACATTTATTAGTAATTATTGGTTTATTATTAAACACATTTATTAGTAATCATTAGTTTATTATTAAAAACATTTATTAGTAACCATTAGTTTATTATTAAAAACATTTATTAGTAACCATTAGTTTATTATTACAAACATTTATTAGTAACCATTAGTTTATTATTACAAACATTTATTAGTAATCATTAGTTTATTATTAAACACATTTATTAGTAATCATTAGTTTATTATTACAAACATTTATTAGTAATCATTAGTTTATTATTACAAACATTTATTGATAATCATTAGTTTATTATTAAAAACATTTATTAGTAATCATTAGTTTATTATTACAAACATTTGTTAGTAATCATTAGTTTATTATTAAAAACATTTATTAGTAATCATTAGTTTATTATTACAAACATTTATTAGTAACCATTAGTTTATTATTAAACACATTTATTAGTAATCATTAGTTTATTATTAAAAACATTTATTAGTAACCATTAGTTTATTATTAAAAACATTTATTAGTAACCATTAGTTTATTATTACAAACATTTATTAGTAATCATTAGTTTATTATTAAAACATTTATTAGTAATCATTAGTTTATTATTAAACACATTTATTAGTAATCATTATTTTATTATTACAAACATTTATTAGTAATCATTAGTTTATTATTACAAACATTTATTAGTAATTATTAGTTTATTATTAAAAACATTTATAAGTAATCATTAGTTTATTATTAAAAACATTTATTAGTAATCATTAGTTTATTATTACAAACATGTATTAGTAATAATTATTTTATTATTACAAACATTTATTAGTAATCATTAGTTTATTATTACAAACATTTATTAGTAATCATTAGTTTATTATTACAAACATATTTTAGTAATCATTAGTTTATTATTAAAAACATTTATTAGTAATCATTAGTTTATTATTACAAACATTTATTAGTAATCATTAGTTTATTATTAAAAACATTTATTAGTAATCATTAGTTTATTATTACAAACATTTATTAGTAATCATTAGTTTATTATTAAAAACATTTATTAGTAATCATTAGTTTATTATTAAAAACATTTATTAGTAATCATTAGTTTATTATTACAAACATTTATGAGTAATCATTAGTTTATTATGAAAACATTTATTAGTAATCATTAGTTTATTATTAAAAACATTTATTAATAATCATTAGTTTATTATTACAAACATTTATTAGCAATCATTAGTTTATTATTACAAACATTTATTAGTAATCATTAGTTTATTATTACAAACATTTATTAGTAATCATTAGTTTATTATTACAAACATTTATTAGTAATTATTAGTTTATTATTAAACACATTTATTAGTAATCATTAGTTTATTATTAAAAACATTTATTAGTAATCATTAGTTTATTATTAAAAACATTTATTAGTAATCATTAGTTTATTATTACAAACATTTATTAGTAATCATTAGTTTATTATTACAAACATTTATTAGTAATCATTAGTTTATTATTACAAACATTTATTAGTAATCATTAGTTTATTATTAAAAACATTTATTAGTAATCATTAGTTTATTATTAAAAACATTTATTAGTAATCATTAGTTTATTATGAAAAACATTTATTAATAATCATTAGTTTATTATTACAAACATTTATTAGTAATCATTAGTTTATTATTAAAAACATTTATTAGTAATCATTAGTTTATTATTACAAACATTTATTAGTAATCATTAGTTTATTATTACAAAGATTTATTAGTAATCATTAGTTTATTATTAAAACATTTATTAGTAATCATTAGTTTATTATTAAAAACATTTATTAGTAATCATTAGTTTATTATTAAAAACATTTATTAGTAATCATTAGTTTATTATTACAAACATTTATTAGTAATCATTAGTTTTTTATTACAAACATTTATTAGTAATCATTAGTTTATTATTACAAACATTTATTAGTAATCATTAGTTTATTATTACAAACATTTATTAGTAATCATTAGTTTATTATTTAAAACATTTATTAGTAATCATTAGTTTATGATTAAAAACATTTATTAGTAATAATTAGTTTATTATTACAAACATTTGTTAGTAATCATTAGTTTATTATTAAAAACATTTATTAGTAATAATTAGTTTATTATTACAAACATTTATTAGTAACCATTAGTTTATTTTTACAAACATTTACTAGTAATCATTAGTTTATTATTAAAACATTTATTAGTAATCATTAGTTTATTATTAAAATCATTTATTAGTAATCATTAGTTTATTATTACAAACATTTATTAGTAATCATTAGTTTATGATTAAAAACATTTATTAGTAATTATTAGTTTATTATTAAACACATTTATTAGTAATCATTAGTTTATTATTAAAAACATTTATTAGTAACCATTAGTTTATTATTAAAAACATTTATTAGTAACCATTAGTTTATTATTACAAACATTTATTAGTAACCATTAGTTTATTATTACAAACATTTATTAGTAATCATTAGTTTATTATTAAACACATTTATTAGTAATCATTAGTTTATTATTACAAACATTTATTAGTAATCATTAGTTTATTATTACAAACATTTATTGATAATCATTAGTTTATTATTAAAAACATTTATTAGTAATCATTAGTTTATTATTAAAAACATTTATTAGTAATCATTAGTTTATTATTAAAAACATTTATTAGTAATCATTAGTTTATTATTACAAACATTTATTAGTAACCATTAGTTTATTATTAAACACATTTATTAGTAATCATTAGTTTATTATTAAAAACATTTATTAGTAACCATTAGTTTATTATTAAAAACATTTATTAGTAACCATTAGTTTATTATAAAAAACATTTATTAGTAATCATTAGTTTATTATTAAAAACATTTATTAGTAATCATTAGTTTATTATTAAACACATTAATTAGTAATCATTAGTTTATTATCAAAAACATTTATTAGTAATCATTAGTTTATTATTACAAACATTTATTAGTAATCATTAGTTTATTATTACAAACATTTATTAGTAATCATTAGTTTATTATTAAACACATTTATTAGTAATCATTAGTTTATTATTACAAACATTTATTAGTAATCATTAGTTTATTATTACAAACATTTATTAGTAATTATTAGTTTATTATTAAAAACATTTATTAGTAATCATTAGTTTATTATTAAAAACATTTGTTAGTAATCATTAGTTTATTATTAAAAACATTTATTAGTAATCATTAGTTTATTATTACAAACATTTATTAGTAATCATTAGTTTATTATTACAAACATTTATTAGTAATCATTCGTTTATTATTACAAACATTTATTAGTAATTATTAGTTTATTATTACAAACATTTATTAGTAATTATTAGTTTATTATTACAAACATGTATTAGTAATTATTAGTTTATTATTAAACACATTTATTAGTAATCATTAGTTTATTATTAAACACATTTATTAGTAATTATTAGTTTATTATTACAAACATTTATTAGTAATCATTAGTTTATCATTACAAACATTTATTAGTAATCATTAGTTTATTATTACAAACATTTATTAGTAACCATTAGTTTATTATTACAAACATTTATTAGTAATCATTAGTTTATTATTAAAAACATTTATTAGTAATCATTAGTTTATTATTAAAAACATTTATTAGTAATCATTAGTTTATTATTACAAACATTTATTAGTAATCATTAGTTTATTATTAAAATCATTTATTAGTAATCATTAGTTTATTATTAAAATATTTATTAGTAATCATTAGTTTATTATTAAAACATTTATTAGTAATCATTAGTTTATTATTAAAATCATTTATTAGTAATCATTAGTTTATTATTAAAAATATTTATTAGTAATCATTAGTTTATTATTAAAACATTTATTAGTAATCATTAGTTCATTATTAAAAACGTTTATTAGTAATAATTAGTCTATTTTTAAAAACATTTATTAGGAAAAATTAGTTTATTATTAAAAACGTTTATTATTAATCATTAGTTTATTATTAAAACATTTATTATTAATCATTAGTTTATTATTAAAACATTTATTAGTAATCATTAGTTTATTATTAAAATGTTTATTAGTAATAATTAGCTTCTGATTAAAAATATTTATTAGTAATCATTAGTTTATTATTAAAATCATTTATTAATAATCATTAGTTTATTATTAAAATTATTTATTAGTAATTATTAGTTTATTATTAAAACATTTTTTAGAAATCATTAGTTTATTATTACAAACATTTATTAGTAATCATTAGTTTATGATTAAAAAACATTTATTAGTAATTATTAGTTTATTATAAAAACGTTTATTAGTAACCATTAGTTTATTATTAAACAATTATTATTAACCATTAGTTTATGATTAAAAACATTTATTAGTAATCATTAGTTTATTATTAAAACTTTTATTAGTAATCATTAGTTTATTATTTAAAGCATGTATTAATGATCATTAGTGTATTATTAAAATCATTTATTAGTAATCATTAGTTTATTATTAAAATCATTTTTTAGTAATCATTAGTTTATTATTAAAGACGTTTATTAGTAATAATTAGCTTCTGATTAAAAACATTTATTAGTAATCATTAGTTTATTATTATAACATTTATTAGAAATCATTAGTTTATTATTAAAAACATTTATTAGTAATCATTAGTTTATTATTAAAACATTTATTAGTAATCATTAGTTTATTATTAAAAAACATTTATTAGTAATTATTAGTTTATTATTAAAAACATTTATTAGTAATCGTTAGTTTATTATTAAAACATTTATTAGTAATTATTAGTTTATTTTTAAAAAACATTTATTTGTAATCATTAGTTTATTATTACAAACATTTATTTGTAAACATTAGTTTATTATTAAAAAACATTTATTAGTAACAGACCAAAGTTGTAACATTTGAAATTCTTTGTTTCACCTATTCATTTTTTTAGTCGGAAATTGTTATTTGTATGTAAAAAATGTTCAATGTTTATTTTTGAACAAAATAAAAAAAAAAGCATTTGTGGTTTTTTAATTCTAAGTTTCGTAAAAATTGTCCAATAATTTTCATTGTATTGTCTACGTAAAAACACAAAGAATATTTCATTAATTTCTGTATTTATTTCTTATTGAATTATCATCGTTATGATAGGGGTATTTTTTTTTTATTAATACAAGTAGTGGCCAACCCTTGTGTTAAATAGTAGGGGTCTCATATTGGCTGAGATATATAACGGGGACTCAGAACAGATGATGATGATAATACTGAGGTAGACATTTATAAAACAATGGGATGATTCCTGGGCACTTCATATTATTAATGCAGACTGGGAGATATGATATAACAGTTCTTAACACATATAGAGGGGAGATACTTCACTTATGATAGAGGTGGCACAGTACCTGTAAGGAGGTTATACAAGAGTTTGTTTATAGATGAATATACAAAACACATTTACTTTTTCGGTTATAAGGAATGGCGACATGAGACAACACAGTTACAAAATATAGATGATTTCTTTATTTCTCAACCAGCCGATTGGTGATGCCAGGAATTCAAGCGTTTTCGACTGCATGGTCTACTCTTCTCCCTTCGCCTACTCTTTAACTGACTCTATCACCGTGTGTGATCTGCTCTGATTATCTGATTCCAATCAACAGAATAACTTCTAACTTCGGTCCCTCGATTCATATATTGAGAAATCTATTTGTTTATGACGTCAGAAGTGTGGTTCCCAACGTGACTTATTTTCACGTAGATTTACACATCTCTGTCCAAACACACTTTTGTTAAACAAAGAATTCTCAATTCTAATTGGTTAATATGTAACCTATTTTTAAACAATATTTTTAGCTCTCATCGTCCATTCTGTTAACTGACATATTTATATCCAGTTATTCTAAAAGAACGGACAATCGCTTTTCCGACATAATTAATATTTCGCTATTTCTAAACATATTAACGATGGACTGAATTCCTAAGATTCAAATTATCCATTATCTTTAACTCTTGCCTACAGGGTTCGATTTTAACCTTTTCCTCATATCATTTTCACTTATTTAGTCTGATTTCTTACTTATATGAAAAGGGGACAGTCCTTTTACGTAACACTTGCGCCCCCCCCCCCAAAAAAAAACAAAAACAAAAAACAAAACAAAAAAAACACGAAACTTTTTTTAAACGCCTTTCGGCATTTTAAACAATCCGGAAAATTATTCGGCATACGTACTAAGTTTTATAAAGATTATTTATTGTGATTTAGTTACAGTTTTATAAAATTGTTCTCTAACAATTTTAAGAGACAATAATTTAATTCGACAGTGAATATCATATAAAAAGTAATTATTTGGAAAACAACAGCATTGTTGAACCAAAAATCGGGGAAAATTGAAAGTGATAATATTTACCAGTAAGAACTAGAGTTAAATAAATTAATTTTTTTTTTTCGCCTCCAGGGAATAGTCACGATAAGGTCACGGATGGTAGAATTGCGAATTCATTTATTTCAATCAGTCTAGTTCATATTAAACGTAATCCTTTGTGTGTGTGTTTTTGTTTAAAAACTATGTGCACATAGACATATATAGATATTTATAGTTATCTAAATGCCAAACGCATCAAAAAAGTTTTTGTAAATAAAGTTTTGCCATCTTCTAAATAAATTAGCTTAATATTTTTCAGACATTTCCATCTTGGTGAAAATGCTGTTCCGCTTTTAGTAATTTGTTTTAAAATAAGTGACGGAAATATGATTAAAATGTGCCCGAAATAATGTAATAAATAAATCGATACAAAGAAACAAGTGAAAAATAGTGTTAGGTTTATTTAATGGTTTCATGTACTTCTCTTAAATCTTGTACATTCATGGCTACACATCATGATGGCCGAGCTGGCTGTACTGGAATCGACATCGACGAAATGTTTCATCCCTCTTCCTGTTTTACAAGTATTTTTATGGAAGGTGCTCCGACGAACTACAAGCTCTTGCACCCCTTCAACGTAAATACCACCAACAAGCAGCAAAATCCCACCCTCCACAGTAGAGATTCCCAGATGCGAAAAAGCCTTCTATTCTAATAGTTTCTTCCCTTCAACTGATAGGCTTTTGTATTTTTTTCAGCTTCCTGCTTACCTAACTGTACTGATATGCAGACGTTCGAGTGTAATGTAAAAAGACATCTTGCTGCTGAACTCCCAACATAGTGTTGCTGCAATTATGTCCCAGATAGTAGCTCCCGTCTTGTTTGGGGTAAAAATGCAATAAATAACTAGGGAGACAAACAAACAAACAAAAATGAAAGTAAAAACAACCATTATAAACCCGATTATTATTTTTTCGTTAGTATTTGTGTCCCCGATAAGATTCCAATCAAAACATTTTATAGAAAGACATCAGGTACTTATGAAAGGGACCACGAGAAGATTGCCAACAACATTTTTGTGGAACGAATTGGATTCGAACTTGGAAAACACAGGTTGTTAGTCCATGTCATTTACAACTAGTCCAGCGTCACCCAATCTGTAATAGCTACAATACAAATAAATTTAAATCGATTTTAGAACCAATGTTTGATTTCAACATTCATTAAAAGTGTTTCATTTTCAATAGTCATGATTTGTGACAAATAATCGATCAGTTGCTTTTAAATTTCAAATCTTTATTTTCTGTTCTTATTTAAAAATAATGTCATTGTGAAATTATGTTCGTCACAAGGTATTTCATTTCTTTTGTAAACAAGTCAATCAATTTAATCTTTAGTTAAATATTGAAAAAAAAAAAAACGGATTCCTCGCAACTATAGAGGAATTTAGAATCATGTAAACTGTCGATTCAAAAAGCAAATTCTTTATTTTTTAAATATTCAAAGTAAAGATGTAAAGTTTGGAAATAGTTTACGTCGAATAATTTTATGAATACACATTAAACTATAATTAATTTAACAATTATTCAGGTATTGTTTTAAAAACAATTTGCTCCACTTGATTATTTAATGGCTTAACGATATGAAATAATTGAATTACATATTAAGGATCTTATTAAAAAATTATTAAAAAATTATTAAAAATTATATGTCAGAAAAAATAACAACATTGTTGAACAAAATAATACAAAAATAAAAATCAGATATAATATAAATCAATATTAATTGATTTGAAAACACATGATTTAATATTTATATAAAAGTATTTTATTTTTTACGTTTCTGAATTGTTGAGATGAGGATTAGTCATTCCTATTATTTGTTTTCTTCTTGAGTGTCATTTTCTTTCCGCAAGTCCCCATAGCGCAGTAGTTAAAGTATATAGAATAATCAATTGTAAAAGTGATATGCTACTGAAGGTGGGGAGGTTCAAATCGTCACAATGAATTAATACGGATGCAAATCTATATTCATCTTCCTTTGCTCTTACATATTTTGAATAAACAATATTTTGAATAAACAATATTTTGAATAAACAATATTTTAAATAAACAATATTTCGAGATACATCGCTTCTGTGAAGAGTAAAAAAGTAAGAATGCTGATCAGAGTTTGTTTTCGTCTGTGTATATTAAACACGTAACTTCAGATAAATGTTTTTTAAATGAACATCTTGTATGGAACTGTGCATTGAAAAATGCGGTCATGATGCGAAACTGATAAAATATTTGAATTTGAGTGGCAATATTTTATACGTGTGTTGATTATATATGAGTGTGTGAATAAATAGGGACTTATAGTTAACAAGTTGGGGTTTAAGTGTTTCGGTTTTTAAAGTTTGTACTTTAATCAAAACAAATCTTTTAGTAATAATTTTCTCCTATAAAAAGTAAACATTGACTGGTTTAGTTTCAGAGAACAAAAATAATCTATTGTGGAATATATAATAATTAATATGAAGTGAAAAATGTTAATACGTTGTACTTTTGTTTTCAAAACGTTTAATTAGCTGTAAACAAAATTAACATTGTATTCCAGATGTGTATACTTTAAAGTAAAGGACATGTGCTTCTATTATGTTGAGGTCATCTATTGTCTGATGACTACTAATTGATACAAAAGCAGACCTTCTTATAAAGAAAAACAACAAAAGTATTTCATGTAATTAATAAAGTTATAATTGTTTTACTTGCTACCCCCGTGAAATAAATAAAGGGTTCGAGTTCGACATGGGAAGAATTTCAGAATGATGCAAATTTTATAACACTTTCTAATGCTGAAGGGTTGAAAACGTCATGAACTGACGTAAGTTGGTGGTTTCTCAATAAGAAAAACAGTATTTGAGCTAAATCGTGAGGACAGGGTGGAACGATAAAAATATCGCCCTAAAGAAAACACCGCTACAGCTTTGTTTAAAAACTTTTATTGAACAATTCAATTTAGGTGACTTGATTATGTAGTAGAGCTGACATTTTTTTAATGTAGCCGCCTTCAGTTTCAATTACCGTCCCGATACCGGTCCGGAATTAGGAGCAAGTCTTTTCCACAAGCGCCGGCGGGAGCTCAGCGAATACTCGGTGGATGGCGGCGACCAGGCTGGCTTTGGTATTGTGGGAGGTCATGTTGGTAATGTTCTCGACGTATGACCAAACGAAGTCGGATGAGGGAGGGGACAGTGAGAGAAGGCTACAAAGTCGTAGCACTCTTTCTGAAGCCAAGCCAGAGACCTCTTTGGACTTGCCGGTCGGCGCCCAGTCTTGCTGCCATACTCAGAGTCAACCAACTGATTGCACCAGGGGATCACCACACTCTTCAGCATATCCAGGTACACTTTGGTGTTGACTTTCAAGCTGACTTCAAAGATGTGAAGTGGCATGATGTGGTCCTCACTTGAAACAACACCAAAGACCATAACCGTGGCCGGAAACTTTGTTTTCATCACCCTGGACACGTCTCTGTTATTAGTGGAAATCCAGTGATGCATTTTGAAGGTGCTGGCAATGGTCCTGTTGTCATAACTTGAATCGATAGAGAGCATGAGTTGTACAGAATTCTATCGGTTATTTTTCCTGATTCTTGAATTTTCTAGTGATCCGTGTCAAATAATAATTACTGTTACATTTTATATACGTATTTCTTTTATTTTCAAAGGTTTTTCTTTGCATTTTTTGTTTCTACACACTATACTGCCTTTATTTTTTCATCCTGTTTTTCATCCTTTAATTCTTCACTAGCGGGACCCATGGAAATTCCACAGCAGTCTCTTTCTTATGTAATATATTGATGTTGGCATTCTCTGGATGTTCAGCGTCAATGGAGACGCCATGATATTATTGTAGCACTTTTGTTAAGTATTTAGCTAAGCTGGTATTGACGGCTGGTGTAGTCCGATCGTAAAATACGCTTAAATATGATATTTTAATTTATGCAGATTTCGTATATATTATTATAGAGTCAAGTTTCTATATATTCTATATATCATAAAGTTGTGATTTCAGAAATCGAAAGAAAATGTATCCATATGACTTGGTGCATCAGCTTGAATCGAAACCGAAATCAAAACCAAAATTACGTCTTAATGAATTATCTTTTTCTATCAATATCACACATGAATGAGGTTGTATTAAAAATAACATATGCATATAGATATACATTGAGTTTCTTTAGCAATAATCGAAATCGAAACCAAAACTTATGAAGAATTCTTAGTAAAAGTATTTATAAAAAATAGATGACTATAATCGAAACCGAAACCAAAACTAATGCTTTTCATCAGAAGAGTAGAGAAGATGCTAGGTAGATAATGTTGGAGTGCGGCAGCAGGACCCCCCCCAACATCATCTATAATTTTATTTGATCTATTTCGTTCCTAATGAATCCCACGCATCTCCACTGTTACCTAGCAACTTCTCTACTCTTCTGATGAAAAGCATTAGGCTTCGAAATGCATTGGCATAAAGAGTCCCGTCTATCCCCAACTAATTGTTTGTATTCCGTTATTGAATAAATGAACCAATCTATATCCACCAATATATAGTTTTTGTGACTTCATTTTCCATTCCTATTGTTCTCATATATAAGCTCCAAAGATACTTGTTGAGCTTGATAAGTCTCATCTTATAGAACTGAGCTCACTCTTTTCCTTTAACGCACTAAGTTTATATATATATATATATATATATATATATATATATATATATATATATATATAATATAAAGCTAAAAGTCTGTGTGTGTATCTGGTCACGAATAGGCTTGTATCCAGACACATGAATGGGTATGTTTGATCTGGCATAATGATGATTCATTAAAATTGTGGGGTCTGTGTACGCACCTGGTCCACAAAGTATGGAAATAAACAATTTAAAAATTAAAAAAAATACGTTTACAAGTGTTTTTGATATAGATGTACATAATGATACTTTAATAAGTATATTTTAACTTAAATAGAGATGGTATAATAAAATTGTGGGGTCTGCGTTCGCGCCTAGCCTCCATAGAATGGAAATAGGCACAAACTTTAATAAAGACTTTTCATATCTATCTGCGTAAGTATACTTTGATAATTATGTTTCAGTTTGAAGAAATATGGTATAATAAAATTATGGGGTGTTCGTTCGCGCCTGACCCCCATAGAACGAAAATATGTCACAAAGTTTAACAAGGTTTTTTAATATAGATCCACGGAATATTGTGATAAGTGTTTCAGTGTGAACAGGTATGGTATAATAAATTATGGGGTTTATCTAATTTATTTTTACATTCATCATATTTTGCTTTGGTTTTGATACCCCCAAATTCGAACTGTTTACGTATCGATTAACAATTTAGACAAGGTTCTAATTATCTGTGTTTATCTGATTAAGATCAATGTATTGCACGGAAACCCTACGACCAAATGTAAAAGGTTCGAGGGTCGCTCTTCTCGAAGAAAATGTCTATACACTTTAACATGCGTTTATTCAAATTGCGCTTAAAATATGAGAATGCTGTTGTAACGCGTGACAAACTAACGAATACAATATTTCAAAGAAACTGTTCACCAATTCATTTTTAAAAATCCTTATTTTTGTAAACACTCATTTTTATACACGCCTATTTCATAAATACTCATTATTATAAAGGCTCATTTATATTGACTAGCAGGGCTACCCAGCGTTGCCCGGAGGAAGAAGTCTAGCATATTTCTATTGAAAATTCTATCATTCTCTATATTTCTGTTTTGTCATCTTTTTTTTCCTTCGCTCTTACAACTTCCTCTTTCTTCTCTACTCAGCCCATCCCTCTCTTGACATACACACAGATTGCTCGCTTTTTATAGATTCAACGAAGAATGAATCGGCATAAGGGAATGGACTCCTTGATTAAGAACAATTAAAGTTACTTTCCTTTAATTAGTCCATCGTCTGTTTTGAAAAACGATCTCACTGGCGACATCAGCATCAGTTTAGGTTCACAAAACGAATATTTTCTAGAATCTAATTATTATGGTGACACCGATTAGAATCTAATTATTATGAAATTATTAGAAATACCAACTTTGTGGATGTTTAATTTGTCGTTTCCTTTTACTTTAAAATAGACATACAAACATACAAAAAGCCAACTGTCTTTTATATTACCGATTTTTAAAAAACTATCTTGTTGATATATATTTCGTAATTGTGTATTTTGTAAAGTCATTTACCACTTTGAAAGTAATGCAGTTTACTATCGTTTGCACATTATCATATATGTAGCAGTAACTTGTCTTAATATATTTGCTTTTTATAATTTTGTGGCGTATGAGGTTTATCGAACTGTTTTCGGTTTCTTTATATTTTAATCTCTATATAAATAACATTGTGGCTATTTCTTGCGTGGCTGTGTTTCCCGCCACTGTGTAATTTACGCATAATTATGTTTCTTTATTTTTATTCAGTATTTTATTTAACTAAATGTTTTTATCGTTTTAAAATATCTCAAATGCAAAAGTCTGCCCGAATCTTATAGTTACAGAAGACAATATATTTTTGTTATTATTACATACTTACTAATTGGCGAAACAAAAAACAGATGTGAATTGTGGGTTCCTTAAAAGAAACAGTGGTTGGTCTAAATGATCACATATACTTGAATAGCGTGTGTGTATATGTTTGTGTGTGTTGTGTTATTGTTTCTATCATTCATGGTTAATTATTAAAAGTGAAGCTTCACTGAAATTAGACAATACGATTTTCTTAAGACTATTGTGGGAATCCACTTATGACTCATCTCATTAACCATTTGGGAAAGTAGATTAGTATCAGAAGTGCCTCTCGCTTAATGTAGCTAAGAAGTTTATTCATAATTAGTCATATTAAGAAATGGAGGCAGAGGAAAAACGGTCGTATATCTAACATATAAAGTTATCGTGTTGGATTTTCAAAGTTACATTCAAATAGTGATACGCCTAACATATCGATACTTAATTCCAACTAGCCTACTTTTTATTTCCACTATTTTATTTATGAAAGAAAGACGGTTAGTAGCAAAAGTACCTCTCCAAAAATGTAGTTGAAGGGATTTATTTATAAGTAATCACACAGAAAATTTGGAAAGACACCCGTATATCAAACAGGGTCGTTCCAAACCTAAAGCGTCCTATTTTTTTAACTAAAAAGTTGAAGAGCTACAAACACGGAAGTGGTAGTAATAAAACGGACAATCTTTTGCGCTCCATAATTTATTTTCTAAATACTCACCACTATGTTCAATGCACTTTTCCAGCGATTAACGGCGTCTGTGCATATGCGTCCGCAGCGCGCTTTATGATAGAAGGGTCTAGAACTACTAAAACCTCCTATTTTTATTAACTCAAAAGTTAAAAGGCTACGAACACGGGAATGGTGTCATTAAAACGCGCGAATATTTTGCCACAGATGAACAATGGCATTGACGTCCGCAGCACGCTTTGTTATACGAGTGTCGTTTCAAATATTAAGCCTCCTGTTTTTTAACTTAAAAAGTTGAAGTCTTACAGAGATGGAAGTGTTGCCATTTAAACGAGCCTATCTTAATGCTCCAGAATTTTTTTTTCTACATAGTTAACACCATTCTTAATGTACTTTTGCTACCGATGAACAATGGCTGAGCATGGGTGTTTGCAACCCGCTTTGTCATACGAGGGTCGTTTCCAAAGTAAAGCCTCGTATTTTCTAAACCTTAAAAGTTGAAGAGTTACCAACAGGCAAGATGTACTATCAAAACGAGTAACCTTTCGTAGAAGTTGTTTGGAGTTAATGGGTTAGGGTTATATAGAATTAGTTACAAGATTGTTACTGACAAAGATGATGTAGCTATAAACGTAATGAATATTAAATTTTGTGTAAAATTTCGTTAAAAGGTGTATTACTGTAGGATTTTAATATAGGTAGTCTTAGACGTGTGTTTGATAAGAACTTTAAGTGGGAGAAGTAGGTAAGTTACTAAGGATGTGTGATTTATGATGCCTACAATATATTGATTTTTCCTCTTTCTTATTTAAGAGTTTATCTCTAGAATTGGTGATAAAGAGTTTTTCTATCAAGCAATAAATAAATAAATAAATAAATAAATAAATGAAACAGTTTTGTTATTTTTAAGATTTCACTGTTTACAATTGTTGTTAAATTTTTTCTTTGCTAGTTCAATGTAATATGAACCCAATGATGTCTTATTACTATGATTTCAATATATGAAAGTTTTAAGGTTTCGCATAGAAATAAGTAAAGAAAGTTGTGGAGTAGAAGGCAGTGAAGGCAGGAAGGCGTAACAAAGGGCAGAGGAATAGAAAATGTTTTAAACTCACCATAATTATTTCCGGTTTTTCCTTTTTTCCCCTTTTTCTGTTTTTTTTCCCATTTCTTTCCGTTTTCTTTCCTATTTTACTAATTCTGTATCGGGGTAGCGGAGATGCGTAAGTAGGCAACGTAAAGTGTACGTTTTATGACCACAACAAATTCAAATTAATTCAAAAGCATTTTTATAACTGAATAATTGTAGATTAACTGTATACCCTTTTTCACATAGATATTCCAAGAAGTCGTCAACTTGACATACCTTTGCTAATGGACCTAATACGCGGTAAAATCTTTTATGTTTCAAAGTGCTCACAACATTGGCGGTTATACATTTACGAACAAAAAATTAGGCCAAAAGTGAAAGAAGGAAGAAATCGATTTTTCAATATTTTTCCATCAATTTTTGTTAATTTTAACTGAACATTTCTATTTTGCAGATCATTAGTATTATAGCATATAATAATAATGTTGAAAAATTAATCCTAAATATGGTAGGACCGCGTCTTTACAAGGATATAAAAAACAGAATTGCAGGATTAAGGCAGTCCAAAATGACTTACAAGCAGATCTTTGATATTTTAAGAAAAGACAATGTGAAAATTTTTTTCTGCAGTGAAGCGAATTGGTCAAAGGTTCGAAGTCGAACACTTGGTAAAAGAGAAATCTGGATCAGGTCGCCCTAGAGCATTCACTTTGAAGGACGACCACAGGCTTAAATGAACTGTTTTAAAGGATTGAAAGAAAACTTATGTTGATTATAGCAAAGCATTCAAAACAGGGGCTGGAAATTATCTTTCTAGATCTACAATATCTAGACGAATAAAAGAAATGGGATTTTCTTCTAAAAGGTGTGCAAAGAAGCCATTTTTATCTAAGAAGAACATCAATGATAGAAGGAGATTTTTCTCATGTTATGGCAAGAAAGACACGGACTGGTTCAGGAATGTTTTCTAGTCAGATGAATCAAGATTTTGTCTTGTTATTGATGCTCTCGATGCTCCCGAATGGTGCAATCGAAGAACTGGAGAAATATTTTCACCAAGTTGCATAAAAACGACAGTTAAACACGGGAATGGAGAAATAATGGTATGGGGAACTTTTACTGACGCAGGAGTTGGGGAACTTATTAAATGTGAGAAGTCCATCTATGCAAAGGAATACATTCGAAGATAAAAAACAGGAATGTTACCAAGTATCCAGAAGCTGGGAATATCTCAGTAGATTATTTTTCAACACGATAATGCTCCTGCACACACTGCTAAAATCACAAAAATGGATGGTTTTCTGATAATTCAATTAATGTTATATTTTGGCCAGGTCAAAGCTCCGATTTAAATCCAATCGCAAATATTTGGTCCATAATATCTCGGGCATTGGATGAAAGACCCTTTTTGAAAAATGGCAAACTGTGGGAAGCTGTGCAAAGCGAATGGAATAGCATCCCCTCTTCACAGTGTTACACTTTGGTTGAGAGCATGTTTAAAAGGATTGATCTTTTAAAGAATTCAAAAGGGAATGCGATTTCATACTAAGCATTTATTAAAGTAAATTCTTGTTCTGTGTTATTAGTCTCATTTAAGAAGTGTAAGCCATTTTAAGTTTCAGAACAGTTTCAGATGGTTCGCTGTTACACACAAGTCCTGGGAGGTGACTTGTTTGTAGTAGACAGTTCCACAGAACAAAATATTCTTACCGTGTCGAAACCCGGGAAAAGAACATGTGAAATTGCTCCAGAAAAGGTTTAATAATCATGAAGCAATTCTGGTTTCTGATTGGTTGGTAGCAGAACGTGAATTAATTTGATTCGTCAGTTCTTAGCAGCATCGTTTATAAATAAAATCGTCCGATTGTGTGGGATCATACCCCATTAACCCACTTGGATGATGGGATGTGTCTCCTAGCGGCTTCGGCTGCAGGGAGACAGGGTAGTACAAGTCAAGGATTCGTCACTTGACACTCAGCCCAACAGGTGAGGGGCCGGGAACCGGCCCAGCACCTGTTGGACTGAGATACACCGCCTGGGTAATACCTAGGAGGTCCACCCTCCCAGGCCTTGCCACCGGGCTTTCCGGTGGGGCAAGCTTGCTGCCTAAGGCGCCCCGACTGGGGAATGCCGACAGGGTTACTCAGGCAATTTTTAAAATTGCAGGAGTGCCCCTCCTTTAGGGGAGCCTGCGGGGTTCCCACTTTCCGGCCTTGTGCCACATAATGCTGAGGTGGGCAGCATTTAAATAACTACCCAATTAACCCAAAATATTGCAACATATATTTTTCTCACTAGTCTTTTATTATTTTTATGATCTTTATTTCTGGTTTCTTAACACTTCATCTTTTCCTCTTTATGACGATATTTCAACCCATACCATACTCGACACCCCTATTTTGTCATTTTTACATACAACTAAATTTTATTCCTTACTCCTATTTTTTTGTGACGGAAACTTCTGATATTAATTCCTTATGACACTGAAGACCTTATATTCTAATTGCAAAACTTAGCTTTCATTTAAGCTGTAGCGCCCGGAAAAAGGTGTCCAGTTGCTAGTAACTAGCTGACCGACAAATGATCACGGATATGTAGTAACATATTATGACATTTATAAAACCTAATAGAAAGTATATCTTGCCCTACTTCGGTATTGAGCACTCTTCTATTAATCTCGTTATATTTCATTTGTTACTTTACCTCTGAAAATATTAATCTTGTATAATATATATATATATATATATATATATATATATATATATATATATATATACATATATATATACAAATTTACAAGGTATCTACACTCGCCATACTAATATTTCGGACAGATGGTTTGATAAAACCGCAAGCCCTCGTCAGGCAACTAAAAACGTTTGTCTTACACAGACGAAACCAGTTCTAAAAAAAGTTTTTAAAAACTGGTTTATTCTGTAGAAGGCAATCATTTCTTAAGGCGCCTGGTTTAACCAAGAACCTGCCCGAAACATTAGCATGTCCAGTGTCGCGACCATGTAATTTTTAAATAAATTAATTAAAATATATTTTGTTCTTCCTTTATTTATTATTAATAACCTCGTTTAATTCATGTGGTATCACTCTAATATATATATATATATATATATATATATATATATATATATATATATATATATATATATATATACTAGCAAAAGTATACGTCGTTGACTGGGTTCAAAAGCAGCCTACAGAAAATGGACCCTGATTTATGAAAGTATGATAGATTATAAAAAGGAAGGGTTGTAAAGAGATATCTTCGAATTTGTGGGTATCAAAACCAAAGCAAAATATGATGAAAATAAAAAGAAAATAGATAAACCCCATAATTTATTATACCATACCTGTTCACACTGAAACACTTATCACAATATTCTGTGGATCTATATAAAAAATCCTTGTTAAACTTTGTGACATATTACCATTCTATGGAACGCAGGTGCGAACGAACCCCACATAATTTTATCCTACCATATTTCTTAAAACTGAAACATAATTATCAAAGTATACTTACGCAGATAGATATGAAACGTCTTTATTAAAGGTTGCGCCTATTTCCATTCTATGGAGGCCAAGCGCGAACGCAGACCCCACAATTTTATTATAACATCCCCTATTTTACTTAAAACATACTTAAAAAGTATTCTTATGTACATCTATATCAGAAATACTTGTAAACGTTTTTTTTTTTACATTTTTTATTTCCATACTTTGTGGACCAGGCGCGAACGCTAACCCCATAATTTTAATGAACCACTGTTCTGCCAGATCAAACATACCCATTCCTGTGTCTCGATACATCTTCTATCATTATATGTAATCAGTTTTCTATAATAGTCAACCAGATAGGAGCCTATTCGTGACCAGAAACACAAACCCAGACATTCAGCTTTATATTATATATCTATAATTTGAAAATGGAACAAAAATTACGTTTGTTATGTTATGTACACTAGTAAATATATGTTCCCTTCGACTGCATATTTTTGGTAGCTGCATTCATACGAGATACTTTTAGAATGGTATAATATTTATACAGATTATTATGTAATAATATATATAATATTATAATATTATACAAATTATTTATTAGAATACTACGTTGACAGACTATGCATATTTATAGATATGTGTTTAGAAAAAAAATAATTTTTTTTCCAACGTAAATCTTTGATAATATTACTTTCTATTCTTTTTTTAATTTAATTGAACATGTCTTAGATGCAACATGTAAAAGCTAATTTTTGATAACACAGGCTGTTACAAATCTTATTTAAAATAATTGAATTTACAAATGAAATCCGCCAAAA
Source organism: Euprymna scolopes (assembly GCF_053919585.1). Classification (NCBI taxonomy): domain Eukaryota; kingdom Metazoa; phylum Mollusca; class Cephalopoda; order Sepiida; family Sepiolidae; genus Euprymna; species Euprymna scolopes. The sequence goes on along the minus strand of NC_136487.1, from coordinate 173,743,511 downwards.
TACATTTCGTAATCAAGGCAGCCATTTTAATCATTTGTTAATATTTGAAAACAAAGGACTAACTTATTTCGTTACACGTTTGTGCATTAATTCACCTCAAATAGAAATAGTACCAATTTGACGTAATGAATACTATTTCAAATCATGTCTACAATGAACTATGCATGGAATTAAACAGCGATATGTCTGTTAACATTACATTTAAAGTTCGGCATACAATCAAGAATGCAAGACAGCGGGAAGAAAGTTCAAAATTCAACTAATCGTGGGAAATAACTAGTAAGCCAAACGACTCCATGGCTCTTCACCGGTGAAATGGTGAGATTTTGCTGCTTTCAAGTTAGTCGGGGGTTAGGGTTAGAGTTAGGGTATATAAATCGGGTGATCGCATGTACTATGAGTTCGTTAGAACACGTTTCATTGAAGTACTTGTAAAACAGGAACAGTGATTCAATATTGTGGCGATAAGACATGGATTGGAGATGAGTTGATGATATGAAAGTAATTTTGAAGCCTTTTAATTGCCTAATAGATATTTATTCATGGTTAAAAAAGCCAAGTAAAAATTCATGCAATAAAAAACAGAAAGTTATTTGCATAAATTAGACTATTGATATATCTATAAAAGTAAGAATGTGAGGACGATTCTTAACCTATATACTCAACGAATGTTTGATTTACAGACTTGAAAGTTAGTGTATAACGTAATCAGATACGAGAATATTTTTAATCGGTTTTCATTTAAAAAAAAATGGCGCTAACGCGTCAAAATTGAAAAATTAGTACTGGGCGGGGGGTCATCGGATTTTTATCTGTTTTCTTTTTTTTTAAACAGTTTTACGAATAGGCATGCGTGAATCGTTCACATTACAAATTCCTTTTGTTAAGAATAAGTAGGTTTGAAAGCACTTTTTAAAGATCTGTCAAACTGGCTAAATGTTTATCGCACGGGACTCATTATATTTAGGTTTTTGTTTGAATCTCAGCTCGAATTTTTTTTTTTACTTACAAGAAGTGAACTATTTAGTAAAAACATAATACTCGCATGCACAGCTCTGTTTCTGTATGAATTAAAATATAATATCTATGCGTATTTTACGACGGGCAATGCTACGCGGACTGCTACTATATATATATATATATATAATACTATTTCAAATCATGTCTACAATGAACTATGCATGGAATTAAACAGCGATATGTCTGTTAACATTACATTTAAATCTCTCTCTGTCGTATATATATATATATATATATATATATATATATATACAGAGAGAGAGAGAGAGAGAGAGAGAGAGAGAGAGAGAGAGAGAGCATATTTAAATTAATAAAACTGAGTAAAAACATCAATCGCCATAATTAAATAATAATGAAAACGAAAATGCGAAAAGATTGAAAAAAGATAATCAAAACAGGAATTAAAAATAAATTTAATTATCCTTCCAGTATTTTAAATGATTATTTTAAATGATTATTTTAAATGATTATTTTAAAAACGTTATTCCTTAGGAGTTTAAACGTGTATTTTAAAAGTTTATTTTTTATTTTTAAAGGGCTATTTCTTTATTTGGACTTTTAAAAGATTTATTTTTTCGGAACTTTTATAGAGCTATTTTTACTTTTTTTTTTTTTAGCTTTGAAGAGTTATTGTGTCAGAGTTTTAATCGGTTTATTTTTATAGTTTTGAAGGGTTACTTCTTTGAGTTTTTATAGTTTTGAAGGGTTACTTCTTTGAGTTTTTATAGTTTTGAAGGGTTACTTCTTTGAGTCTTTATAGTTTTGAAGGGTTACTTCTTTGAGTCTTTATAGTTTTGAAGGGTTACTTCTTTGAGTTTTTATAGTTTTGAAGGGTTACTTCTTTGAGTCTTTATAGTTTTGAAGGGTTACTTCTTTGAGTCTTTATAGTTTTGAAGGGTTACTTCTTTGAGTTTTTATAGTTTTGAAGGGTTACTTCTTTGAGTTTTTATAGTTTTGAAGGGTTACTTCTTTGAGTCTTTATAGTTTTGAAGGGTTACTTCTTTGAGTCTTTATAGTTTTGAAGGGTTACTTCTTTGAGTTTTTATAGTTTTGAAGGGTTACTTCTTTGAGTCTTTATAGTTTTGAAGGGTTACTTCTTTGAGTCTTTATAGTTTTGAAGGGTTACTTCTTTGAGTCTTTATAGTTTTGAAGGGTTACTTCTTTGAGTTTTTATAGTTTTGAAGGGTTACTTCTTTGGGTCTTTAAAGTTTTGAAGGGTTACTTCTTTGAGTTTTTAAAGCTCTACTACTTTGCAATTTTCCAAAGGGTTGTTTCCTTGTAGGTTTAAAGGGTTATTTGTTTGGAGTTTTGAAACAGTTATTGTTGAAGGGTTACTTCTTTGAGTCTTTATAGTTTTGAAGGGTTACTTCTTTGAGTTTTTATAGTTTTGAAGGGTTACTTCTTTGGGTCTTTAAAGTTTTGAAGGGTTACTTCTTTGAGTTTTTAAAGCTCTACTACTTTGCAATTTTCCAAAGGGTTGTTTCCTTGTAGGTTTAAAGGGTTATTTGTTTGGAGTTTTGAAACAGTTATTGTTGAAGGGTTACTTCTTTGAGTCTTTATAGTTTTGAAGGGTTACTTCTTTGAGTTTTTATAGTTTTGAAGGGTTACTTCTTTGAGTCTTTATAGTTTTGAAGGGTTACTTCTTTGAGTCTTTATAGTTTTAAAGGGTTACTTCTTTGAGTTTTTATAGTTTTGAAGGGTTACTTCTTTGAGTTTTTATAGTTTTGAAGGGTTACTTCTTTGGGTCTTTAAAGTTTTGAAGGGTTACTTCTTTGAGTTTTTAAAGCTCTACTACTTTGCAATTTTCCAAAGGGTTGTTTCCTTGTAGGTTTAAAGGGTTATTTGTTTGGAGTTTTGAAACAGTTATTGTTTGGAGTGTTAAATGACTATTTTAAAGTTTTTAAAGAGCTATTTTTAGAGGATTTTAAAGAGCTAGTTCTTTTAGAGATTTAAAAAGTTATTTCTTTTGGACTTTTTAACAGGTTATTTTTTTAGCATTGAAAAATGTTTTAGAATTACATTTCCTATTTGATAATCCAAGCGTATAAGTTAATTCGATAATATTAGACACCAATTAAACAAATTCACTGAATTTTAATTTCTAAATAAGACCACTTGATCTTAAAGCTAAAATCTTGATACTAGCGGGGGTCGGAGTAGCGCCCGGCTTTGCCCGGTCGTAAAATACGCTTAAATATGATCATTTAATTTGCCCAGATTTTGTATATGTTATAATAGAATCGTGATTTCAAAAGTAAATAAAAAAAAACGTATTTGGGTGCCATCCACTAGTATCGAACCTGAAACAAAACTGTAGCATATTTAGATGATGAAGTTACCGCTATATCAACATGACACACATATGAATTGATAAAAAATAAACTAAGATTAATGTACAAAATGTATAAGGATTTTTTTCAATTTTGATCAATTTTTGATTCCTTAAAAACTATTTTAACAAGTTAAAGACCCATTAAAGAACAGTCCATAAAACATTCAATCATTTAGAGATCCTAGCGCCGCCCTGCGACTTTTAGTTTCGGCAGAGATAGAGTTTGAAAGTATGAAGTCAGACATATAGCATTTTATATATTAGATTTAATTGAATCAAAATGATTTAATATATTTGGATTAAAATTTAAAAAAGTAATGGTGAACAGCTATAGCGATAACGCACATTTATTTACATTAACATTAAGTATCGTTATATCCTGATTTTAGTTCTTATAAGTTCCAAGGAAAGTGGTGCAAAACTGTTCTGTTTGTGGAATTCATTACGACTTTCTGGTCATTCGATCACACAAACGGAAGTTCTGCATTTCAATCAGTCAAAGAATTCTTCACCTTATCCGTTCAGTTCAATGCAAGACGAAATATGAACCATTCCTTAAGACGTGTACGGTAAAAATAAATATGATTTGGGGTTGTTCGAAAATGTTAACCTTTTCAGGCAAATTCAGACGCATTTTTTTTCTAATGTTCATCTTAGCATTCGTAATGCCTTTGCTTTTAACTGTCACGTTCTGTTAACCTCCATTTGGTCATCCTTATATTTGGGAAGTTTCAATCGAAATCCTAGACATTTGCATCACCATCGGAACAGACATACATGATAATACATGGTTTTTTCTTCCAGGTTTTCTATTCTGGAATATTTTACGTTTAGTATCATTAGTATTACTTACTGCGCATTTGCAGACAGGTCATTATCAAAAATTTCGCTTTGAGACCAACCTATAATGTTCCCTGGAATCTGAGTAATAACTAGGGCTGTGACAATTGAATATTCTTTTCATTCTTTTGACTCTCGGGTATATATCCGACACAGACACACTTAATCAATCAAGAACCACATAATTCTATATAAAAACATATAAGATATTAACGGATACATACTCAACAGTCAAAACAATGAAAAGAATATGCTGTTGTCACAGCCCTAGTAATAAAAAGTCATCGCATATTTCCAGTACTGTTCAACTCTTTCTAGAACTTTTGTATATGAATGTGCGTTATCGCAATAGCCGTTCACCATTATTTTCAGTTTCATGCATTATTTATCTTTCTCTTGCTCTAATGATCGGATGTTTGTGTTCTGGGTATTTTTCCAATTTTTATTGCGTAATTCACAGTCTTTTATATTTACAAGTCACTACCCCCCCTCCATTTGAAAAACTTAATTCAGTACATGGTCATCGCTTTCATAGTTTTATTGTCGCTAGAATTCTTTTTTTTTTCATGATTTGTCCAGAATATCATATTGTTTTTATTACTACTAAATAACTAGCTTTTTTGTTGTTTAATTAAAGTATTCTTTTCTAATATTTTCTTTCATGCGTATAATTTAAAGATCTTGCTGTTTAATCGAATAGATTAAAATAGCATAACAAATAATAAATAATAAAAATTAAATCGTAGAATAATAAATTAAAAACAAGTTTTTAATTTATTATTTATTTAAAAATTAATTTCTTCAAATTCCATCGGCGTAAGATATTTTTCATTTTTATTATAAATAAATTCATGTTTCGTTTTATGTACGAGTTACATTTTTTGACCCCAAAGGTCTTCCTCTAGAGTTTCAGCCCTTAACTTAGATATGTGCTCATTAGTTTTATCCACGCGCCTGTTATAGAGCGTGGTGTCGTCGGCAAATATACCCATCTCAGAGACAATTTTATCAGGTAAGTCATGAATATCAGAAACAGTAAAGGTACAAGGATCAATCCCGTTATTCTAACATTCTGTTTTTTTTACAGCTAACACAAAATACTTTTTAGTGGTTAAGAACAATTTATTACTTGGTGTGTTCGTGTCGTGGAGACGACTGTTACATACTCAGCACGGCAATCAGAAACCTGGTCGGTAGTTTATAAAACGTTCCTTATATTTCTCAAGAGATTAGTTAAGGCATCTGTTACATCTGGCCTTGACCGGCTTATATCCAGGGATCGACATCATTTCTACCATCATTAATTTTCTCCTGAAAATTAGTTGTCTGGACAGAAATATTTGTTGCTGGAATTCAACGCTATATAAAATAACCAAACACAATTTTCTTTGTTTCAAATAAAATATAAAATTATTTATTTTTAATTTAAAAAAGGAGCATTTTCTTTAAGTCGAAAGTTGAGCTGGCATGCATCTCAGTCGTTTCATCATTGTAAGACTTCTTCTGGATGATTCATCTAGAACAAGTATTACAATAAAGATGAAACGTTGATGAACACAAAACTTGGCCTGTTCGATTTCTCTCTCTCTCTGTATATATATATATATATATATATATATATATATATATATATATATATATATATATATATATATATAACCTCGGTTGCATATTACATTAAAGAATTTTTTAAATAATTAGTTCTATGTTATCATTTGTTTGGTATAATAGAACTGTGTTCATAGGTTCTATGTAGAAATATTTTTAATGTGTAGTAAAATTTATTTTTGATTTAATTTATATTTAATAGCTGTCTCTTAAACCAGAAGTAAGTTTTTTTTATTTAAGCTATGAGAGTTATTTCCCGTTTAATTTACATAGACGAAAGTTGAGGTATTTTACGCTTTCATAAATCCAACATGTGATTCACTTTTAGCAAAATCTTTATAAGATAGAATATTCGGTTTATCTTAAATAGTATATAACTAAACTCTCCGTCTGCTAATATTTTCACCTAGCAACGCCGGGTATATACAGATAGTAAAAATAAATGTGTACGGTATTTAATTACTCTATAATAAGTGTTGTTTGACTAAGTGTGTCGTTCTATTGAATTTCATGATATCTAGAAAGTTGCATTGTTTAACTAGCGTTGCTTGAGTTTTTTTTTTATTTCGTTTTTTCTTTGCAATTTTGTTAAAATATAATTTTATATACAAAAGATTTGCAATGTAATGTATTTTTTAATGTTGGGTACGTATTAACTCCAAAACAAAGCATATTTGTTGCAGAGTGCATATAGGCGCGTGTAGAAAATATCAGCAGCAGCCGTAGGGTAGCTGGCTAGCGAAAATATTAGCACCAGCAGCCGTTAAAGCGCGTATGCAAATTAACAAGTGTGGGCGAGCTTGCGTCACACAAAAAAGAAGGCAAAAGTACTCCACGAGGTCGAAGGAGGGCAAAATGCGAGTCAAGCAAGATGGACGTGTAAAACGTCGAGGATGAAAAACAACTTGCTTGCGCCTGCTTAGGGTGATGGCAACATATACTTTTAAGAAATGCACAGGTGTGTGCGAAGAGACTTTGGAAAAAATAATGAAATGCGCTCTTTTGGAAAGACCACGAGCAAACAAACTTCATTTGCAATTTTAAAAAAATGCTGAGTCTAATTTATTTATTCTTATTTTTCTTTTGTGACCGTACCAGACGGTGTGGAAACCTGAGAGAGATTTGAACTGTAGTGACACAGTTAGAAAGTAAAGGTCACGCTACATTACATATTGGCAATTTGGCGTAAGGGCTACAATTTTTACGGTATTTACAAGGGTACTGCGTAAGAGGTTAAGCAGCAAAATGTCTTCAAACTTCTACATGTTAGTACACTAAAGAAATAAAAAAAAGGAATTCCAGAGTCTAGCAGTTCTTGGGAAGAAATAGAGTAAAAAGCTTTCCGACATCTACAGTGAAAGGGATTAGGGGTTTGTTGGGGTTTAGTCAATGTATGCCCATGTATCGAGTATCGTTGTCATATTTGGTGCATCTGCTACTAGTCTCTCCCTCCTGGATAGGGTTCAAAAGAGAGTCGCCAACCTGATAGGTCCTGAACTGTCATCTAAGCTTCTGCCTCCCTCCCATCGACGAAATGTAGCATCCCTCTGCCTGTTCTACAAGTACTTTAACGATGAATGCTCCGACGGACTGCAAGCACTTGTACTTCCTCGACGTAAATACTCCCGACAAACCCGACAAGCAGCTAAATCCCACCTCTTCACAGTGGAGATCCCTAGATGTAAGAGAGCCTTCTACTCCAGTAGTTTTTTTTCTCAGAACTGCTAGACTTTGGAATTCCCTTCCGGGTTCCTGCTTCCCCAACTGTACTGACATGCAGAAGTTCAAGTGTAACGTGAACCGACATCTTGTGTCATGCCCCCCCCCAGAAGTACCCCTGTAGCATATGTCCCTGATAGTAGCCTCCAACATCAAAGTGGCAATAATGTGTCTTGTTTAGGGTGAAAATGTAATAAAAAAATAATTAAGCTTTAGGAAAACACACTTGAAACTTTATACACGTTTAACAAACACGACCTCAACAGAAATAAAACACGTAAACTTAAATCCTTTACTATTCGTATTTTCTACTCACCAACAAGAGAACAGGATCATGCAATGAATGATATGCGTAATGGAGGTAAGTAACACGAAAACATCCAAATCATCTAAAATTGGTGTAAGTTTCAAACATTTTCAGCTACCAGAAAAATTTTAAGCATTTGGCCAATTTTAGAGCGGAACGACTACTATATGAGAAAAACTTCTTCAGATATTGCATCCCAAATGTAAAATTATGATTATTTTATCACAATGCAACGTACACAACAGGTATTTTTTAAATTTTTTTTACATTTTCACCCCAAACAAGGAACAATGCCATATTGATGTAGGGAGCTACCATTAGGGACACAGGCTATATGGATAGTAGGTGGGGAGTTGGGCTGCAAGATGTCGGTTCACGTTACACTTGAATTTCTGCATGTCAGTACAGTCTGGGAAGCAGAAACCTGGCAGGGAGTTCCAAAGTCTAGCGGATCTGGGGAAAATACCGGAGTAGAAGGCTCTCTTACATCTAGGATCTCTACTGTTAAGGAGTGGGATTGTACTGCTTGTCGGATTTGTCGTGGGTATTTACGTAGAGGGGGTACACGTGCTTGTAGGTTGTGGGAACATTCACCGTTAAAGTACTTGTAGAACAGGCAGAGGGATGCTACATTGCGTCGATGGGACAGAAGCTGAAGCTTGGATGACAGTTCGGGACCTATTAGGTTGGCGACTCTCTTTTGAACCTTATCTAGGAGTGAGAGACTAGTAGCAGATCCACCGGCCCAAATATGACAACAATACTCCAGACATGGGCGAATGGTGGCCTTATAGAGGTACATGATATTTTCAGGCGTTAGTAGCTTTCTAGCACGGTAGAGAGAACCTACCTTTTTCGCAGCGGTCCTGACAATGCTCTCAATATAATTGTTCCAACTCATGTTTCTTGTTAACGTTTGACCGAGGTGTTTAAAAGATGTGCCTTCAGATAAATAGTTTTTGGCCATTGCTATTGGTGGTAGAGAAGGGTTCTTGTAGTTATTGAAGCAAACAAGTGTAGTCTTGGCAGCATTTAAGGTGGCCATCCATTTTTGTCCCCATTCCACTGATTGCGTTTTAATCGAGGTAAGATTTCACGACAGTAACATGGAAGAAATGTCGCATTTTGTAAAGATTTGAATGGAGATGAATTAATGAATCTTTCTGGACAGAACTTTTTTTTTCAGAAAAATAAATAACCACAAAGAAATATTTCTTACGGTAATGGATTCGAAACTATCAGATGATCTTTTATGTGTTAATTATTTTAAAATCGATTTAACTATACGGTGCTCCCAGATCAGACTGTCTGAAGATATTGTCTTCCTGACGTAAAATGCACCAAACATTAGTGCTTTGTTATTTCCACGTAAAAACTTAAATATGTTCAGCATAACCACACACAAAAACAATAATTTCATTTAAAAATCAATCAAACTAAATACCATGAATAAATATTGAATAAATATTAAATAAATATTTTGAATAAATTTTTTGAATGAATAATTATTTGTAGATAAAAAGAACTTAAATCGTAAATATTTGATGGGATTCTGCATTAAAGACCCAAACAAGTTTGATATGTCGACCAAACAAACCAAACCAAACATTATGAATAAATATTTAAAAATATTAAGAACTTGAATCATAAAACCTTAAACAACATAAGCAGATTCAGCATTAAATAACCAGAAAAGGGTTGATATGTCGTAAAGCAAAACAACGAAATCAAACATCATGAATAAATATTAGGATAAATCCAAAAACAATCAGTACACAAGGTTAAGATGCCGGAAGTGGACTGTTTAGTTTTATATGGAACGGAAGTCACTTAGCATGAAACGAAATACAATACCACTCTTTTTGTTTTATCATGAACCAATATGATATAAAAAACATTTATTTTTACACTTCTATAAATATTTTTGTAGTATTTAAGTATAATCATATGAAATTATTTTATTTAAAAAATGAATTTAAAATTTCATACGTTACAGATTTATGAATAATTTTCTAAATCTTTAAAATATGTTCATATATAAATAATTAAAAATGTTCACAAATTCTATCGCATAATTTTGTTATAAATAAAGTATCATAAAACAAGTTGAATTATGAAACCGAAAACGAAGTTTATTATTCTATTATTGTTTCATGATACCACAAGAAATATTAAAACTAAAATAATTTTTTGAGGTAAATTATTTCAATATGGTTTCCTATTTCGTTTCATGTTTAGTAACTTTCGTTTCGTGTTTGAGCTAAACCGTGTCCTACCCGGCGTTTTGACTTTGTGTACCGAATTTTTGGACTGAAACAAAAGATTGGAATATAAAATGCCTGCAACACAAACACCTTTCACAAAATGAGCGAATTCGGCATTAAATTACCTCAAAATGGTTGATACGCTGCACAACAAATGAAACAATAAACATATTTTATTCTCTTCACCAGATAAGGGATGAACATTTAAGGAGAACAATGTGTGGTACATAGATTTACCTAAACGCAAGCGTTATTGCATTGACTTAGGTCTAGACTAATTACTACGCCATTACTAGATAATTTTGTCTACTTACTATTCTATCCCTAGCTCGACAGCAGCGTTATGGAATCGTACATTTACCAAGTGTATTACGGAAAGTGATACACAAGATGAAACGAAACTCGAACCCTATACACCATGTTTACCGACGGTGCCGTAAACCAATACTTCATAAACACCCTCAATTTTGTTTTCATAGGTAACGAATATTGAATATACATTCTGTACATACCAAAAATATAGATTACAAACAATAGTAATGGATTCAAGCGAATTTGCTGGAATCAATAACTTATCAGAATCCTTTTAATTTCAGGTTTATTTTGATATCGTGATTCGCCCACAGAAATAATCCAATATGAGGTTTAATACATTGATTTTGTTAAAATATGCTTTTTTGCAGAAACTTCTGTTTGAATGAAGCCAAACTCGTGACTAACTTCATGAATTCAAAGACTTCAAATTTTGGCAAGTTTTGCATTCTTGAACACAGTTTAAAAAATAATCATCATATAATATCACTCCTTTACCAAATTAAACGTTGAATTTTGACAAGCTATTTAGAATGGCATATAGTAGTTTAATATGAGCATTTTTTTGCAAGCAATCGAGTCACTTTTTTGAATAAATAAGGAACAAAAATGTAAATAATTTTTTAAATCTATCCCTTGCTTTACTAAGATTTAGTTTGAAATTGAAAAGATTTTTAAGTCAGTTATAAAAAAAATGTCTATGTCTGTCGATTTGTTACGGTTATGTTTGAAATAACATTAAAATTGTTAAACGCACATAATGAATAAATGCATTCTAAGAGAACACACTATCAGATACAATTAAGGGAGTCGAATTTTCGGACTAAATAGCAATCCGTCTTACGTATCGATACTTAATTCCAACTAGTCCATTTATATTTTGATGTTATTTATTCATTATTTTTTCTTTTGGTGATATGAACACACGAAAAAAGAAAAAAAAAACAGTAGCTTACGAGATTATTAGAAGTTCAAAAAGAGGTGCCAACCTAATACGTCATGAACTATCAACTAAACTCTAATCTCTGTCCCATCGCCGAAACGTGGTATCCTTGTGCTTGTTTTACACGTATTTCAATGGCAAGTGTTCTGACGAACTCCGAGCATTAGTAACTGCTGGAGGGCAATTCTTTCGACAAACCCAAGCTACAAAATCACACTCCTACACTGTAGAGATCCCTAGATGCCGTAAAGCGTTGTTCTCGAATAGCGTTTTTCCCTCAGACTGCTGTACTTTGGAATTCCCTCCCAAGCCCTTGCTTCCCTAACTTTACTGAGATGCAGAAATTTAAATGTAATGTAAACAGACGTATCGTTTCCCAACTCCCTAAACAGTATCCCTGCAAATCTGGTCCAAAATAGGAGCCCCTCACGACTAAGCGGCTCTGTGTCTTGTTTGAGCTGAAATAACAATTAAAAAAAGTTGATTTTAAAACGAAGACAAAATTAGCAATCATTTGATTCTAACGTTAGAATACTTGCTTTAATTTTTAATTATATTTAATTCTTTGTATAATTATAATTAAAAACAAAGTATTTCAATTTATAAATGTTCTAAATTAGTTCGTTTTCTATCAAAAATATTTTATAATTCGTTATCTTGAGAAAATAAAAAACATACATGCAGTATTTAACGGATTTTAGATATTATATATAAATGATATTGCATATTATATATATATAATATTGCATATTATATATAAATAATATTGCATATTATATATATAAATAATATTGCGCATGAAGATTGTCTAATGTAAAATGATTATTAATTTTGTAATAAATTTATTTGAAATCGTTTTATATAAATTCTATATTAAGAATAACTAAAATATTAAAGTTCTCAATTTTTAAGGCGAGAGCTAATATTACTTATATTTATCGGATAATTGTTTTCATCTTCACTATTATTTGTGTAACGTATCAGTCAGATTGCCCTTCGACCGTCCTAATTAAGAAAAGCAAACAAACATTGTAACTTCTAAAATTTCGGCCACGGAAGGGAAACAATCTCCTGTAGATCCCTTTCGTCATAAAAATAAAATAGATAAACCCCATAATTTATTATACCATACCTGTGCACACTGAAACACTTATTACAATAATCTGTGGATCTATATTAAAAAAACCTTGTTAAACTTTGTGACATATTTCCATTCTATGGAGGTCAGGCGGAAACGAACACCCCATAATTTTATTATACCATATTTCTTCAAGCTGAAACATAATTATCAAAGCATACTTACGCAGAAAGATATGAAAGGTCTTTATTAAAGTTTGTGCCTATTTCCATACTATGGAGGCCAGGCGCGAACGCAGACCCCATAATTTTTTATACCATCCCTATTTAAGTTAAAACATACCTCTTAAAGTATTCTTATGTACATCTATACCAAAAACACTTGTAAACGTTTTACTTTTAATTTTTAAATTTTTTATTTCCATACTTTGTGGACCAGGCGCGAACGCGGACCCCACAATTTTAATGAACCACGGTTCTGCCAGATCAAACATACTCATTCCTGTGTCTTGATACATCTTCTATCATTATATGTAATCAGTTTTATAAAATAGTCAACCATATAGGAGCATATTCGTGACCAGACACACACACATATTCAGGTTTATATATATATATATATATATATATATATATATATATATATATATATATATATATATATATATATACCTTCCCTTCTCTACCACACTACTCTGTAAATTTTAGTTTACATATTTCAAACTTTATATATAGAGGATTTGGACCTGTGAAAACAAATTCGATTTAGTTTTCAACCGGTAAAAATAGCTGCCAAAGGGCCAAAATAAATAAAAAAAAACATTGGGTGGCAAAACTTTTTATTTTTACGCATGCGCATATATATTCATATCTTTAACAACCTTAGTTTTTAATGTGTTTATATGCGTATGAACATAGATCAGACGGTAAAGAACTATATGTTTTTGTTTTAATTTTAGCTGACAGCACTCAAGTCATAAGTGCGAAAGATATGGCCGGTATCAAATTCTGAAAATTGACAATGTTATTAAGATAGACGATATTTTGATAACATTTTTTAAGCTTCGTACACCTGTACACACTCTGACCTGTGAGAGACCGCATTAGTACGTCAGTGAGTGGTCGTTATTCTTGCGATGATAATTCGAAACAGATGTGTTTGTTCGCCGAATTCTGACAATAAAATAGTATGCCTTTCAAAAAGTAATTTATTGGTTAAGAACCCCGAGCGTGTCAGAACAAGAATAAAGAAAGTCTGTGTTCAAATTCAGACTTGACGGTCTAAATAATTTTATTAATATTTATATATTTTCTACAAGTAGTCACCACTTATCAAGACCCAAAGGCCATTCAGGGATAAGGGTTAATGAATGTAAGATGGTAGTTTAGTGACCGTCAATAGTGTAGATTGTGTAAAATTTTCCTTATTTAAGAGGACAGTTCAACAAGAATTGTTTACATTGGACTTGAAAGCTATTCCGTGGGAAGCAGACCAATGAAACAGTGTTCTACATGCGGTCTGTTCTAGTAAACAAACTTTGTTCATGGAATTTGCATTTAGAATTAGGCACAGATAGAGAGGAGGGAAATTATTTATAGTGATAATTAATATATACTTGACCATAACATTTTTTAACTTGACTTTTTTTAGTGATGCAGTTTTTATAGCCAGTTTGGCGACCTATTAATAATTCAAAGCCATTTATTTTACTTGAAGTACATTTAGTCATTAACATCAATTTGATATGTAATAAAAAATATTAGAATTTGGACCTGTAGGGCCCATTAATTTTAGTATACAAAATAGTTATTTAAACTTGTCTTAAATTCTGTGTGGCTCTAATTTGAGTTTTAGCTTACATTATGATTTATGTAAAAATAGTTTAATAACGTTAAAAGACAAAATTAAGAAATACAAGTGCAGTAGACCATCTTTGGTTTTGGTTAACTTGTTTGACGAATTAAGAGATAAAGGCTGATGGAGAAAATAGATACTTTTTACAATTGAAAACACCTGAATATTAGATTTTTTGAATATCATTATTAAAGCCGGGTGAATTGAAAAAAGTAGGAAGAGATGCACCTTTGAAAGCGTGCACATGCTAATAAGAAAGGACAACAAGAGTAAAGTGAAGTAAAATGGAGGGATTCCACCCTATTCTTATCAATGGCGCAAAATCTTTGAATTAGTGAGTTTGAATAGTGATTTTTGATAATTGTTTTATGTTTTATTTTTGTCTCTATCTGGTCTTTGCACAGAAATGGCCGTCAGCTGTGCGCCACACGCTCCTGAGCGTGTTTCTTTATCTGATAATACGTCACACTCCTTCATAAACTGGCTTTTAATCTAACCTTTTTATAATGGGAAAATGCAGAAAAAATGCAGAGAAAAAAAGGGAAGAATAGAGGAAATACAGAGATATCTTTATAATTGTCACCTGTAAACTTTTTTTATCTGCTGTTTCTAAAAAAAAAAAACGATCGTACTAAGGCGGATGTCAAAGAGTGTATACATTGTTTGACTCTTCTGCTTTAAACGTATTAAGTGGTTTTCTCTTCAAATGAAATTAGAATCAAACCAATCATCTTGTAGAAAGGTCTCGCTTTTCCGGGCTCACGTATACAACCTACGATGGAAAAGTTAGAATCTTCAAGTAAATGTTAAACATGGCATATTGAATGACAACCAAACGAAACTTGTTGATCGATATTGGCCCCCTCCCTGATAACGTCAATAAAAGTGTTTAATACACAACCTTCATCTCATTAGAATTTGTGACACTGACTTCAGATGTGATAAAACAAGTACTGTGCTATCAGCAATATACCTTGTAGATACGAAATAGCTACACTCAAGGGATTCGATTTTTTTAATCGCATATCAATATGTCTCATCATAGAATTGTTTTATAAATTCCACGATGCATTTTTATTAAGGCACGTTGAACGCGATCTTGTCTTCTCAAAGAACCTACTGTTCATTTATACGCCAGATCTTTCTTCTTTCGCGGTGATAAAACATCTCAAATGCACTTGAGATGTAAGGGTGTATAAGGATGTCAACTTTGGTCATAAATGGATTGTTCCATTTCCCATGGGACTTTTTTAATTATCGATTTTCGATACTAATTGGGGGCATTCCACTACAAACTCTATTTAAGAACATTCCCAGACACATAAAGTACATGTGTGTGAAATAACCCCCCCCCCAAAAAAAAAACAGCGTCTCAGGCGTTTCCATAAGTAACGAACTCATACATACACATAGACAGCGCATCTTATATATACAGCTTTTGAGACTTTACATGACCAGTCGCCACAGTCGATTGAAAATTTCTTGGGGCGACTAAAAGTCGTAAATCACTCGCCCGCCAGTCGATAAAATTTCTTTAAATAAAGAAACGGGGGTAAACTCATTTATTTTACGACCCTTAAATATGCGGTGACTAAGAATGATCCATGTCTCATCATTTGTGAATTCTTTCATCTCTAGCTGTGAGACCGTTGGAATATCGTATTGAAAAAAGAGTGGTCATGCTAAAGGTCAACAAGAGGCCAAATTTACACATTCCGCGTGTAGTCAAAATGTCGTCTTCATTTATCTCTCTGATTTTGAAATTCATTTGGAAAAAATTCTTCGACGCTACAACTACACACACTTCATGCTTACAAAAGTAAAGACGAACATTTGAAAGAGGAAAAAAACGCATCCTTCCGTCAAGCATCCGAAAAAATGATTCTTATTTCTATGGAACAATAATATGAATGATGCTATATAAAGAAACTGGTGTTGTATTTTAACGTTTTGTTGAATATTTACTGAAATGTTTGTAGTAAAAAAAATAGTTGATTAACAAGAGTTAAATATTTCCTTGTAAGATTATACACACGGTAATTTCTTAAATTGTTGTAAAATTATTTACTATTATTGACTGAAACAAAGACATAAATCCGGACGAGTAAAAATATTTTTGGGCGAGTAAATTTTCCCTCACACTCGACCGGCGGTCGATTGTTTTTTTTCACATCTCAAAGGCTGAATATATATATATATATATATATATATATATATATATATATATATATATATATATATATTAAAAAAATCACATCAAAACACTAGGGTCTTTTACCTTTTTTCTTTTTTTTCTCCGTTCTACAGCATATGTTCTAGATGGCCTCCATTTAGCTTTTGTTTTTTGGGGGTCACCCTGTATATATATATATATATATATATATATATATATATATATATATATGTATATATATATATATAATACAAATTACAATTAAATTTACCAAAATGATCTAAGATGGTAAAACTAAAGTATATTATAAATATTAAAGAATTAGTATTCATACAGTAATCTCAACCATATGTAAAAGCTCGATAAAACCAAATAGGAGATGGAGCTTTTAACTCTTTTAAACTCTTTTTCAAAGTGTTACATGTTTTATGAACTATTTGCTCTTATATATATATATATATATATATATATATATATATATATATATATATATATATATAAATGTGCGGTCTTCTAAGGATAATCAGACAATATGATTTACTGGAGGAATACTTAACATAATTAAATCCTTCTTTAATAAGAGAATAATCCAATTTGTATTCGATGGTCGAATCTCAAAATAATGACATGCGGGTGTGCCTTTGACCTTTGATTTATTTTATATACATAAATAACTTTCAGGACAAAATTGTTTCTGAAAAGGGCGTATTTGCTGGTGACACCACGTTCTATAACAGGCACGTGGGGAAAACGAATAAGCAAATATTCAAGGCGGAAACCCTGGAGGAAGAGCTCCATTCGTAGTTAAATGGGGGCAAAAATAGATGGTCACATTCAATGCTGCCAAAACTAAGGTTGTTTACTGTAATAATTGCAAGCAACCTTCTAAATCACCATCAACTATAGCTAACGATACATACTTGACAGTACTTTGTTAAAACTTGTCGGCTTAACGTTCGCAGAGAACATGAGTTGGAACAAATACATCGAGGACATTGTCAAGATTACTGCGAGGATAGTGGGCTCTCTCTACTGTGCTAGAAAGTTACTTACACCGGAACGTATTATGTACCTTTACAAGGTCACAATTTTACCATATATGAAATATTGTTCTTACATTTGGGCTGGTGCACCTACTACTAGTCTCTCACTCCTGGACAGAGGTCAATAAGTGAATTGTTGTATCCTTCTGCTTGTTTTACAAGTATTTTAATGATAGATGCCCCGATCAACTTGTACTCCATCGACGTAAATACTCCCGACAAACCTGACATGCAGAAAAATCCCATCCTTACGTAGTAAAAGTCCCCAGATGTTAGAAGACCTTCTACTCTAATAGTTTCTTCCCCAGAAAGGCTAGACTTCGGAATTCCATTCCAGATTATTATTTTCTCGACTAGGCTTACATGCAGAAAAATCCCATCCTTACGTAGTAAAAGTCCCCAGATGCTAGAAGACCTTCTACTCTAATAGTTTCTTCCCCAGAAAGGCTAGACTTCGGAATTCCATTCCAGATTATTATTTTCTCGACTAGGCTTACATGCAGAAAAATCCCATCCTTACGTAGTAAAAGTCCCCAGATGCTAGAAGACCTTCTACTCTAATAGTTTCTTCCCCAGAAAGGCTAGACTTCGGAATTCCATTCCAGATTATTATTTTCTCGACTAGGCTTACATGCAGAAAAATCCCATCCTTACGTAGTAAAAGTCCCCAGATGCTAGAAGACCTTCTACTCTAATAGTTTCTTCCCCAGAAAGGCTAGACTTCGGAATTCCATTCCAGATTATTATTTTCTCGGCTCGACTTACATGCAGAAATTCAAGTGTTCATACAGATTTTCGTATTTATCGTTACAGAGCCAATTTTCTATTAAATATTATATTGTACCGTAAATATAGCAAGTTAAAAATGACTTGGATGCTATAAAGAAAATCAAAACCAAAACAGCTGTGTCTTCCGCTAATTTAACTATGGAGAAATAGGTAACAAAGAGTATATTTAACTTGGGCATGCGCAAACAGAAGTAAAAATATGTCGACAATGAACGGTTTGCATTTTAACTTGTCGATATATATTAGTGAGCGTTATTTATTCACTCAAACAAAGATTTTACACGTTACAAACCATTTTTCGATATATGATTACTATTTTATGTTTATTTTAGTGTTAGGTAACCAGTAGGTTAATAGTTTATCGGTTAAATATTTACACACATACACATATATTCATCTACTCTTTTTATTTATATAGAATAAAGAAAATACATTATCTCTGTATTTAAAAGACATTCTAGAATAATAGATTTAAACATCAATTTAAACTAGCGTGGATTATGGATATGATTGCAACTACAATGTCAGCGAATATCACTTTATAAAGAACGGCAGCAGTGGACACTATATTCATAAGATCCACCACATTCGCCCAACGCAACAAACGTAATATCCATCATCACTAAATGTGAAATATTAAGATATGGGATAACTGGAAATTAAACATTCAGTTTGTAGACAACACAACATTTACGAATTACCTTCAATAAGTTTCCAGACTTTTTCATATGAGCACCTTTATTGATAGTAGACGTATGAAACTCTAGTCCAATTCGAAGTAATGCCTTTCGGCTGCAGTACACATAAGCTTTTGTTCCAACAAATTTTTTGAAAGCTCCATGGAATTCTCGTGTGAGCGTGTAAATGGTTCTTATCACAGCCTCTTTCAACTGTTTTGATGCCCATTGTGGTCAAATAGACTGTGACATAGGGGAGCACCCTTGAGACCAAGTTTGCGCAAATCTTCAGCATCTTCAGTTCCTCGCAAATAGTTGGGTGTGGTTTCCACACTTTTTTTTTTTTTAAATTTTTTTTTTTTACAAGGTGGTCACCACTTATCAAGGCCCGGAAGCCACTCAGGGATAATGGTTATTGTAAGTACAGTACGTTAGTGTAGATATTTTAAGTGTCTACGTAAGGGGGAGGTTCATCAAGAATTTATTTACGTTGGACTTGAAGACATCCAAGTTGTAGTCAGGAGGGAAGCAGGCAGACGGAACAGAGTTCCACAGGCGTGCAGTTCTAAGAAAGAAGCTTTGTTCATGGAATCTACGTTTGATTTAGGCATAGATAAAGAGTGGAGAAAGTTTTTGACAGTGGATTCAGCTAGAGGGTTTTTTATTTTTTATTTATTTTTTTTTTTTAAATCAAACTGTGCACTCATTCTCTCTATCGACACACGATCGTCTTTATCCATGAAATCCTTTATTCTATTCATATACAGTACAAACCAAAAGCAGTCTGAAGCATTCCATACATTCCTGGGGCATTTTTTGCATATCTTTCTCCTAAAGTTTCCAGATTGTATTTTTTGAAATTCACCATCTGTGACAATCTGGCGTTAGTAGGATGTACCCCCATTCCTGCTGTAGCTTTTTATTTGAACCGGAAATCATACAACTTTGTCAGTCATCTCATAAGTATTATAGCAATATAGTACCGAATTTTCAAAAGTCTACGATAATTTTAAATACTTGTAAAAACTATCTGGGTACTTACTGAAGGCACCGCGTATTTTCGACTCTAGTATATTGTTTACGTTTTGGAGTCCATAAGTGTGTTTTATGTGTTAAGTCGTATTTACATGATTAAAAGTAGCTATGCATAGAGGAAAGTTTAAAGTCGGCACAACGAAGGTTTTTATGCTTGCCTATGTAACTTCAAGGGTTGGACATGAATGAAGAGAATCACACATTAAGCAACTTCTGAGATAATCAATATCGATAAATCACTTTTGTTGGACTCAAAAGAAGCAATTAAATAATGCAACACCAGGAAAATAAATCAGATCTACAAAATCGATACAAAATTAATAAATCTGTTTAGTTGTGCTGAAAGAAATGTTGATGAATGACTTTGGTTTAAGAAAAATACTTGCAAAAGTTGGTTTTGTTTCATTTGCAGAAAAGTTGAAAATTGATATTGTGACACTTGAAGGAAAGTTCTAAAAAGAATTTGTGACATACACGCAAATATTGGAAAATCCTTTTTTTTTTGCAATAAAAGTTGAAAAATCAGTATTGAGGCTTTCTGGGATAAATGAAAAAAATCACTTTTGTGATACTCGAAAATATGTTGTAAATCGGTTCGTGACATAAGTAATATTAAACTAGAGTTCCGATGCTATTGAACACTTATTATTACTAATAATATTGTTTAATATTATACATAAGTAATTATTAAGAGAAAACGTTGTTATAGAAAGGAATGTTACAAAACAAAATATGTCATGAATTTTAGCTGTAAATTTTTCGAAAAACAAAATAATTTGCATCAAGTGTTTTAGATTCGTTAGTTACGTGGGTGGCGATGTAATGTGATAAAGAAATGTTTTAGATATAAACGTCGAGAGCAAACAATAGGGTTTGCTAGCGGTAGGATTGAAAGAGATTGTCTCCACATCCGGGAGCCGGGCTCATGAGATTAGCAAGATGTAATTTTGGCAACTCCAGGGTATGAAATAAACGTTTGTGATGTTTTCCAAAATGAAACGAAGAAACCCAAAGCGTAGCAACATGTCAGAAATCTGAAAGAGAGAGTAGAGGAAACGTCAAAAAATGAAATAAGGTATATGCTTCTGTTTGTTGATGTGAACCCCAGAAATGATTATTAGTCCGACACAAATGGTATCCGTGTTACGTTAATTATTCCATTGTTGAACTGTTGCTGAATGTTTAAACACTCGCAACCACAACGAACATTTCTAGACGATCAGAAGTATAAAAATGCATGCATTAAGAGACATGAACATACACACACAAGGACACAAGCTATATAACACACTCACAGACAACTTGAGAAATGTTCTGCGACAGCGAAGAGAAAATTAAAAAAAACATCTTTGTACGAAACTTGATGAAAAGTCATTAACTGCGACAGGATAGGAATGCTGAGTCTCGTAACTTTATTCCTAATAATGACTGCCTTCCATAGTTGTTGTCTTACCACTGTTTTGCCAACTTATCCTCTGGCCTGCTTTGGGTAGGATTAAATCCGCTATCTTTAAACAATACTCGCGGTTCCAGGTGATTCAGTGCCTTTATCTACAGGCCAAGCGATGAGTTGACTGAAACGCAGTAAAACAACAACAGCTATAAACATGACAATAACAATCCGAAAATAAATAAATACAAAAATTGCTCATCTCAAGGAATTTCAATGAAATATATATATATAATATATAATAACTGTACTGACATGCAGAAGTTCAAGCGTAACATGAACCGATATCTTGCTGCCCTGTAGCCTGTGTCCCTAATAGTAGCCCCCTACATCAAAGCGGCAATGTGCCTTGTTTGGGGTGAAAATGTGCTGACATGCAGAAGTTCAGGTGTAACATGAACCGACATTTTGCTGCCCAAATCCCAACATAGTACCCGAGTAGTTGTTGCCCCTGATAGTAGTCCCCTACACCAAAGTGGCAATGTGCCTTGTTTGAGGTGAAAATGTAATTTAAAAAATAATACTTGAAGAAAAGTTGCAAATTCGTTTTTGCGATATTGGAACAGGTCATAAAAAGTTGCTGTTACACCAGCAAAAAACCTTGGAAAATCGGTCTAAAAATTTTGCTACACGGGAAGAATACTTAAAAATCAGTTTTTTGACGATGAAATGTTTAAAGAAACGTTTTTGTAACATAGGCACAGAATTAAAGAACCGGTTTACGACAGTCGAAAAAAGGGTGGAGAAATCATTTGTGACAACAAATTTGGACTATTATTCTCATCTTCACTATTATTTTCACAACGTTTCGATCTTTGTAACATCCATAATTCTTTCAGTGTAATCAGTTGAACTCATGAATTTTTCTGTAGAACTCGGGAATTGGTATGGGTTCGCAATACAATGTCGCTAAAGGACAAACACATAAAACAAATAAATACTTTTTCTTTTTAACACATGTTTTATTACACGTTACTCTCCCGTCTCAACACTATTGCAAAAGTCTCTCGCTGCCACATATCCATCTATCTTGTCTACACTGTTTTTCTTCCTCCGACCGCATTCCGGCTACAGCCAGCCCATTCTCGTCTTTGGCATTACAGTCTATTTTCTGTGCTTCTTCTGACTATGTGGTTAATTTTTTCCCCCTTTTCCTCTTTCTTTTCGTGCATACTTCCTAATTTGCATATGCTTGTTTTCCGCTACTGCTGCTGTTAGTCTCTTCACACTTTGCTGCTGTAGATATTTTCCCACGCGCCCATAAGCACTATGCTATAGAATTTCGAAATGAATCATTGATTTAATCTACATTTTCTCCCATCTTGTAGAATTTTAAGTATGAGAGGAGTTCCAGAAAGTAATGCCTCATTTTTCATTCAATTCGAATGGAGCCGAGGAGATTGCAAGTGTCATTGTATGATGATTGAATTTACATGCTTATCACCTGAGTGTTTCATGTCTCTGTTGTAGATATTGACGGTGTAAGATTCTAAGAAATCAACCCGTGTTATAGACGTGCATTAGAAGCAAAAATGCATCATTGAATTTATTGCATTAAGAATGGCTGTGACTGTGTTGAGAAATAAATTATGGGGTAAAAAAGGTTGCTCGATTTTGACGGTATTATCTCCGTCTTCGTAGCGCTTCAACTTTTTGAGTAAAAAATATGAGGCTTTATTTTTGAAACCATCCAATTGTATTTGTTGAGTCTTTCAAGAATCTTTATTATTGAACAATATTTTCCATACTGTGATATGACAATAGCGAGGTTCTAGGCCAAGGATTCCCAAACTTCAGAATACCATGTCCCTGAGCAAGATAAACATTTTTCATGGTGCAAAGCAATTTCTAAAATAAATATGAAAAACATTAATTTCAAATTTGAACACTAAATAATAATAATGTTTGCAACCATTTTTTTTTGTTTTTGATTCATCAAAAATTGTTGTATTTTTTAAAAATTTATTTATTTTTATTTTTTCATCCTGAAAATCTTTACACTTGTAGTTATATATCATATTTATTTCCAGTAAAAAAATATTGATGAATAAATATCTACAGCCATTTAAGTTTTTTTTTTATATAAAGCATTTAGTCCTTTTTATGAAAAGTGCTTCCGGAGTCCACTTTGTGAAACCTTGCTCTAGGCAAAATTCTGGTTGGTTTCACAAAATATTCTGAAACTATTTTTTTTTAATATTTTGTTCACAAAAAAGTTATGATTTATGATAAAAATGTTTACACGAAATCGTTATTTTTTTCACAATAATTTTTCCATCCATTAATAATTGAAAATTAACTTCATTCGATGCTTGACTTATCCCCCAATGTTCAATTTTGAATAGCAAACTTTCTTTTATCGATATTCAATAATAAGTACGCAAAGATACAAAGCGAACTCTTACAAATATCTTCGACTAATGTTCAATAATACAAGAGCGGTTCCAAAAGTAATACCTCCAATTTTTCTATTCTTTCTTTTCATTGTATTTTCACCCCAAACAAAGCACATTACTTCTTTGATGTCGGGGGCTACTATCCGAGATATAATTTGTAGGGGTACTATGTAGGAAGCTGAACAGCAAAATGTCAGTTTACACTACACTTGAACTTCTGCATGTCAGTACAGTTGGGGAGACAGAAGAGGAACCCAGAAGAGAATTTCAAATGTAGCAGTTCTATCGAAGAAAATATTAGAGTGGAAGGCTTTCTTACATCTGAGGATTTCTAATGTGTAGGGGTGGGATTTTGCTGCTTGTCGGGCTTGTAGTTCGTCGAAGTATCCACCATTAAAATACTTGTAAAACAGGCAGAGGAATGTCAACAATACTCCATACATGTACGAACAGTTGCCTTGTAAAAGTACAGAATACTCACATGCGTAAGTAATTAGTTAATACAGTATAGAACCTTTCTTCTTTGCAGCAGCCTTGGCAGTGCACTCCATGTATTTGTTCCGCCCAAATGGATCACAGGGGATATGCATTGTTATGATTATTAAACTTACGTAATAATAACCTGAAACTGTCATCTTTCTGTTGCAGATATTAACGGTGAGAGACTCTGAGGAAGCAACCTCTGTCAGAGATGTACGGCAGAAGCTGAGATGCATCGTTGGATTTCTGGAAAAATAAATTAAAAGAGAAAAAAATGCAACAACAGAATTAATAAAAGACACTTTACGATCATTGGAATACCATAGAGAAGTTTAAAAACAACAAATAAAACAGTGAAAACAATTCCAACACAAACAACAGGAGAAGTTTGGAAAATTATTCAAATAGCAGGCAAAAGAAAATAAATTGCTTTTCGAAAAAAAACAAATTGTCTACGGGGTGGAACGATAAAAATGTCGCCTAAAAGAAAACAACGCTACAGCTTTTTAAAAAAATATTTTGTTGAAAAATTCAATTCAAATAACTTAATTATGTAGTAGAGCTGACATCTATTCAATGTAACCGTCTTCAGCCTCAATCACTCCCTTGATACGAGTTCGGAACTGGTAGCATGCCTTTTCCACAGGGGCTGGCGGGAACTCGTAAATACTTAGCGGATGACGGCGATCGGGCTGGCTTTGGTGTTGTGAGAGGTCATGTTGGTGATGTTCTCGACGTATAATCAAAGGAAGTAGTCCAACAGGTTCAGGTCGGGGGAGAAAGGGGCCAGTGAGACAAAAGTACAATGTCGTAGCACTACTTTTGAAGCAAAGCCTGGGTCTCTTTAGACTTGTGGACTAGCGCCGAATCCTGTTGCCACACCCAGAGTATGCCAGCGGCCACCTAATTGCACCAGGGAATCACCACACTCTTCAGCACATCCAGGTACACTTTGGTGTGGACTTTTAAGCCGACTTCGAAGATGATATGACCCTTACTTGAAACCATCCCAAAGACCATAACCGTAACCGAAAACTTGAGTTGTTCCCTCAAGCGGTGATTTGTACACAACTGGAAAACTAGTAGATCGTCTGCAGCAAAAAAAAAAAAAAAAAAAAGAAAAAGAAGAAAAGAAAAGAAAACTAGAGATGGAATTATGTTGTCTTTTCTAAGGCGACACTTTAAGCGTTTCACCTCGTAGAAGTACAAGATGAAAACGCTCGATGTTTTTTCTCAAATCAGATCTCAAATCCTCCATCGGAATTTAAATACGAACCGGAAATTGGTTGCACGTTTTAGGCGCATTTTATTAGTAGCATTTTTTCAATATTATGTAGAAGAAACCCTGTTTACGAAAAGAGGTGAACAATGGTTGGACAAAGAACAAAATCAGGCGACTGTTAAAAAAGTTGTGATCGGAAGAGAATACGAAATACGAAAATTTATTCTTCGAAAAAAACAAACAAAAGAGGACAAGTTTAGGGAAACAATAAAAAGGTAGTTAAAATACTTAAATATCGAACAAATGAAGTAGACGATTTCGACACATACTCTGGTATGGTAAATACACATTATTAGGCATTAACTCCGACTGATTTATCGAGAGATATGTTCAATTGATTGATTTTTGTCTAAAATTTAGCGGCACCAAAGGACAAAGAAATTAAAACAATAATTCTGAGTTGTATGGAATAAGACCCAAAAGTGTATCTTGTCGAACTCGGGAATCTTTATGTCGGATTCGGAAATCCGCACAGAATTTCTTATATTAGTTAGCCATGACTGAGTGGAAGTCCCATGTAATTCGCAGTCGTATTTTGAGTGTCGGCGCATTGAGAAGTTACTTTTCAACACCCACAAAAGTATAACTTACAACCGAATTTTACTAAGAATTAAAAACGCAATTGCGAATTATTTAAGATTTTTGATTCCATATGTTTAGGATATCTTTTAAGATCTTTTAATTAACCTCTCTCTCTCTCTCTCTCTCTCTCTCTCTCTCTATATATATATATATATATATATATATATATATATATATATATATATATATAAAAGTGAACGTGTCTGTCTGTGTGTCTGTCTGTCTGTGTACATTTCCCTACGCAATAACTCTGTCAATTTGTTAGTCTATAGACTCGAAATTTGAAATACCGGGTACTGAGATTTGGGAAAATCGATGTGACGGGTGTCAGCTAGAAATTTGGCTGTTAAGGGGGTCAAATTTCAACGATTTGACCTTTAAGAACTCTACCAAACTCCTCCGACAATTTTGGGTCTAGACACTTAAAATTTTAGATATAGGTTCCTTGAACCTGGATCTAACTTAATAAAGTGATTTGAGCCCGAAACTATAAATTTTAAGGGGTCATAATAGGGGTCAAATTTTAAAAAATTAACCATTTTTTTTGTTTTTTTGCTTTTTTTGCACAGCATACACCTCCAAACACCCGAGCAACGCCGGGCACCCCTGCTAGTATATATATATATATATATATATCTCAACATATTTATATATATATATATACATATATATATGCATATACATATATATACATGCATATATATATTTGTATATAAAGAGAGAGAGAGAGAGCGAGAGAAAGAGAGAAAGAGAGAGAGAGAGAGATTTGAAGAGCTGTAATACAGCAAAACTGTCTGTTGATGATTATAAATGCCCCCTATCTTGGGTTGACCATATTGAAATAAGAAATTGCCGCTAGCGTATAAAGCAATTCTTTTTGTGTAAACAAATGGAGCTTAGGCATTTGGGCAATGTTGATCATGTAATTACATATACCATTTTTAGCAGCAATCAAATAGCCTAACGGCTAAAAGAGCCAACTGTCGCCTAGGTTGTCAAGTTTAAATCTCGGCTCTAGGTAGTTGCTAGTTTGAAGAGCTGTGATACAACACAACAGTCTGTCTATGGATATATATATATATATATATATATATATATATATATATATAGAGAGAGAGAGAGAGAGAGAGAGAAAGAGAGAGCGAGAGAGAGAGAGCTAGTAGTATTACTCTTTATTGTATTTTCGTAAATAATAATGTGGATATGAAGACAATTACTGCAATGTTAATAATAATAAAATCAAAGAAAAGACTGTTTGACGGAAATATTTTTAAAATATTGATTATGCAGAGTAGCTGGAAGCAGCCCACTACTCCGCATAGTCACTTAAAACGGACCGATTATAAATAAACTGGAACGTTGCACGTGACAGTATTTTGCGCGAACAATCGCCAGAGATGTCGGAAATTTTCTGTTTCTATGTCTATCCTTGTAGCCATGTCACTAGAAAGGGTGCTGGACGTAAACGTTTTATCTGGGCTGACGTTATCCGCCTGATAGTCAAGGACTCGAACCTTGGAATAACCACTGAGGGGACTGTCCTATCAGCAGGTGCAAAGTACTGGGGCTGCTGTATTGCCATTTGGTGAATGGATTCTGGACCATGCTGTAGCTTCTGGTGGGGTCTCTCGATGCCATATTAGTGGGTAATTGTTACAGCTTTACCTCATCATGTGCTACAAAAATGAATAAATTCCTTTGTTTCTTTTTCACTTTTAGTTTCCCTCTCTGTCCTGCTCTAAGCAAGTCTGACGGTCTAGTTCACAAATTCCAAAACTGCACCATGAAAAGTTTCAATAAAAGATACACGATTAAACCCGGATCTCCACCTTACAACGTAGACCTCCCCACTACCATGTCTCGTTCTCGAACATCAGGGGTCTACGTTCTAACCTTCCAGAGGTTGAAACCCAATTACAGGAGCCTAAACCAGACTTATTATATTTCAGCAAAATTGGAATTGGACAGAAGATTTCCCTAGATAAGTTCGTCATTAAAGCATACTCTATCTTAACTTCCAAATCTGACCCTCAAGATCTCCATAGGCATGGAATATGTGTCTATATTAAAGCTGGCTTTCCATGTGGTAGGTACATCTCAAGAAAAGATCCTAACTTACCCTATATGTGCTTCGAGGTTGCACTTGCTCACACTACTGCATTTATATTTACTCTCTATCGCCCCCACAACAACGGAGTTACTATCTTTAAAAGCATATCTGAGAAAATTGACCACGTCCTATCTGCTTATCCTTCAGCTAACATTCACGTATGTGGAGACTTAAATGTTCACAATGTGGAATGGTTAAATCACTCAAACAAGACCGATGATGAGGGGAGGTTCTGTCATGATTTCTCCATTGCTTATGCCCTCACTCAGATTGTTCAAGAACCCACCAGTCAGCCCGACACTGATGGCTAGTATGCGAGTATTCTAGACCTTTTTATTACAACCTCGTACATCTCCATCGTACAGTATATCGATACACTATGTCTGATTGGGATAGCTTCCGTACATTTATATCAGATCTACCTCTGTGTTACATGTTTATAAATGATGTGTCCTCTATAGTATCAGACCTGACAGAATAGTTAATTGTAGGTATAGACCTTTTCATACCCTCGAAAAAGTTCCAGCCAGCCATAGTTCTCTCCAGAATGTGCTGCTGCCATTGCGAAAATCACTTTTTTCATTGCTTCCAACGTAATAGATGTATTGAGACTAAAGCCGCTTTCAGCAAACATTGTAATAAAGTAATAAAGAACGCAAAAGAGTTGTATGCTCAGTCCGTCAAGTCCAAAGTAGCTGAGCAACGGCTTGGTTTCCACCAGTTTTTGTTACTAGCAAACAGAATCCTGAACAGAAGCGTCTGCTCTATCCCAACTATCATCAAAGTAAGGTAATTGCGTCAGCATCAGACAAAGCCAACCCCTTTGCTAAGAACTTTAAAGCTTATTCTACCCTTTGCGACCAACGCCGCCAACCTCCAATATTTCCTCCTGTATCAGAAAACACAATATGTGATATACAAATATCTGTACGGGATGTTGCCAAGCTAATAAAAAACCTTGATTTCACTAAAGAAACCGGCCCTGATGGTATTCCAATTATAGTATTCAAAAGACTTCAACCAGAACTAGTGCTCATCCTTACAAAACTGTTGTATTGTTGTTGTTGTTCATCTTAGGAAGAGTCTTAGAGTGATCATGTTGTTGGATGTTGTGAGATGTTCATATTATATATATTCATTGTAAGTGTTCATATTGTCTTAGAATGTTCATGTTTGTGGAGATAGCATATTGACGACATAAACAGGGTAAATATAAAGAGAGAGACAGTTCTTATAATAGACAGTGTACATGTTACTATAATAGCCAACGGCATGTAATACACAATGAAAGGAGATTTGATATATAGATAGATAGACCGAGAGTTTGAGATTTATACTTTTGACAGTTCTATGAACGGGAGTGTTTCTATAACATTTTTACTTTGACACATATACTTTCTAACACGTATTTTTTAGATGATGATTTTATCAAGATACTTTCTAACAGATATGTTGTAGATGATTATTTTATCAAGGCTCTTATAACATAAATGTACAATATCTTTTCTTTTGAATAACAACACGACACCGCAGATACCAAAAAAAAACCCACATTTTTGACGTCCTTCATTTCATAACCGGTCCTGATTTCGCTCGAGGAATTCAAAGTTTCTTTACATGGCTTTTCTTCTCTAACCTTCGCTTCCAAGGTTTGGTGTCAGCAGCTGTCTCTAACCTCTCTCTCTCGGCTCTTCTCGGCTCTTCACTCCCAGACTGCATCTAAAACTTTACCTATATTGAGAACTCGTCACGTTATCGCATGATTAAACATGTGCTCATCAAGCACGTTGCCTGACATGCATCACGTTGCAAAAGATGCCACACTGACATGACCAAACGAGTTCGGTAACCTATTTTTCGAGTAACCTCTTTAAAAAATATGTTTACAATTTCAATTGCCGATTAAATTCCTTATTTTAATTTTCACACAAACAAATTTCATCATTGCATTCCTTTTTCAATGAACAGATATCTAACTATTTTGTGTGAGCTAAACAATTGCGATTCCACATTCCTTATTTTCAATAATATTCTGTATTTATTTTTAACTTATGATTGGAATTCTCAATTCCAAATACAGCTTCGCATGTTCGAATCCTTGACTATCATATTTCATATTTACTCATAAGAACAGGCTTATGTTCTTGTAACAACAGTATTAGTGCTGGATCAGGGATCCATCCTGGGTCCAACTCTCTTCCTGATCTACATTAATTCAAAATAACATCCTTACATCATTAGTAGATATTTATGCTGACGACACTACCAGTAGCACATCTAAGAGGGTAAACGACTAAGTTCTCTCCAATTTTCTCTCCTCTGATCTTGAGCACGTGGTACAATGGGGAAAGGAGTGGCTGGTTACTTTTAAGGCATCTAAAACTAAGCTTTTATCTATACATCATCAACGCTCTGATCCCCATCTGGCATCAATTGAAATGAATGGCTCTCGTCTTGGGGAGGCCTCATGTTCTGATAAGCTTCTGGATTTGACCTTTACTTCTGATCTGAAATGGAACAAGTACATAAAATCTTTTGCCAAGGCCACAGGAAAAATAGTGGGATCCTTGTATCCATCCAGTAGATATCACTGCTGATGCAGTTATCTATTTATATAAGAGCCAGGTACGTCCAAGGATGGAGTACTGTTGGCACATCTGGGCAGGGGCTGCAAGAAAGGACTTGTCCTGCCTTGATAGAGTTCATAATAGACTTCGTAGACTCGTAGGAGATGCCCTTTTCCCTTCCCTGCAACCTCTATCTCACAGAAGAGATTTTACGAGTTTGTCTCTGCTTTATCGTTATTTTCATGGAAAGTGCTCGACTGAGCTTCAATCTATGGTCTTCCTCGCCAAACTTTCGCAAGAAACACTCGTCTAACTGAAAACACTATCAATAATTCCACCACTCTTTATCTGTACCTAATCCTAAACGTAGATTCCATGAACAAAGATTCTTTCTTAGAACTGCACGCACGTGGAATTGTCTTCCGTTTTCCTGCTTTCCAGCTGACTACAACATGGTTGTCTTCAAGTCAAACGTAAACAAGTTCGTTATGAGCCGTTACATAATTTACCGAATTTCCATTACTACCGATTACTATATTGTCCAATTGACACTCTTACACCCTATCCTCGAGTGGTCTCTGGGCCTTGATAAGTGATGATGCCTATGTCAAAAAATATTGTTAAGCTACTCCGAAGAAACTGAAACACTCAACGTTTAACCTCAAAGACAATCGGTAGATCAATTAAATCTTTAGGAAGGGTTTATTTATTATCAATCAAATTCTTGAGACAGAAAAAGAGGTAAACTATTGTAAACGGCTCAAATCGTTTTACAATTTGTATTGAGAAAAGCGAAGAAAGCTAGAATACTTGTAAGAATTTATTTACCTTTGATCCACTCAGAGAAGATCATCTGTGGCTCCCGAAGATTCATAATAATAGTAAAGGAAACAGAAAGAAAACATTCCGAATAGAAGAATGTAATTATTAAGAAAAACCCTTGAGTGCAGAAATAAACACATAAAATCAGGCAATGAAACATGTGGTAAATTAATAAAATTTTATAAATATGACTAGAAATAACAGATTGAAACAAATCCAATGAAACTGAGACTGTTTTAATATATGTGTGCAATCTTATCATTGGGGGTTTCCTCTCTTTGCCCCCCCCCCAACAAAAACGTGGAAATAGATGGAAAAGCGGAGGATAGGAAGAGCCATACAGACCACAACTGTAAGAGCATCCGGAGTACTGGAATGACGAGGAATATTCTTACTTGAATTCCATTGTTATCAACGAGAATTAATGTTTATGAGAACGAAACTTAATTTGTAACATAAAAGTGAAATTATAAGAACTGTTTTTGCATTTCAAGCTCAATGGAAATACCGATTGTCTTTGAGGTTAAAACGTTGAGTGTTTCAGTTTCTTCGGAGTAGCTTAATAATATTTTTTTGACATAGGCATCATCACTTATCAAGGCCAAAATGTATATGGTGGGTCATATTTAATTTTTTAATTTTTTTTATTACATTTTCACCCCAAACAAGGCAAATTGCCACTTTGGTGTAGGGGGCTACTATCAGGGGCAACAACTACTGGGGTACTATGTAGGGATTTGGGCAGCAAGATGTCGGTTCACGTTACACTTGAACTTCTGCACGTCAGTACTGTTGGGGAAGGAGGGACCTGGAATGGAATTCCAGAGTCTAGCGGTTCTGGGGAAGAAACTATTGGAGTAAAAAGATCTTTTACATCTAGGGATCTCTACAGTGTGGGGGTGGGATTTAGCGAGGGTGCTCACATCGTGGGGGCACAAGTGATTGCAGTTCGTCAGAGCATTCACCACTAAAATACTTGTAGAAAAGGCAGAGGGGTGCAACATTTCGTCGATGGGACAGAGGCTGAAGCTTAGATGCCAGTTCAGGGCCTATCAGGTTTGCGACTCTCTTTTGAACATTGTCAAGGAGCGAGAGACTAGTAGCAGATGCACCAGCCCAGATGTGGCAGCAATACTCCATACATGGGCGAATGGTGGCCTTATAGAGGTACAGGATACTTTCGGGTGTTAGTAGTTTTCTAGCACGGTAGAGAGAGCCCACCTTTCTTTCAGCGGCCCTGGCAATGACTTCAATGTAATTGTTCCAACTCATGTTTCCTGTGAACGTTAGGCCAAGGAGTTTGAAAGATGGACTCTCAGATAAAGAGTCGTTGTCCATTGCTATGGGTGGTAGAGAGGGTTTCTTGTAATTATTGAATGAAACTAGTTTAGTCTTGGCAGCATTGAACGCGACCAACCACTTTTGTCCCCATTGGAGGTCTTCCTCTAGTGTTTCTGCCATTTCTTTAGAAATGTGTTCATTCGTCTTCCTGTCGTGCCTGCCATAGAGTGTAGTGTTATCAGCATATATACCCATCTCAGAGGCAACTTTGTCGGGGAGGT
Source organism: Euprymna scolopes (assembly GCF_053919585.1). NCBI lineage: Eukaryota > Metazoa > Mollusca > Cephalopoda > Sepiida > Sepiolidae > Euprymna > Euprymna scolopes. Next base: position 173,710,266 of record NC_136487.1, on the reverse strand, counting down.
CATTTATGAATATCAGGAACAATAGAGGTCCAAGGATAGAACCCTGGGGCACCCCCGCAATTATATCATATTGTTTAGATGTACGACGTCGAGGACAACCTGGATTTTTCTCTTATCTAAGAAGGATTTAATTATATTAAGTATTCTACCAGTGATACCGTATGATCTGATTTTCCTGAGGAGACCCTCATGCCATACCCTGTCAAAAGCCTTAGATATATCTAGAGCTACCGCTCTGCCCTCCCCCGCTTTGTCCAGTGAATGGTATATACGTTCAGAGATCACAGTTAGGATGTCTGCTGTGGAACGGGCCTGTCTAAATCCATATTGTTTGTCAGTCAGTAGTTTAGCATCTGTAAGATGATGGACTAGGGCATGGTTAATTATGATCTCAAATATTTTGGCAAAAAGTGGGAGGAGGCTAATGGGGCGATAATTTGATGGGTCTGTCCTTTCGCCAGAATTCTTGAATACTGGTACAACAGAAGCAGTTTTCCAATAGCCCGGAAAGCAAGCTTCATTAAGGCATTTGTTGTAGAGTTTGGACAGAACTGGAGCTACTTCGGCTGAGCACTTTTTTAATAGCACAGCTGGGATAAGACCGGGTCCATATGCTTTTGAGGTGTCAAGGTTTTTTTATGATAGCATGCACCTGAGCAGGGGTGGTTTTCAGATCGTCTAGTGTGGCGTCTGTCCGCATAGGAAAGTCAGGTAGGGGGGTTGGAAGGGTCCAGTGTGGAGTTGGAGGCAAACCGACTGGCAAGCATGTTAGCCTTGTCGGTTGCTGAGGAGACAACCTCGTGATTGTTGGTTAGTGGGGGAATTGTTGATTGCCCATTATTTACTACACTGTTGTAGATTTTCCAGAAGTCTCGAGTTCTTAGTTTTTGTGCTTCGATGCGCTTTTTAGTGGTTTCCGTAAATTCTCTCTTAGCTGTCACTATTTCTTTCTTAACGTTATTTCTAGCTTCTATATACTTCAGTCTGTTTGAACTGGACTTATGTCGGTTAGAGCTACGGTATGCATGCTGCTTTTGAGCAATGGCAGTTGCACAAGTCGACGTAAACCATTGGGGAGAGTGGGGCTTACTATAAAATTTCCGCATGGGAACATGCGCTTCGATTGCAGTTTTGAACCAGTCAGTGGTCTCGTTTGCACATTGTTCAGCAGGGAGAGAGAAAATATTTCTCCATGCGGCATCTCTAATTAGTTCCCTGATGGCTTCCCAGTCAGCCTTTTTATAATATCTCGTTGTTTTGAGCACTGGCTCTTCAGTTTTGGGTCTAGAGTTTAGGGCGATTTCAACCATTATCACTGCATGATCAGCGTTCCCGAGTGGGCTGTGGGCCTTCGTTATGCAATCATCGGGAACTGTGGTCAAATAAATGAATTCATAATAATTAAATAAAAAAAGACGCTTTTGCATATCATATATTACATATTTTACTTTATCATACATTTTCTCCAATAACTTTTTCATAGATCTGCTTTTTCCAAAACGATATTCAATGGCAGTGCAAACCAATTTACGAGTAGTAAAAAAAATATATATATTCAGCAGATATGTGGCGATTGATCATATCACCTCGTCCCCATCCTAGACTAGATCAAACGGTCAGGCCGAAAGATTTGTTGACATACCTAACAAAGTCTTTACAATCAAATAGCATGAATTCAGAAGATTTATTGAGTTTTATAAATTGTTAATTATTAAGTAAATAGCACGAAACCCAATTGATGCAATGCTGTCCAAAAATTTTAGTTGATGTACTGTAATAAAATACTACTGGAATTTAAAAAAGCAAATTTATCTTCAAATTATGCGAAAGTTATTATCAAGCTATGCACACTGATCAATCGTGTAGAAGTTCTTGTTTGTTTTATTATATTTTAGTCACTGACGAAAACTAACATTCAATGATCCAGTCTACATGTATATTTCACAGAGTAATATTAACTATGAAAGTCGAAAGTATAAAGACAAATACAATCGATTTTATTCAGAAATATTTACTTGCTTTTCATTTATAACCCAGAGAGAAACCGAAGTTATGCTCATATAAAGTAGAAAATCTTTCTTTTCTATTTTGTATTTTTGTTAGGTAGTCGACGGGCAACGCCGGGTAAAACGCATTTATTCAGTCATCGCTGTATCTATCTATCTATCAATCTATCTAACTGTCTATTTATCTGGTGGGTAAATAACAAGGTTGAATCGTGGGAACCGATTAATGAGCGAGCATTGCATTGTAGAAAGGGTCAAAGGGTAATTTTCTGACAAGAATAAAACTCTGTGACAGATCAAGTTGCACCGGTATGCAAAGGGTTCTGGCTTGAAGAAGCCGGGTTGATTTTAGTGAGTTGGTTCCTAGACTCCGAAAAGATAAGATGGATTAAACAATGACTCCCCTAAAAGGAGGCGACAGTTTCCAAATAAGTGCAGAGAAACTAGAAGCCAAATATTGTCATTCACTCTACTTTTGCTGTGACGAAACGTCTAGGACTGAATAAAAATAAAACATACAGCGTCTTACAACAAGTTCCCCAAGACGTGTGTGAATTTTCCTAGAAGGAACAACTAGCAGAAGACAGGTATGTCGGTTTACATATGTTGATATATATTCTGACACACATCGACCCAGAGATTAGATAAGCACAGCCTTTTAGACGATCGCAGACAGTTAAGAAAGAGATAAATACGCAAAAAAATAAAAACAGACTTTTCACGTTTTTATGTGTTTTATTTCTTGTTATCATCTGTTTACTTCGTTGCTTTTCTGTTTTTTCTTTTTCTGTCCCTTTTACTGTCTATATATTTATTTATTGTTACTGAATCTCGTTATTTTCCTGTCAACTTCACTGTCATCTTATTTATTGGTCACTCAGGTATATGTCGTGTGAAATCACTTGAATCTAATTTACGGCCACTGAAATTTAGGTCAAAATTAGATGTCCCGTATAAAGTTCACAGGATGATATCAACTAGTTTAAGTAATGGACATAAGTACATCCCGGCCTTTCTTTGTTGAGGTCCTGGATATGACCTTAAACTATATCCAATGGTGAGGTCCCAGCTTGTGGGCTTTTGGGAGTTTCGAGCCACCCTTTAATTGCCATTACTCCCAGGTTCACTCTGACTCGGAGTGATAGTAACTGTTAGGGTCTCAACTATGGGTTAAATAGAAACCGATTTGAAAAAAAAATTTATTCGATTAAAAGATTCAAAATAATTGGCTTCCGCATTAAATAATCTGAAAAGGGTTGATATGCCGTAAAACACCCAACCAACTCAACCCTTTCTTCGTTGCAATTTTGTGATTGACAGATTAAGTCAATAAATATCGGCTGGTAGAGTAATTTCAAAGAGACACCTCACACTATGAACTTCCGCTTCGACTAAGGCGACATGCTAGATTAATTAAGCGAATTGAATAAGGATCGCTCAGATACTTCAAACGACATTTATCATTTTTCAGAAACATATTTTTTTTTACATGGAAGTCACCATTTATCAAGGACCAGAAGCCACTCGGAGACAAGGGTTATTGTGTGTACAATAATCAATGGGATAATATCTACGTTTTGATTTAGGCACAGATAAAGAGTGGGGAAAATTATTGACAGTGGTTTCAGCTAGACGGGTGTTTTTGTGAAAGATTGGCGAGGGGGGACCAGAGATTGGAGCTCAGACGAGCACCTGCAATGGAAATAACGATAAAACAAGAATACTCTCGCAACGTCTCTTCTGTGGGAGATAAGTTGCAGGGAACAGAAAAGGGCATCCCCCACTAAACCACGAAGTCTATTTTGTACTTGGTCAAGGCAGGATAGGCTGTTTTTAGAAGCTCCTGCCCAGATATGGCAGCAGTACTCCATCCTTGGACGTACTTGGCTTTTATATAGATAGAGAATTGCATCAGTAGTGAGATATCTTCTGGAGCGGTAGAAGGATCCCACCATTTTCCCAGAGACCTTGGCAACAGACTTGATGTACGTGTTCCATTTCAGATCAGGAGTAAAGGTCAAACCCAGAAGCTTATCAAAACATGAGGCCTCTTCTAAACGAGAGCCATCCATTTCAATTGATGCCAGATAGGGATCAGAGCATTTATGATGTAAATATATGAGCTTGGGTTTAGATGATTAAAAGTAACCAGCCACCTCTTTCCCCATTGTACCATGCGCTCAAGATCAGAGGAGAGAGAATTTGAGAACACATTGTAATTTACGGCTTTTGATGTGTTGCTGTAAATGGTCGTGTCATCAGCATAGATATCAACGAATGATTTAAGTATGTGTTTTGGAAGATCATTGATGTATATCAGGAAGAGAGTTAGGCCCAGGGTGAACCCCTGAGAGACTCCAGCATTAATACTTCGGGCCTCTGATTTCTGCCCATCAACCACTACTGTTATGAGCCTATCAGGGAGAAATAATTTAATGATTGAGACACATTTACAGTAATACCGTAGCTGGAAATCCTGTGAAGTAGGCCTTTATGCCATACCTTGTCGAAGGCCTTTGATATGTCAAGAGCAATTACCCTAGAAATGAAGCCTTTGTCAAAAGATTCGCTAATCCTATGAAACATAACCGTTAGCAAATCTGCTGTAGATGTAGCAGAACGGAAACCATATTGAGTGTCAATAAGGTTATTTCTGCTGAGGCGGTTGAGTATTTCTCTATTTAATATGGATTCCAGCAACTTACTCATGACACACAGGAGACGCATTGGTCTGTACTGAGCGGAAGATGACTTATCACCTGAATTCTTAAATACAGGACATACTGATGAGGTTTTCCAGGGTGTTGGAAAGCACTTCTCTTTAAGGTAACGCTTAAACAGTTTTGTAAGTATAGGGGCAAGTTCTGGTTGAAGCTTTTTTAACACTATAATCGGGATACCGTCAGGGCCAGTTGCTTTACTGGAATCAAGGTTCTTGATTAGCTTGGCGACCTCCCGCACATATATTTGTATGTTACCTAGCGTATCACTAAGTATATTAGGCTATTATATCAAATAGTAGAAGTATTAAAATGAATACAATACATTTTATTCTGAGACCGTGACCTATACACATTCATTAACGACGGGATGGAAGACTGAACTTCCATATTCATTGTGTCATAATACCCGTTGGACGTTGAAGTATCGTTGAATCTACATTGTGCCATGAACATAGAAACACCTTACTTGATAAAACTGGACATAAAACACGTTTCTCTTTTTAATCTGTTGTGTCTTTAGGAAATTCAGTTGCTTTAATGAATTTTTAACGTCATTTTTGTTTACGCCAATAATATTTACCGATTAATACGCGCAGACGCATAATAAACCATATATAAATATAGTTAGTACATATATTAATTTATATATATAGTAATTTATATATATATATTAATTTATATATATAGTAATTTATATATATATTAATTTATATATATAGTAATTCAAAAATATAATTACGTAGAAATTAAAAATAAATAATTCAAATTTTCATAACGATTTGTTAATGTGAATATAAATTGGTTTTAAGATCGTAGAATTAATATAGTCTGGCAGTAATATTTTTTTATCCTTTTGACATGCTATGAATTTTAATAAATTTCTCTTAATAGATGAATTTAGTAAGGCAAATTTATAGAAAGTAAATTTTGAAATCGTTTTAGTTCATATAGTAATAAAAAATGTATAATTGACGAAAACTCTGTGAAAATCCAATTATCTATTCTGATTTGATGCTCGTATGTAATCATTTGACCGTGGAAAAGCTAAGAACAGTAATTATATATTTGATTTATGCTAGTTAATTATTTACACGCGTTCTTTGGAGTCAAGCAAGTTTATTTTATGGTCTGTCAGTAACTGATTTTACGGCATTAATTTTCCTCTATATTAAGTTAAGAAATCTTAAACGATAATCCGATTGAATTTTCGCTTATTATATCAACATCTACTTCATGAATAATTTGTGTTTATTTATTATGACCCTAAATACAAAAAATATTGCTAAGATTGAATAGAAATTGAACACTGTGCTGTATAAGTTAACGTCTCCTCATGAGCTTTCAATTTCAATAGGGGTTTCTTCATAGTCTATAAGTAAAATCGTTTTACTCTCATGACCTTTACAGATTTTCATTTTACTAATATTTATACTTTTTAAAACAATATTTGCCTGTTTTATTCGAAAACATACATCTGTCTTTGATGAGTTATTTGGTAAATTTTCACCATTCGACGTGTAAGACCTATTATTAACAACAAAAGACTAAAATCATGAAATAAATACATTTCTATTTTTGCAATGTTTACTCGCGATATTTGCTTTAAAAGTTTAAATTCGTTTTTATTTCATTAATTGTGGCAGGTTTAAAAATATTGATTGCATACATCAAAAGTATATATTTTAATAATCAAACGTATATATATATATATATATATATATATATATATAGTAGTAAGTTATAAAAAGTATAGTGCGAATATTTCGCGTTTCATCCATTTTAGGATTCTTCAGGCTTATGCGCGAAATCTGTGGTTGTTTGTCGTTTTTATATGCTCCTCTGCTATTGAAATTGTAGTAAGCCAATCAGCTTATTAGTATCCACCGCGCCCTTCCTATCAGCCAATGATAATGAATTTATCGGACAAAGGCCTATTTGACCTCTGGTTGACCTGTTCCTTTGTGTGTTCTCTATTTAGCCTGGATATTTAGCTTATTGATCTTTTTAAAATCTAGGTTAGTGTTTTTTTATGTTAGTTTATATATAAATATATATATGTGTACACACATATATATGCACATATATATATATACATATATATACATATATGTGTGATCATTTATGTATATTCATGTTTATTTGATTTATTTATTTGTTAATTTTGTATTGTTTTTGTAAGTTTTAAAACTATTTTGTATCGCTATCCTAGAGTAAATTTTATCTTGTAACCACAGTTGTTTGCTATTTCTCTTCTAAAGTTTAATAGATGTTGGAGTTATTTAAAGTACAGGATAGCAAATTTTTCATGAAGGCATAATCTACATGAGTCGTCTAGGTCCCTACACGTGGTAGCTTGTCTTATTATTTTCCATTCGACTACCGGCGAATGTCCGCTTTCCTTGAGTTCCCAGTATTTATTCGCTAGTGTTTTTTTCATACTGTGTTTTTTATTGTTGAATGTACTTTTGTGGTCATAGTATCGAGTCTTGAAGTCTACGGAAGTCATACCTACGTAATATTTCTTGTTATTCGGGTTTTCTTTCGCAAATATTGTGGCCTGGTAAACTATATATATATATATATATATATATATATATATATATATATATATATATTGCAATCAGGCTACACACATTTACTCCTCAAGAGGTTTCGTAAGGCCATTGCATGGAATCGAAGTTTCTTCATGAGATCAAGTGAATCTTTGCCTGATAAACGCGCGCCTATTGTCTACGATAAATGTGTGTATGAAGAACAAATAATCTAATCGACTGACTAGCAAACCCAATATCAAAGTAATGTATGAATACACGAAGTAATACTGATTCCATGCAATAACGTGACAAATCTTCACAAGGATGAATTGCGGAACATTATGAGTAGCTTATTTGCTATATATATTTTCAAAACTTAAGTAATAGCCCTATTTACTTATCGAACACTGCCGAAGTAAATACTAAAATCAGACTCATAAAAGTTTATGTAAATAAATAACACACACACACACACACACACACACACACACACACACACACACACACACACACACACACACACACACACACATATATATATAATATAAAAATATTTCTGAAAGTTGTTATTTACTTTTGAGTTGTACTCTCTCTCGCTATATATATATATATATATATATATATATATATATATATATATATATATATATATATACATATATATGTGCATCTTTATAATATACAATATCTATACACAATAATGTGTATATATATATATATACTTCAGAATAAAATTATCTAACAATCAACTGGTATTATAAGTTTTACAAAATATTATTGGCAGTAATATTCTATAAGTACTATCTCATCTAAATAAAAGTTGCTCGATATAAAAAATAGAGCAAATAAATAAAATTTAGTCATTCAATAAATTTAAAAATTTATGACGTGAAATGGTTATTTGCTAATATTTTCTCTTCTGAACAGATGGGAGACATCGAAATCCCATAGGATAAGCTGTTATAATATTTCAAATGTATTCTTTGTCTTACATAGAATAATAAAAATCTTTGGATCTGAAATTTAACGATTTTCACGTCATAAAATTTTAACATTATTGAATGACTAAAATTATATATATATATATTTATTGAATGACTAAAATGATATATATATATATATATATATACATATATTTGGAACAACTGTATATATATATATATATATATATATATATATATACACATACAGTTGAGCCATTTGTCAATAAAAAAACGTTAATTTAAGTTAAATTGAATGTAACTGTTTAAACAACCTGTATCTTATTTAATTCGCCTTTTATTCCTCTACTCTATTCTATTCTCTCTCTGTCTCTCTCTCTGTATATATATATATATATATATATATATATATATATATATATATATATATATATATACTCGGGGTTTTTTATATTCAAAAGTAATGGACTAATGAATTCAACGAGGTTGTTAGATAGTGCTCAATAAAAAGAGCTGATAATACTTGTTTATTGTTATATAAACATGCTCACATCCCGCTGCTACAAATAGCCACTTGTTTCAATCAAACAACAGATATCATCAGGCAGCGACTTGACTATTCAAAAGTTCAATGAATAATCTGATAATGATAATAATAATGATTATTCATTGAACTTTTGAATAGTCAAGTCGCTGCCTGATGATATCTGTTGTTTGATTGAAACAAGTGGCTATTTGTAGCAGCGGGATGTGAGAATGTTTATATAACAATAAACAAGTATATATATATATATATATATATATATATATATATATATATATATATACTATTTTGTACTTACCGTTTTCGCTGCATGGGGAAACTCGCAAATAACACCAGAACTGAACGAGAAGCAAGCTCGTTGAATATTACCCGTTTTTTGCTGAATTATCGTTAATTAACGTTTTCGCTTATGGGATTCTTCCAGCGAAAACAATTTTATAACCTTCTTCGATATTTCCTTTTTCTGATTAGCGCAACGTGCGTCAGTGGCCATTAGGTAAACATCTAGTAATCTTATCATGATTTCATTTGTTACGTTGGCAAGTTAAGCTAATGATGTTGTTCCCGGATTGTGTGCTTAGTGTGCAATATGTTGGTATTTTTGAAGATATTTGGCCACTTTCATGAGAAGATGTTTTAAATATGTGAGTACTGTTGTGAGATTCTAATCTCAAAACAACGCCAGCCTACCATGTTTGCGCTCGAAAACTTAAGAGTCAACACTGATGAAAGTTAAAGTTGCAGATGATTCCAACATCTGATTATTCTATTAAAATATTCACAGCAAGAACACATCTACAATATATGTAAATAATTTTTCTTTATCTCTTTGTCTACTAAACATGTACATGACCAAAGTTTTTTTCCTGAATGTATGGCGGCTATATGCAAATACCAAGCCGTAGCGAAATAACGCCATGGTAAGGATAAGTTATAAAAAATGGAGGAAGTTTGTCCAAGAGCACGTTCAGAAGCAGTGCCGGAAACACGTTCGAGACCTCGTTAGATGTCTGGATGACGTTCGAGAGGATGGATATTAGAAATAAAATCGAAAAGAACCAACAGGTCCCCTTCCATGGTTGTTTTGGCGTTTCAATTTTTATATTTGAGTGAAAATCAACTTCGCTATCTTGGGACTACTTCACCAACTACAAGAACAATTTTATATGTATTTAAGCTACATTGGACTCTTTTTCCAACCGTATTATTTCGCGCTCTGGAATTTTTTTCCATTGGATTTTAAATTCTGACTATTACTATTTTTTAAGAGAAATTTTCTTCGATTTTCAGATTTACCGGTGAAAGAGTCTTCATGCGGCCGGAAATATTATTCCCGGTTTGTCTTTGTTCTTTTCCCATTTCATATCCGCAATTTATGATTACCTATCATAAATTGCTGTTTCATTTAATGTTTAAACCAGCAAATTGTAGCTCTGCTATGATTATAATTTGCTAATTTCTTTAGGCCCCTGATGACAAGAATAACAAATATAGCATTTTTTGAAACCTCGCGGAATAAGTATTTTAAAAATTGTTTTGGAGTATTTTGTCAAAGAATAAATTAAATTGTAAATATTAATTTACTATTTCAATTTCTTTCATTTCCTCTCATGTGTGTGTATATATATATATATATATATATATATATACATAAATAGATCGATCGATAGATTGATAGATAGATCGATAGATATGTGTGTATGTGTTTGTATGTGTGCGTGCGATTGATTCGGCGTTGTTAAATACGAGTGCCCAAATCACTGGATAGAGGAGAGCACATAGAGCGCCTGGAATTCCGAAATGGTCGCCCATCTATTACTAATCAGGCTCAACGTTGCTTACCATTGGTGGTGATCTGACGAGAACTGGTTTGTCAACGTAATTATGCCGTACACACACACACACACACACACACACACACACACACACGCACACACACACACACACACACACACACATATATATATATATATAGTTGTGCCATTGGTCATTTTTTAAAAACCGTAATTTTTTTAATTACATTTTCACCCCAAACAAGGCGCATTGCCACTTTGGTGTAGAGGGCTACTATCAGGGGCAGCAACTACTGGGGCACTATGTTGGGATTTGGGCAGCAAGATGTCGGTTCACATTACACTTGAACGTCTGCATATCAGTACAGTTGGGGAAGCAGGGACCTGGAATGGAATTCACGAGTCTAGCGCTTCTGGGGAAGAAACTACTGGAGTAGAAAGATCTTTTACATCTAGGGATCTCTACTGCGTGGTGTGGGATTTAGCTGCCTGTCGGGTTTGTTGAGGGTGTCTTCGTCGTGGGGGCACAAGTTTCTGCAGTTCGTCAGAGCATTCATTCATTAAAATACTTGTAGAACAGGCAGAGGGATGCAACGTTTCGTCGATGGAACAGAGGTTGAAGCTTAGATGCCAGGTCAGGGCCTATCAGATTGGCGACTCTCTTTTGAACCTTGTCTAGGAGCGAGAAACTAGCAGCAAATGCACCAGCCCAAATGTGACAACAATACTCCATACATGGGCGAATGGTGGCCTTATAGAGGTAAAGAATACTTTCAGGTGTCAGTAGTTTTCTAGCACGGTAGAGAGAGCCTACCTTCTTCGCAGCGGCCCTGGCAATGTTTTCAATGTAATTGTTCAAACTAATGTTTCCTGTGAACGTTAGGCCAAACAGTTTGAAAGATGTACTCTCAGATAGTTAAGTTAAATTGAATGTAACTGTTTAAACAACCTATATCTTATTTAATTTGCCTTTTTATTCCTCTACTCTGTAATTTTACCTCATATTTGACTTTTAATTAAAATATCCTAGGGTTCATGTCAATTTAAAAAATTAACTTCAAATCGAGAAAGTAAAAAAGTAAAAAAGAAACTCCGCAGCAACAGATGAGCTTAAAACCAGTTTAAAATATCCAACTTTTAAGCAACAAAGCATATCTAATCGTAATTGTTTTTTTTTTCAGGTTATACAACGCAACATTTAGTTCACATGCCTTGTCTTTCCCTTAGTGATCGTCAGGAGCTCATCTCCATCTTTGGTCTATCCAATTGAAAAATCGGCCCCAGATTAAAATGTGATGAGAACACTGTACGTATGACTGTGCAAAAGCACTTAAAACGGCAGTGTTCGTGATGTCCATAAATTTGGTCGTACTGGTGTTACTTCTTATAGGTGGCTCAATGCTATCAGGATCCGTTGATTAGAAAAAAAGATTTTTAAACGGCTCCCCAAATCCAACAACAGTAAAATCTTGTTAAAATGTGGTTTCTTTTTCGAATTAAGAACAGATTGAAGGAATTTAATTTGCGAGGCTATATTGCATATTGCCAATGATTGCAAATAAAATAGAAGGCAATACTTAAAATCGTGGTATCAAAGCAACAGAACTTCCCCAACGGATATGGCCATAGAACTGATACTACATTATCCTGTACCCTAAATTGAATACTGAGTGAAATTTCCGATCGTTTTAAAAATGGAAGAGGTTATCCATGGGAGAATTGTAATGAAAACACGACCGATACTCTATTATATATCCTCATTAAAAGGTAACACAGTAATATATAAAATAATTTTTTTGCATTCATTTGAAAATGTCTACTCATAAAAAAATTTTTCATGACTTTTTTCCTTTCGACCAAGCTTGAAGTGTAGTTACTGTTCTCATCATCTTAAGACAATCGTATTGTTTTCCCATCGACAAAATAGTGGGCACGTCTCAGAAAAAAAAATATGACAATACAAAATTGCAAATGTATACAACAGAAGATTAATTAATTAGAAACTATTTATAAAATAAATATGCAAATTATGTAAAGCTGAACGTGCTTGTTTGCATTGTACATATAAAGTATAAAAATATTGCATATTGCGGTCGAAAATTTTCAAGTCATTTGTATACAAAGAGATGTTTTCCTACATGTAAACGAATAAATACAAAAGTTTCTTTTCGCTTATTTTACTATAAAATATGTTTTTTATTAATATATATGATAATGTATATGCTTTTTTATGCAGACGAGCACTGTCATATATTTTTTTAGTCTGATGGAGCATGCATTATCATTATCAATAGCCTAGAGCGCCCCGGCAGTATTTCACGATGCTATCAGACTTTGTTAGATTGTTGTCAGACAGAATTGTCATATCTGATGCGAACAGTCTTGTCTTCTATTTTCTTTATATATTTTTTCATGTCTGATGGAGAGAGAATCAAGATTATTCAAGAACATGGAAGTTAGCAATAAACTCTAACCATCTGACTTCGATGAGTAATATAATGATTTTCCTATCATTTCTGGCACGGTGTTACCTAATTTATATTCCTCAACACGTAGAAACGTCGGAAGTTTCAACTTCGTTGATAAATTGTACTATGCCAAGTTTGTCAAAGAATTAGGCAACCGAAACACTTTTTCATGAGCTTATTCGTAAGATGCTCCATTATCTCAACTTTTGTAAATAGCACCCCATATAAACCTATATATATATATATATATATATATATATATATATATATATATATATATATATATATATATATATATATCTTCTCTTCTCTATATAAATAAAATGAACTCATTTTTTCCCGTTTGATTTTGACATTAATAGGATTAAAAATCAAGATATTTCATGCAAATATAATATGCACAAACGGCAGAACAATATCTGAGGTGTGTTTTAGGCTTATTATTGCTCAAATTCCTCGATAATCTTAGATTTCTATACTTTTTCTGCTGAGAAGTCACGGCCAAAATCGGTTAAGATCAATGGAAGTGGTAAAATATTTTCTCTCTAATAAATTCCTCCTCCCCCTGCCACCACTTAACACCGTTTGGGGATCGTTCACAAGGAACAGTTGAGAAGAGAACATCGGTTTGGCTTCGTAGTTCTTTCATGTGAAGTAATTTAAAATCACATAATTAAGCTGCAGTGCTCTGTGGCGTAGTGGTTAGCGTGCTGGACAATTCACATTATATTTTCACGTTCGCGCCGACCTACCGTAGTCGTTTTTTTTTCCTAAACAACTGGAATGGACTTTTCTTGGTGGCCGAACTGTTAACGTTGCAGATGTTTTTTGTTTTTTTTCACACTTTATTTTCCTACTTTTACTCATGACTCCGGGTTTGATCCTTCCTACTTACCTACCATAACATTTTTTAAAACTCCCCCCCGTCCCGGAAACAAACACTCGGGCAACGCCGGGTACCCCCGCTAGTATATATATATTTGAAAATTTTCCGGGGGGTACAGAATTTTATAACGGCTAAATACAGACCAAAAAGCATAATGAATAAAAAAAATTAGAAATTAAAATAAAGATTAGCTAACCAGGTTTCGTTCCTCACTTATCAAAGATAAATCGAGGAAAATACGATTTAAAACAAACAAAAAAGTCATGAATATGGCGTGGGTAGGAAAAAAACATAAATAAACGGGGGAAAAATTACATAGAGACTAATATAAGGCCAAGAAGATGTTTTTCACTTGCAAAGAGAAGATCTCAATGACTTAATAAAAAGAATCTCTAAAATTTTCAAATGATAGGGAGAGTGCGACTTACTAAGGATCGTAAACATGTCAGCACTGAAATTCGTGGCACACGCATGGTTATTTAAAAGATGGTCGCAAATCGCAGAACCATACGTATTACTCAGAACATCTGAGGGTGAAAAATTTGCATAACTAATCTTTGAAGGCACCTGCTGTTTCAAACAGAAAATCTAATCTTTGCGATGTTCGCCCAACATAGTGCGCACTGCAACTACATTTAAATAAATAAATAATAGAATTATTATGGTGGGGGGATATCTTTGCGAATAGACGGCAACATAGGCCTGGTTGAAAAAACAACACGCGGGTTCGATGCAAAATAACAACGTCGCACAGACAAAGAAATTTGCTTAGCAAATCGGTCACTGATGTTACCTAAACAAGGTAGACGTAGGTACACAGGACATCTATTAGCTATAATTTCTTTGGGTTTATGAAAATTGGAAACTTTCTTATTGATATCAACAATATCCAAGGGGTAACCATTATTACAAAGGGTCTTAGTGATAAATTTGAGTTCGTCACCCAAATTAACTTCAGAACAAATCATCAAGGCCTTATGTGCTAAAGTTTTGATTAAATTATATTTTTGGTTTATAGGGCAAAAAGAGTCCCAACGTGTATAGATGTTTTCATGAAAAGGGTCTATTGTCTGGTTTGCATAAATTTTCGTTACGTTGACGACACTTTCTGCTTATTTGACAAAGAGACGAAGGCGGATGCTTTTTTTGTGTCCCTCAATAACGTTCATCCAGACCTTAAGTTTACGGTAGACAAGGAAACGAATTCTACTCTTCCGTTTTTGAATATTTTTGTGTCCAAGACATCCTCGCGTTTTCTTACTTCTGTTTATCGTAAAACAACTTTTAACGGTCTCTATACGCGTTGGGACTCTTTTTACCCTATAAACCAAAAATATAATTTAATCAAAACTTTAGCACATAAGGCTAAATGGTTACCTCTTGGATATTGTTGAAACTACTATCAATAAGATGGAAACAATTGTAACGCAAAATGAAATACACTTTTTGTTGCCATCAACACCTATTTTGAAGTCTTAATTTTGCTTACACAGTATATTAATGCTCAATTATGAAATATGATAATTTTGTAGCTTACTCCTTAAGTCAACTCTTTTTGGCTTAAAACTTATTGGTATATGCAAATTTACTGAATTACACGAACTCAGTATATGACATACAAGTTTCTTTCTTTCTCTCTCTCTCTCTCTCTCTCTCTCTCTATATATATATATATATATATACATATATATATATATAAATATATATAGGGTGTTTGTAAAGTCTGTCTGTATAATCTACAGGGCGCCTACAAAATTTTGTTCATAATGTAACCAAATCTTCTGAACACACACACACACACACACACACACACACACACTCTCTCTCTCTCTCTCTCTCTCTATATATATATATATATATGCATATATATATGTATATATATTTATATATATATATATATATATATATATATATATATATATATATATTAAATTATGGGTTGTCACAGCGGGCGAAGCCTGACCATCGATTGATCTAGCCCGGTCATTTACAATTCTAACGATTATCGAGTTTGGTTCTTTCTGTCTTTAAATATGGCGCGACAGATCGTTAACCCGGGGAGAGTTACTTGGTTGAGAAAGCTCCTGGGAACGGAAACCAACTTCCCGGTGCTAGACATGCTCAAACGATATTAAACGATAGGAACATGGACGATAGAAACGGGTCGATATGCTATCAAGTATAATCGGCTAGTCGTCGAGTCTTCTTTTCGTTGTTATATGATGCATTTCCCTCGTCGTGAACGAAAAAACCACATGGTGAAATTTAACGCATGTACAAGACAGCGAAAAAAACATTTTTGTAAAAATATTATTTTTTATTTAACACTGGGGGAGCATATTTAAGGCCAACGTTCTGTCGCACACAAAACCCAAACTTCGACTGTGTAAAACAATACGATTATAATTCAATTCTCCTCTTTTTCTTCATTTAAAGAGAGAGAAGGAGTGAAAGATTCAATGGCATATACCAGATGCTGGTGCGTGCGTTTGTGGTTCAAATGTATTCACTAATATGCCGAGAATGGTATGGTGAACGTAATCACAAATGCGTCAAATCAATTTTAACCAGAAAAATTTATTAAGTGTTAGAAGCGATCAGCTGATACAACATTATGCCCAAGTGCAACTTCTCAGCTCCCACACGATTGACTGACGTGGTATATAGATCGCGCATCCATGTGCATTTATGACAATACCTTTCTTGAACTAATTGCGTAATAAATAACTGAAGATATAAAAAACTTCTTTTAGATAGGACCTAACTAAGTATATGCATGGTCAAATTCGGAACCGGGGCGTAACCGAAGTGATCATTCAGGAGAAGGTGTGAGCCGATGGAACTCACCGTCATTTTTTATAGAATCACAAAATGACAAAACTTGCGTAGGTGACTATGTATTATTGTTTATCGTTTGTAAATCAGTAATAACTCTTTCATATTATTGGCTGCGACGATCTTGACGGTTCTGTGGTTTCGTTTGATAATCCCGTTCACACTCGGCAAGTAAGCACATCGAAAACACATATGCACGTCCAAACTATTCACAAGTAAACGCAGCGCCATTATCAGATATATTTTAATTCATGCAGATGCTGCATTTATTATAGTAGAATAAATTGATTATCATATATCATATTGTACACAATATATAGTAGTGATTTTTAAAGGTAACAAAACATATGACTTAGGTGCCATCAGCTAGAGTCGAAACAGAAACATTTAGTGCTCTGGTCTTAGTCGTTAGTTATGACCAGACGGATGTGAACTTGTTAAAAATAAACCGACTTTAATGACTAAATATATAATGCACTTTACGTCGACTTACGCCTTAAAAGATATTTTCTTGCTAACAACCAAATCGTATTTGTTTCAAAGGTCCAACTCTCTTATGTATAAAGTTTTAAGTCAGTTGACAAATATTTGGCAGAATAGTTTAGTAAAGATTTTTCTTCACACAGATAGACAGACAGACAAACAGACAGACAAGGCGATTTATATGTACACACATATAAGACTACGTCCCACAAAACAAATGCAATCATTTAATCGGTCTCTCGCTGTTTTGTGACCTTGCGTCTCAGAGGAGATTGATTTTGAAAAAAAAATAATGGAGACAAAACAAGACACACAGACAGCGATTTTTATAAATTATACATTTGGTAATCGTTTTCATTTAACCAGCATCACTAATAATGCTGTAAGCTTATAATCTTTACCAGAAGCGATTTGTACAAGTTAATGAGTATGGGCTTGGAAATATGTATTAAAAGTTCATAGAGGTGAGTGATACTTCAGTAAAATAAATTGGCTTCACAAATTGATCAAAACATGTATTATACATTTAGTAATCGTCCTGTATCGTCAGGGAAAACTTAAAGTCACTAAAAATAGACAAAAAAAAAGCAAAGAAAAACTTATATGTACGTAAATCTGCACGAGAAAATGTGTGGACGGAGAAATGTTATTAAGAATCCATAAGAGGAGAATCTTATTCTAAAAGTCGGCACGTACGTAGATTGGAATGAGAATTAGCTTGCAAGGCTAGCAAAGTTCATGTCATTATAATTTGGAACTAATTCAGTACCGAAACCTTAGGAAGTACACGTGTCGTTATTTCTAGTGATGTAGATTAATTAGGTAGCTTGACCTTCTCACCACGAATTGATCGGAATATCGGAATATGTGAAGGCAGCTCTTTATATAACAGCTGAGAACAGGCGCACAGCTCCGGAAGAAATTGTTTTTGATTGGTTAAATATCCCCATATAGGGATCCAATTGACTATGAGTATTTGCTCCAATCAGTACCCAGGATTGCAGTCAATGGATTCACAAAGTTTTTGAAAAGTTTGCCTCTCAGTTTTATCAAATAAAACAGCGATCTTCCCTATAAATCCCAGAAGGCATTTTACTCTAATATCCTCCTTTGAACTGCTAAATTAAAGAATTCTATCTTTTTTACTTGCGTCTTTGTTAGTACTAACATGTTGGAGTTTAACTATTATGCGAACATGAACTAAAACAATGCGGTCTCGTAACTAAAATCTATTGCTATGTACTAGCTTAAACTGTAAGTCTGCTAACGTAGGGCTCTATTATATAGCATAATGACTGTAGTGACAAGATGAAATTAAAATGTAATTAAAACAGACATCTCGTTGCTTAACACCCTACTAAGTGTTCCTATAGATATAGCCTTAAATAGTAACTCCTTACTATTTGTTTGGGGTAAATAAGAGTAAACGTCCTTCCGAATATTTTTATGCGATCATAATATGACATTCCGTGCTGTTTCTTTATCAACATATCATTGAGATATGTAATAACTCTATTTTGCGTCTCATATTCTTTTAGTCTACCATTAAAACGTCATTTACTCTCTTTTGGTTTTTACAGTCGTGTAAGCATCATATGTAATAAAAGTATGACTTTTGATTTCATAATTAGGATATCGCCGAGATATGCAAAAAGACCAGATTCAAAATTTATTGAAATAGATTAGGCGTGATTTTGATACAAGGTGTATCCAATAGGCACCTTATTACATGGAAGTTACTGCTTGTCAAGGGCTGTGAGCTGGGCAAAACCAGGTACGCTTAGAAGCGGCTTTTTCCGCTGCCTTAAGAAAAAGCATTTATGTTACGTAAGCAAAAATAAAAAAAAAATGAAAAGTACGGACGCAGTTTGCCAATCAGCTGTATTAGCTTGATGAAAACTATGCGTGACTTGAAAAAAGAACAACAGACTTTGTCACGTCTTGGATTGTTTTCGGCTATAACGGACGCTATAATATGCGCTAGTCGGATGAGATGGTTGAAACAGGCACAGAACAACCATGTATGTAATTATGAAGAAGTCGACCATCTAACTGGACGGCACAAGCTCATTAGTTTTGGAGTACTGAGACAATAGAAGAAGAAAGAACAAAATATGGAACAATATCTACAATCAGAATAGAATCAGAGCTTAGTGTGCTTTGTGCCAGGAACGCTATTGGGTGGAATCTACCCGGAAGGGCATAAGGTATCATGCATCCTGTAAAGCATCCATATCTATGGATTAGTATCTCTTACGTGGATTACCCAATGGACAAGTGTGTTTCTTGTACTCCTCGTTATATATATGAAAATTCTGTATTATATTCGATGCTTTTTAATCGGAAGTGACTTTGAAAGTTATGTATTCATGGGATATACTTGATCCACATGTGTTGTATTCCTGCTTTCAAATGTACAGCAAGAAATCCTTTCGACTTATTCTGATCCGAGCTTTTTCTTTAATCTGATAATCCTGATAGACATTCTTCAATCATATTCTTGTGTATTTCTTTCTGTCAATATAATTTGCTTCAATATCGTTGAGTTGTTGATTGTTCTAAAGAAAATACAAAACAAGAAATTAAAAAAAAATTATTGGATTCTGTGTTTTCGTTCCCATTTGTCTTTTTTTGATGTATTTTAAAGCTTTCTACTTACCTGACAAACAACTGTTATTCTTGCCCCATTAACCGTATGCACGGAAGATCTAACGAGGATATAGCCTATACTCAACTCGTTATGAGGATTTCCGATCACATGAATCTGATATTTGATGGGATATAGTTGGGTTGCGCGTTACCGATGATGGATTCCCCTGCACTTGATCAAGCCGGAGCAGAGCGAAACTAACCGTCTCCGAGTTCTGGGGATGAAATTTACCTACCTGCTCGAAACCACTCAAATAAGACTGATGAGGAGGGGAGGTTCTGTCATGATTTTGCCATTGCCTATGACCTCACTCAGATTGTTCACGAATCCACCCGTGTGCCGATACTATCGGTCAGTATGCTAGCCTTCTAGAACTTTTTCTCACAACTTTCCCTGATCTATGTTCATGTTCCGTTCTATCTCCTCTGGAATCCTATGACCACTCCGTAGTATCAGTTAAGATAAAAATGAAATGTAATAAGACTTCAGACGTACCTCTCCACCGTACTGTATATCGGTACTCCATGGCTGACTGGGATAGCTTCCATACATTCATATCTGGTCTATCTCTGCATTCCATGTTTAAAAAGGATATGCCATCTATAGTATCAGACCTGACCGAATAGATAATTGTTGGCATAGACCGATTCATACCATCCAAAAAAATCCAACAAAAACCTAACAGCCAGCCATGGTTCTCCCCAGAATGTGCTGCTGCCATCGCGCACAGAAATCACTTTTTCCATAGCTACCAACGTAATAGATTACTGATAATAAAGCTGCTTTCAGGACTGCCAGCAACCACTGTAAAAGAGTAATAAGAAATGCAAGAGAGCTATATGCTTAGTCCGTTAAATCCAAAGTAGCTGAGCAACGGCTTGGTTCCCTCCAGTTTTGGTAAATAGCAAACAGGATCCTGAACAGAAGCGTGCGTTCTATCCCAACTCTTATCAATAGACCTGAGGTCGTCTCGTCAGCCTCAGACAATGCCAAACTCTTTGCCAAGAACCTTGCAGCTAATTGTACTCTATGCGACGAAGGCCACCAGCTCCCCGTATTTCCTCCTATAACAGATAACATGCTATGCAACATCCAAATATCTGTGCGTGAAGTCGCCAAGCTAATCAAGAACCTTGATTCCAGTAAAGCAACTGACGGCATTCCAGTTAGAGTGCTGAACATTTTCCAACCAGAAGTTGCCCCCATACTTACAAAACTTTTTAAGCGTTGCCTTAAGGAAAAGCGCTTTCCAACACCCTGGAAGACCTCATCAGTATGCCCTGTATTTAAGAATCCAGGTGATAAGTCATCTCCCTTTCAGTACAGACCAATAAGTCTACTCTGTGTCATGAGTAAGTTGCTGGAATCCATATTAAATAGAGAAGTAGTCAACCACCTCAGCAGATATAACCTTCTTAGTGACATGCAATATGGTTTCCGTTCTGCTAGATCTACAGCAGATGAGCTAAGGATTATATCTCATAGGATTAATGAATCTCTCGACAAAGGCTTCCTTTCTAGGGCAATAGCTCTTGACATATAAAATGCCTTCGATAAGGTATGGCATAAGGGCCTATTTCACAAGATTTCCAGCTACGGTATAACTGGAAATGTATTCTCAATTATTAAATCATTTTTCTCTGATAGGCTCATAAGAGTAGTAGTTGATGGGCAGAAATCAGAGGCCCACAGTATTAATGCTGGAGTCCCTCAGGGGTCTATCCTGGGCCCAACTCTTTTCCTGATATGCATCAATGATCTTCCAAAACACATACTTAAATCATTCGTTGACATCTATGCTGATGACATGACCATCTTCAAAGGCTGTAAATGACAAAGTTCTCTCTGATTTTCTCTCCTCTGATCTTGAGCGCGTGGTACAATGGAGGAAGAGATGGCTGGTTATTTTTAATGCATCTAAAACCAAGCTCCTATCTTTACATTATCAACGCTATGACGCCCATATGGCATCAATTGAAATGGATGGCTCTCGTCTTGGGGAGGCTCCATGTTTTGACAAGCTTCTGGGTTTGACCATTACTCCTGATCTGAAATGGAAAATGTACATCAAGTCTGTTGCCAAGGTCGCTGGGAGGATGGCGGGATCCTTCTACCGCTCCAGAAGATATCTCACTAAATATGTAATTCTCTATCTGTATAAAAGCCAAGTACGTCCAAGGATGGAGTACTGCTGCCACATCTGAGCAGGAGCTGCTAAAAACAGCCTATCCTGCTTTTACAGAGTACAAAATAGGCTTCATGGTTTAGTGGGGGATGCCCTTTTCTCTTCCCTGCAGCCTTTCTCCCACAGAAAAGACGTTGCGATCCTGTCTTTGCTTTATCGTTATTTTCATGGCAGGTGCTCGTCTGAGCTACAATATCTCGTCCTCCCCTCGCCAATCTTTCACGAGAAACACCCGTCTGGCTGAAAGCACTGTCATTAATTTTCCCCACTCTTTATCTATGCTTAAATCCAAGCAGGTTACATATTTTACCAACCATACTTTGTCTTGGTGCACCTACAAAATTTTTCTGAAAATATTTCAATAAAAGTTATATTTTAACCGTGTAGGTTATGTGCGAATGACATGTTTAGAATTTTTGCAAAAATTCTCCAAAACTATTAAACTGTAGAATTGAAATAACAAACAACTGTACATACACGATAAAATGTAACTTGACACATATACAAATATGTAATTAAATATAATATATATTTTTCTGTATTATAAAAGTAATATTATCTGTTTATAGAAGGATGTTTATCAAACTGCATTAGCTTGTCCGACGTAGTTCCAAGTAATCTAATAATAATAATAATAATAATAATAATAATAATAATAATAATAATAATAATTAAAAAATCTGCATAAACGAAAATATATTTAAGCATATTTTACGACCTGGTAACACAAAGCGGTCTGCTATTAAATAAATAAAATCTAACACAAACCAACACTTTAAAAAATTAACCATTAATTATAATAGGAATAAAACTAATAAAAGCAGTCACGTGTTAATTAAGGTCACCTGTTAATTGTAATTAATTAACACACGAAAGTAGTGAGTCACCTTTGTACAAAACAAAACAATAAAAGAACATATCAAGTTGAAGTCATTCGAAACTAAAAATCGATTAAAAACCCATTCCACAGATGCATTTTAGTCTAACGATTCCATGAGCGGATTAAACAGGGGGCGTTTTTTTTGTAGTTTCTATAAATATCTTTTGAAAACTTACTATATCCAAACCCGCTCTCATTCTGTTCGTGCTATATAAGAAAATATAAAATGCTTTTTAGATAATTCTAACAAATGAAAGAATCGAAACTGTTTCAATTCTCTAAAACTATTTTTGTCTCTTTTCAACAAATGAATAAATTGCTGTCAAATTATTTTTTACAAGCGAAACCAAACGACTATCCAAAAATGTTGACACAACTCTATTTACTTAGCGAGTCGAAGTTGGAGGCCAAAGTTCATTTGAAGGCAAAGGTATTATACCCCCCCAACCAACATAACTACTTTTGTTATTGTATATTCATGGAAACATACTTTCTTTTATAAATTTAGAATTTGGTATAATGCCCGTTTTATTCTTCATTTATTTCTCACACCTCAGTTGAAGACTAATTCAAGACTAATTCCTTAGCGGACGCCGGTGCGAATTACTTGTTCAATTAACACAAAGATGGTCGATAGTATGAACCAATTAGTTATCCTGAGGGGAGGAAAAACTTCGTCAACGCTAGCATCTAACGACTACGACTAAAAGTCGACGGCGCTACATCAACCAACATAAGAGGTATTCGCCTAGGACACAATCTAAAACAGAAAAACTCATATGTAAAATTTCGGGTACAGCTTTATTTCTTTTCTTTAGCTTTTCAATGTTTAACATGTTTCTTCAGTTATAGTTGAAATATAACTTCCGTGATTTCCATCTCAAAAATATATAATCATTTGTTGAGAGTATGATATAGGGGTTTCCTCTCAATAAAACCAAAGTATCTTCGCCTCTTTTTCTATAAAATCAAAATGTTCCATATATATTATGTTTTGTTAGACTCCAAAGTATTTACGTGAATCTACTTTTCACGTTCGCGTTTTAAAAGGTCGGATTTCCACGAAGTAAATGATTTCAATATTCATTAGTTCCATTTGAGGTCGTTCACTTTCGAAACATTTTGCTAAAAAACAATTTACTTCTTCAAAAATTATCCAAAAGTTTACATCAAAATACAGCACAATAATCTTGGTTATATATTTTCCAAAATAAATATTAAAAATCATTTGAAGAATATTAAGAAAATATGGTAATTTGATCAGTACATCTTAGTTTTATATTTTCCAATTACAAAATATAATTAATATTACAAAAGTTACATTCAACTTGAATTAATTGATTATTAAAGTTTACAACAATAAAAAGTGCTGGGGCATAAAATATTTTCTATCATTTTTGTCTATATAATCTAATAGGTGCTTTCACTTTGCGAGG
This sequence comes from Euprymna scolopes, assembly GCF_053919585.1. Taxonomy (NCBI): domain Eukaryota; kingdom Metazoa; phylum Mollusca; class Cephalopoda; order Sepiida; family Sepiolidae; genus Euprymna; species Euprymna scolopes. Next base: position 173,685,902 of record NC_136487.1, on the reverse strand, counting down.
CCTTAATTATCAGTATCTTTAATTTCTCTTGTTTTTTAATCCTTTAAATTTTTATCTTGAGCTTTCTCGTTATGAACTGATATTTGTTTGTGACACTTACATTCAATCTGTTTTTTATTTACTTCTAAGCAGTTTTCCTCTTAAGAGGAATTAAAAATATTGCATTTAAAAATGTCATTTAAAAGTTTTTGTTTCTTAAAATGTAAGCCAATGGGCATGCATTTTATCGAACAAAGGATCTGTTTTAGAACTAGGTTAGTGGTTTAAGGCAGACGTTTTCTTCCTTTTTTATTTTTTTATATATTATAAATATACATACGTGTACATACATATATGCACATATACATATATATATATATATATATATATACATATATGTGTGATCGTTTATGTATATTTATGTTTATTTAATTTATTTATTTGTTTATTTTCTATTGTTTTTGTTAGTTTTACAGCTATTTAGTATCGCTATCCTAGAGTAAGTTTTATTTTGTGAACACAGTTATTTGCTATTTCTCTTCTACAGTTTAATAGATTTTGGGGTTCTTTAAAGTACAGGATAACAAATTATTCATGAAGGCATAATTTACACGGGTCGTCTAAATGTCTATACGTGGTAGCTTGTCTTATTATTTTCCATTCGACTACCGGCTACCAGTGTAGCTTAATCGCCATATATATTTTATAAATTACTATTATTTTCCATTCGACTACCGGCGAATGTCCGCTTTCTTTGAGTTCCCATTATTTATTCGCTAGTGTTGTTTTTATACGGTGTTTTTTATTTTTTAATGTACTTTTGTGGTCATAGTATCGGGTTTTGAAATCTAAGGAAGTCATGCCTACGTAATATTTCTTGTTATTCGGGTTTTCTTTCGCAAATATTGTTGCTTGATAAACTACGCTTTTTGTTAGACATTTATTTTGAACTGGGCAAAGTGTGCGGTGTCTACAGTTGCATTTGTCTTGTTCGTTATTAGTATTTTTATTTATGGTATGGTTGTTCTTGTCCGGGGTTGGTGTGTTATTATTATTATTATTATTATTATTATTATTATTATTATTATTATTATTATTATTATTATTATTATTATTTCTGCTAGTGTTGGTTTTATTTTTGTCGTGGTGTCTACTTTTTATTGTTTATTTTGTTGTTTTTTACATTGTTTTTTATTTAGTATTTAGAAAACAAACAAACAAATAAATAAATTAAATAAACATGAATATACATAAACGACCACACACACACACACACACACACACACACACACACACACACACACACACACACACACACACACACACACACACACACACACACACACATATATATATATATATATATGTGTGTGTGTGTGTGTTTGTGTACACATATGTATATTTATATGTATAATAAAAAAAGAGAAGCAATGAGGAAAAACGTCTGCCTTAAACCACTAACCTAGTTCTAAAATAGATCCTTTGTTCGATAAAATGCATGCCCATTGGCTGATAGGAAGGGGCGCGGTGGATACTAGAAAGCTGATTGGCTAACTAAAATCCTCAACATATATAAAAACGAGAAACAACTACAGAATTCGCGCATAAGCCTGACAAATCCTATAGTGGATGAAACGCCGAATATTCAGTGTAGCTTAATCGCCATATATAAATTACTATATATATATATATATATATATATATATATATATATATATATATATATATATATATATATATGTGTGTGTGTGTGTGTGTGTGTGTGTAAGAAATAAGGTACCTGTACAAAATTCGAACATATGAAAAAAAAAATTACCTGTGACAGAACGAAAACGTTGAACAAAAAACATTAACATAAAATCATCGAGTAGGTTTAATTTTAAACCGGAAGAAAGTGATCTCGACCTATCGCTCGTAAAACACACTTAATTATATTTTAATTCATGCAAATATTGTAGTTATTATTATTCATCCAATTCTTTATTAAATTATATTATTATTATTATATTGTACCTAATATACAATGTTGTACTGATTTCAAAAGTAAAAATAAATAATTTCGGTGTCATCAGTTGGAATTGAAACCAAAATATTTAGCTCTCCAGCCGCCTTCTCTACCGTTTGAACTAACCCGACAAATAAGTATGAAAGTTTTATGATTAAACTACGTTTAGCTATGATTAAACTAATACAAATATGTCGGCAATTTTAAAAACACATTTTGTATTTCAGCTTCCCAACTTCTGTACGCGTTATTCATCCATTAAAACAAAGGTTTTTTAAACTAATTTACATTTTTATTTATTACGGACTATTATCCTAATCTTTTTTTTGTCATTGTTTCACGACGTTTCGGCCAACTATTCCTCTGGCCTTCGTCAGGTGGTAACTGTGACGGGATAGGAACTCCAAATCTCCTGACTGCATTCTCAGCAATTACTGTCGCCCATATTTGTTGTCGTCTCACCACGTTTTTTGAAACAACAACTAAGAAAGATGAGGATATTAAAAAATTAATAAATAATTATCATTTCAATAATGAATTCTAATTAAAATAATATATAAAGATTTTACTTATTATAAACCATCCTTGGTGTATGATTACTATCTCCTGTTATTGTCATTGTTATGTGACTAATAATTATAGCGTTTTGGGGTAAAAAATTAAATGCACACACCTGCTGTTTTATTTATTGAAATAAGAAATAGAATACTTGTACAGAATCCTACGCATATGAACAAACTAACAAAATCTTATCTGTGTAGTAAAAAATGTGATGCAAAAAAAATCATATAAAGTCATGGAGTCCTTGAAACAGTAGTTGAAAATTATAATATAATTATTAATAATTGCTAAATAATAGACAACTTTAGTTTTTATAAGTGCAACATAACATACATTAAAGTCCAAAGTAATTTTAAGGTTCAGTTAAAATATAATGTGTAACCTTCACTTTTGGTAACATCTAGGTTCAGTTGAATGTGCAACGTTCACTTTATAAAGTTTATAAAAATACACTTTAAAAATTGATAAATTTCAAATAAAATCTTATTCCATTAATTTTGAAAATTTATAAAAACATTTTATTTAACTTTTAAGAACTATCTATTCAATTTCTAGATTCTACCAAAGTATTTCTGCATTTACCATAAATTACGTTTGGAGCAAAAATCATATCACATGGTTTACATTGTGAGTAATAAGTGATATGTTATATTATTTTGTATTTAAAAAAACGATGGACGTTCTCAAGTAATACTACTTATTTTTTATTCTGCTGTCCAAGTAGATCAAAGAGGATTGCAGATTGCATTGTAATGACGATTGAACTTATACATTCATGAAATGGAAGTTTCACCTCTCTGTTGCAGATATTGACAGTGTGACACTCTTTATGCAGCAAAGTATTAAACCGATCAACATTGAGTTGCGCCTGTTGAACGTTTAAGAAGCCGATGCAGTTAATGGTATCAAAATTATGAGACGGGTTCATCGATTTCAGAGTTGCGGCATAAATGTAAGTGACAAAGTGCGGTTCGACTTTTACAACAACCGAGGCATAAAAAGTGAGAATGGTAGTAAATATGTAAGAATAAATTCGTTTTTGTAACTTTTCAATGTTTTAGTTTTTCAGATGGATATTGTAACTGCCGGGCATAAGCAGGTTGCCAGGACGGCGAAGAAACGAAAGATAACATTGCGATATGTTCAAATGTTATTATTATAAAATGTTACAGTTGAAATTTAGTTCAACAAAATAAATGCCATCGAAATGAAAGTTGGACAGAAAAATGTTACAAATAATTAAAAAAACAAAACAAAACGGGGAATAGTAACTGCCGGGCATAAGCAGGTTGCCGGGACGGCGAAGAAACGAAAGATAACATTGTGATATGTTCAAATGTTATTATTACATATTATTATTATATGTTACGGGGAACAGTAATTAAAATAACCAATAAAATTGATCTGATTCCGTGACATAACGTAGTGCAAAAAACGAGTTACATGTTCACGAAACACAAATCAGTCAGATTTAGTTGACAGTAGACTACACTTGGAATTGGTCGATATGTTTTTAAGTTCGTGAGAGGCTAACAGACGCAATATAGCAAGATGTAGAATTCAAAGCAGACGATACCAATTCCAAGAGAATAAAAATTAATAAAAAAATCATTACTCGAGTATGGTGTTTTCTTAAGAGGGAAGTAATTATCATTTTGCAAAATCTTACAGACCCTTCAGTCAAGAGCTGCCAGTAATAGAAGGTATGTAAACCTTCGTCTGTAGCACGTAGCCGTTGACGTTTACAGAACCGTCTATAAAAGGTTACGTGTCACGTTTGTGAACTGTGTGTATTTTAACATGTCTAAAGAACCCAGCACAGAAAACAAAGAGATGCTCTATATAAGCATTAGAGAAAAACAATTACAATAATAGAGACACGCTATATATATATATATATATATATATGTATATATATATATATATATATATATATATATATGAGAGAGAGAGAGATTGATAGATATCAGGTTGACAAGATATTTCTTGCGATATTTAACTTTGAAATTCAGATGAACATATCATGGCTCAAACAAAAATTTAATGATAAAAATAAGCACCGTCATAACGAACACAATTTTGCTAACGCAAAACACGTTTATTTATGCCAGTAACGTTAAAGTGTTGTTGAAAGCGTTTCAGTTTCGCTTAAGTTTTTAAGAATTCCTCAGACAGAAAGTTGTTGAGACGCTTGAAAAATTGGTAATTGGGAGGTGAGAGGGCTTGGGAGTATGCACGATTAAGGCAGAATTTCGTAGCCCAATTCGTTACCCCAATGTGGGGTCGGTTTAACAACGTGCGGTTGGGCATTGAAGTGGAGGAGAATTAGACCTTTTTTATTGACCAAATCTGAGTGCTGTTGTCGAAGTTTCTGATGTATTTCATTCATATGTTGAAAGTATTTCTCCGCCGTAATAGTTTCGCCTGCATTCAATAAACTGCAATGGATAAAACCGTTCGCAGATAACTAAACAGACAACATTATAAAGTAAAGGTATTATATAGGAAACTAAATCAATGGTATTATAACGGACACTTGTTTTGAAAATATATAATTTAAAATCAATTTATAAATTCTGCAAGAACCTTCTTGTCAACATAACACCTATATATATATATATATATATATATATATATATATATATATATATACACCTATACAACATAACACCTATATATATATATATATATATATATATATATATATATATATATATTAGAGTAGGTCTATTTTGGAATAGTGAGAGAGCTAGCGCAAGGGAAAGTTGCAAATTACCAGAAAAATAACCACATAATATATTTTCCCTTAAAATTTTGTCGGTATTTCGGGAAATGACTTTCAAATGGGAAATAATTTAGTATTATGCTAATGGTATTAGAGTTTTTGTAAACTGGTACCAAAATTCTTGGGAAAGAACTGACCCATTAAATTATCACCCAATTAGCCTCCTCCCTCTTTTCGCCAAAATATTTTAGTCCTTAATTAATCAAGCTCTAGTCCACCACATTACAGCTAGTAAACTTCTGTCAGACCACCAATATGGATTTAGGCAAGCCCGTTCTACTGCAGATATTCTAACTGTAATCTCTGAACGTTTATACCAAGCACTGGATAAGGCAGGGGAGGGGAGGGCAGAAGCTCTATATATATCTAAGTCTTTTGACAGGGTATAGCACGATGGCCTTCTCATGAAAATAAAATCCTATGGTATTACTGGACGAATGCTTAGCATAATTAGATCCCTCTTAAATGAGAGAAGAATTTAGGTTGTTCCCGATGGGCGTACGTCCAAAAAATATAATATAAATGCGATCGATCCTTGGACCTTTATTATTTCTGATATTCATAAATGACTTAAAATTGTCTCTGAGATATGTATATTTGCCGACGACACCACGCGCTATAGTAAGCACGTGGGGAAACCTAATGAGCACATATCTAAGGTAATGGCCGAAACCCTTGAGGAAGATCTTCAGTCTGTTGTGAAATGGGGTAAAAAATGGATGGTAACGTTCAACACTACCAAAGCAAAGATCGTTTCCTTTAATAATTACATGACACCTTACCAACCACTAATAGCTATGGCTAGAGATACTTTACTTGAGAGCACTTTGTTCAAGCTCCTTGGCTTAACGTTCACAGGAAACATGAGTCGGAATAGATAAATCGAGATCATGGCTAAGGCTGCTGCAAAGAAAGTGGGCTCTCTCTATCGTGCTAGAAAGCTACTTACGCCTGAAAGTATCCTGTACCTCTAAAAAGCCACTATTCGCCCATGTATGGATTACTGCTGTCACATTTCAGTTGGTGCATCTGCTACTAGTCTCTTGCTCTTGTACAGGGTCCAAAAGAGAGTCATCAACCTAATAGATCCCGAACTGTCATCTAAACTTCAGCCCATGTCCCACTGACGAAATGTTGCATCCCTCTGCCTGTTTTACAAGTATTTTAATGGTGGATGCTCTGACGAACTACAAACCCTTGCACCCCCTCGACGAAAATACCCCCCACAAACAGACAAGCAGCAAAGTCCCACCCTACAAAGTTGAGATCCCTAAATGTAAGAAAGCCTTTACTCTAATAGCTTATTCCCCAGAACTGCAAGACTTCGGAATTCTCTTCTGGTTTCCTGCTTTCCTAACTGTACTGACATGTAGAAGTTCAAGTATAATGCGAACAGACATCTTGCTTCTAAACTCCATACATAGTAGCCGTGCAACATAGTAGCCCCTACATCAAAATGGCAACGTGTCTTGTTTGGGGTGAAAATGTAATAATGAAAAAATGGTGTGAGTTTAAGTGGAGTTTGCGAACCGCCATGTATAGAAACATTTTCTGATGAGGAAGGTTTGGAGAAGTTACCAGATTTGCCCTCACTTTTTCAAAGTGCTGAAACGGCAGTTTAATAAGCAACCGAAGCTTTTGAGTCAGTGTATGGGGTTGAAGCAAGACATAGGCATATAATTGCAAAGGTGTCGTCAAATGAGGCCTTCATTTGCTTTTAAAGGAATCTAACAACAGTTTAATACAATATGTTAATCAAGAAAGTACACACTTGTTTTCTTTTTTATCTTTTTTAAAACAAAATAAATTACAAGTTTTAAAATGTTATCATTGTTTCAGTTTAATTAAGGAGGTTAAAAAATGAATGTCGGAGTAACCGATGCTAATGGCGGGGTAAATCTTTTAATTCAAGTTATCTTGTATCTTGTTTAATTACTAATTATAATAAAATAAAACATTTTTGGTTTAAATACTGTAATTAATAATTTTTTTCTAACCAATTTAAAGATTAGATATACAAAAAACAGATTTTTTGATAAGTTTATGCAGATAATCTTTAATGTAATTTCCTCAAATGGGGGTCAAATGGGGGTCAAATGGGGGTCAAATGGGGGTACAAGTCAGAGATCTAATTTTTTGTGTAAGTATTTATTATTATACTAATACACAACTTTCCTCTATCTAGCGAAGCCGATTTTTTAAAAAAGTAAAAGATCGACTTACCCTCATATATATATATATATATATGTTTTTTTTACACAGTGGTCATCACTTATCAAGGACCGGAAGCCACTCAGGGATAAGGGTTATTGCAAGTACATTACGTTAGTGTGGAGATTTGATGAAGTGTTTACTTAAGGGGGCGGTTCATTAGGAATTTGTTAACGTTGGACTTGAAGCCATCCAAGTTGTAGTCAGGTGGGAAGCAGGCAGACGGAACAGAGTTCCACAGGCGTGCAGTTCTAACCGCTTGAGAATGGGAATGCGATAATCAAAGTGTATATATATATTTATATATATATATTATATATATAAATATATATAATATATAAATATATGTATATAAAAATAATATATATATATATATATATATATATATATTCGAGAGACGTCACGATCCGTTATAACAATATACGCAGTATATAGACGGCTATATACATTTTGACCGACCCTCTTAGATTCAGCATTTTGGTTACTAAGGTGATATTTAGAATCCTTAAAAATTTAAATTTGTTGACGTGTTTTATTACTAATAGTATTTTTTGGAAACCGTTCGAAGTATTCCAGCATTTTTCACAATAGTCTCGAATTGGTATGTCAGATCCGTCACTATTGATCTGTGTTAGATCTTTCAAGCTGCACCGTGTGTGCAGGAGAAAGCAGACAAAGAAATGCTACATCGTATGATGTCTCTTTTTATATTCACAGATGATTGCCTCAGTTTTGTAAAACTTTTTAGTCACAGCAACTTTGATTATCGCATTCCCATCCTCAAGTGGTTGACTGTCATCTGTCGGATTCACGAGTTCACGTGTAGTAGAATCGCACCACTTTTGTCTCTTCATTAGACATAACTGAAGAAACGTCTTGACTTCTGGCGTTGGACTTTGGGTTCACAGATATGATAATGAACGCATTCATTACTGTGATGTCTACTTGGTTAAGAACTGTCCATCTCACACCTGAATGGACAATGCCTAAAAGATGCAAATTGTTTAGGTTCGTAGGCTACAGGCAACCAGTGATCATGCGATACGTGTTGTTAGACCATGTGATTTATTTATTAGCATCGGTCGGTCTCACTTAAACAGAATGTTAATGTCATAATTAGCTATTCAAATTAAAATGTTTTAAATGTATTACAAATTAATTAAAAATGCTACAGTAATTTCTTTTTACTGATTATTTTAAGAGTTGAGTAAAGCGGTATATTGTATCTGTCCGGCTCGTGGTGTACTCAATACAAAATACAAATGTCTACGCCCATGCTGACGGTATTTATAGAAATCAGTGGAGGTCACTCTAGTTCCTTGCTGTCCAGGGGAGATAACTCTGGTTGCCTCCTATTGTTAGAGACAGATAACTCTTATACCTATACATGCCCCCCCTTCATGACGAGTTTTTGTGGTCCTCTTCACGCGGTGTAAAAGTTTGTGTGACTTTCCACGCATTTGTGACGATAAATTCCTTGGTGCTCCAGTTTTCCGACATGAGGGCTGACTGGGTGTGTATGCACCCTTGGTATCATCAACTTCTATTGTTTCTTAATGTTCGCTGGGCGATTCAGTGTTGATGTGAAGTTCAACCTCCATTGCTTCCTCAGGAATTTGTTCCTGTGGGGGATCAGGGTTTATAGATGGGTTCAAAGTTCTTGGTGTGGTGTGATGTGGGCCATCCACAAGTGGGTGTATTTTATGGAGAAACCGACGGTTGCCCAATGTTACTCTATTGCTCCCATCTACCCGTACTTAGTACTGTCGTACTTGGAGTGTTTCGATAAGTTAGTAATGCTCGAACAGCCCGCCCGTGGCATAGGCGTCCATAACTTTCAGTGTTGTCGGCTTGTATGCGATTTACGATTTTAAAGGTTAAATCTGTGCGACCGTTACTTTGAGCATAAAGGGTGATGAGGTACGTTTCTGCATACTCAGTTCCTCAAAAAGGAGTCGTACTCCTGGGGCTCAAACGGTGATCCACCATCCGAAGAAATATATTCAGGTGCATCATAAGTACAGAACCACGTTCTCAAGGTATCGCATATAGTTTTGGCCCTTCCCGACGTCGTTAGGGCCACTTAAACTCAGCCAGTATATCGATCCGCGTCCACCATAAAGTCTATACCTTATATTTCGACGAAGTCGACCACCACTTGTTGGAATGAAAATTCCGGGTCCGCTGAAGAGATTAAGGATTCCCTAGGCTGAAATGGTGCGATTGTATTGCAAGTGGCATTTGAACCGGGTTGGCCTGATATTAGCATCTAAATTTGGCCAGAACAATCATTGTCTTGATTCGCTAGCCTACTATTTACTCCTTGAAATGCGGACTGAAAGGATTCTAATATTCTACGCGAAGTTTTCGATAACTCCTTCCAGGCAGTATAACACTACTCGCATATGCCAGAAGGTTTGAGCGATGAGTAAGATGCCGTTGCGAAACTGAGGGAAACCATTTTAGATTAGACCTCTCAAGGTCCTGCATTCTTCAGCTGTGACTGTCGCAGCTACAATCTATTCCTATGTTATACCTTTTGATTTGGTCATTCTCTTACATCGATGTTTAACTGCAGTGTCAGTCGTTTGGTCCTGGTCTTTTGGTGTGGCAGCTGCTTGGTATGGAGATGCACAATCAGGGGCTAAATTAAGTTTTTTAGGGCGATGTTATATCTGCAATTTGTACATCAGTGTCTTTTCCTTAGAATTTATTAAGCAGGGCTTTTTGATATTCTCCAATGCTTGGTCCGTTCATCGCTAATATTACTGGAGCCGATGGTGTGTTTACCACACAGTTCTAATACGTGGAATGTAAGCTACTGTCACAGGTATTGAAATCATTCATAATAAAAAGAAAGTCACGCTGCGTCACGATCTCTTTTTTAATTTCTGAATTTGGTAGTACAGCTGTTCAACGTCTTAATCAGGATAACTAGTAGTAGGAAAATAAGTTAAGATGAAAACAATCTTGGAAACCTTGGTAGTAAGAAAAAACTGAAGGGAACCCACACCATTTGAGCGAAAAGTCATATTCCTAGAGTTGAAAAAGCAATGCCCAGATGAACTAACAGTGGAAACGTAAACAGTCCAGACAGAGAACAATCTCTCTCACTCGATTGTTTTCACTCCCTCCTTTCCCAAAAGTAAAAAGGAAAGATTGGATTATGATGAAAGTTGGTAATCCAAGAATGGTCAAATGAATCAATATTGGCGGGAAACGAAAGCAACGTGCGACAAATAGATATTCAAAACGTCGTTATATGTAGAAGCCCGCGCACGCACACAGCATCGCTTCTCGTTAACCGAGCTATGATATGAATCCGCGTCAAAGTCAACTCATTTAGAGACGACTGAAAAGGAAGAAAGCCGACTATAAATTTTCCTGCATTGTGGAGGAACGCAATGAAATTTTGAAAGATTAAAAAATCACCATGATGCAATTAGATGCATCAGTCGGCATCTTTTGACCAACAAACAATAAACTCGAAATTTATGGCGAGCTATGAATAGAGCAGCGAGAAATAAAACGGTAACAAATAAGTGACCCGCCGCCCAACCACCATATTTTCAGTTTTATAATAATATTGCGTTTTTCTTTATTATTAAGTGGTTAAAAAATAATGCCATTTTTTGACGTTCAACTATATATATATATATATATATATATATATATATATATATATATATATATATATATGTATATATATATATAAATATATATATATTTAAATAAATGTTTAGAGGTACAGAATTTAAATAAAATTTTAAATATAATGGGCGGAAGTCTCTCGAGAGCACTTTCAGCTATCGTCTCATCAGGAGAAAATCGATAGCGTAAAAATAATAATACTATGTCAAAAGTAAAGAGTTCTGATGGGGATCTATTGAATGGGCCAAAAATTACGGGGACACTAAAATAAAGTTTATTAACGTTTAAAAAACGATTAAAATGATGGCACAACGAGGGGAAAAACGGGAGAAAAGATTCACAGTTTCCAAAGAAAAACAATGCGTTAGATGTTTCTTTCTGCCGACACAAAGAAGATTTCCGCACCGCAATAGAGACAGACTCCAACATCTTTAAATGGTTTCTGGAGTCCGCTCTATGTAGCACCTCGAACCATTCAATTGTATATCTATCGTAACAGCAAGGGCTGTCAACCAAATGCTGGCCAATAGCAGAGTCCAAGGCTGCAGAAGGAGGGAGGCTACCAGACCCCATCCTCCCTTGTCTAATCTTCGATGAAACATGCTGGTTCATACGAGCCAAAAGATGCAAGGATGTTCGCCCAACATAACCAGCACCGCACTGTGTGTGTGTATGTGTGTATATATATATATATATATATATATATATATATATATATATATATATATATGTTGCAATATTTTGGATTCTAATGGGGTATGATCCCACACAGTCGGACGATTCTATTTATAAACGATGCTGCTAAAAACTGACGAATAAAATTAATTCATGTTCTGCCACCAACCAATCAGAAACCAAAATTGCTTCATAAATATTAAACCTTTTTTGGGGAAATTTCACATGTTCTTTTCCCGGGTTTCGACACGGTAAGAATATTTTGTTCTGTGGAACTGTCTACTACAAACAAGTCACCTCCCAGGACTTGTGTGTAACAGCGAACCATCGGAAATTTGTTGAATACATTTGTATTTCATTAATTATAGTCTGTTGTCCGGGCCGCTGGGGAAATGGTGGGATCCTTCTACCGCTCCAGAAGATATCTCACTGCTGATGCAATTCTCAATCTGTATAAAAGCCAAGTACATCCAAGGATTCAGTACTGCTCCCACATCTGGGCAGTAGCTTCTAAAAACAGCCTCGCCTGTCTTGACAAAGTACAAAATAGACTTCATGGCTTAGTGGGCGATGCCCTTTTCTCTTCCCTGCAATCTGTCTCCAACAGAAGAGACGTTGCGAACCTGTCTTTGTTTTATCGCTATTTCCATGGCAAATCTCTGGTCCCCCCTCGCCAATCTTTCACGATAAACACCCGTCTAGCTATAACCACTCCCAGTAATTTCCCCCACTCTTTATTTGTGCCTAAATCAAAACATAGTTTCCATGAACAAAGCTTCTTTTTTATAAGTGCACTCCTGTGGAATTCTCTTCCGTCTGCCTGTTTCCCACCTGACTACAAGTTGGATGCCTTAAAGTCAAACATAAACAAATTCCTGATTAATCGCCCCCTTAACTAAGACACTTTATCAAATCTCCAATACCAACTATTACTACGATATTATCCCATTGATTATTGTACACACAATAACCCTTATCTCCGAGTGGCTTCCGGGCCTTGATAAGAGGTGACCCCCCATGTAAAAAAATCATACCTTTGCAATTTGATACGTATTAACCATTCTTGACGAACACTCTCTTAAAGACCTTTTTATGACATTATTCGTTTAACACTTGAACATCTCAAATATTACTTTTCATAATAATTTCAGATTATTTTTTAACACATTAATTGCATCATTGACGCGTTATATTGATGTTATTAATTCTACTCTATAATCACCGCGAAAACTACGAAAAAAGAACTAGATTACATTAAATAAAGGAGACAAAAGAAAACATTTCATGAAAAAGGTAAACACGAGGCGAAAATGGCAAATTAAAAAAGAAGTAAAGTTATAATTACTATGTTGCCTATTAGGGGTTAGAATATTGAAGCGAACGTTATTTGCCCCTTGGTTCCAGTTCCTGATTGAGTTCAGTCTTGCAGTAAATAAGGGTTAGCATAAACTGATAAAAGGATCACTTGTTAAGTTATCGAAACTATTCCAATAACTATTGGCGTTAAATATGTAACCCAACAAATTGTAGCCTTAGTCGCAATATAAAAATAGGAAAGAACTTCAACTCGCTTTTTCTCGTAACGATGACATATTTCCTCAGTATCCCGCCCCATGTGACTTCTCATTAAGGCCGTGACGTCACCCATGTCTCTTATATCAGCTAAATCTCTAACGTGAAGGTCTTCCCTAACGTGCTATTTCTCCTTTTTATATAACTTTTCTTTACTGGTAACGTCATTTCGCATACATTTGCATACGCACGTCCACGCTCGATTAAAAAAATAGTATAAAAACGTATATAATAACAATAGCAGCAATAAATAATAATAATAATAATAATAATAATAATAATAATAATAATAATAATAATAATAATAATATATAGCTAACTAAAATGTCCATTTAGTGATTGTTATACACACACGCGCCAGAAAGTTTCCTGTATTAAAATATGAATGAGAATTTCAGGTTATTAGGCAGTTTTGCATTTCAATTACGAAAACCGAAAAGTCGAACAACGCAGTGATTTGATGTTTATTGTCACCGTTCCTAAGAGTTCGGACTTGTTTATTTTTAGTATTGAAATATCATTTTATGCGGAGAAAACTTTTCCTCCTCAACAATTTGATCCATGATGTGTAAAAGACACGTACTAGATGAAATAAAGAGATTTTCAGAAGTATAATTTTCTATTCGACTGTTGAAATTTTTGCCCAACTTGATACATGTAAATAAATAATTATTTAATTAATTATTTGAACATATTTTAAAAATTGTACGAAAAATTAATTATTAGAACATTTTATTTATTTATTTATTAATATTTATTTGTAATATTGAAATTTTAGTTGTATTTCTATTTTATTACTAATGATTATTATAAGTAACTAATTTTAGAAAGGACTTCGTTTTTTTTTTGTTTTTACTAATAATATATATCAAGACTAAAAACGAATTCTAAGATTACGGTTACGAGATGAATAGATTGGCATATAGATCGGCAGATAGATGATGATGAGAACGAGAAAAGGATTTAAAATCGTTGGTTGTTTTTGTTTTACGGCATATCAACCCTTTTCAGGTTATTTAATGCCGAATCCAAAGATTTTGAAGAAAAAATTTATAATAGAATATATTTGTTGTTTTCGAGTCAGTGTCTATTTAACCCATAGTTGGGACCCTAACAGGTACTACCACTCCGGGTCAGAGTGGACCTGGGAGCAATCGCAATCAAAGAGTGGCTCCACACTCCCCAAAGCCCGCAAGTTGTGGCCTCACCACTGGATATAGTTTAAGGTCATATCCAGAACCATTTACAATCGTGACATATGAACAACTAAAAAAAAAAAAAATGATAAAGGAGCAGCCTCACAAAAATCGTTCCATCTCTTTTCATTTTTTGTGTGAATTATATTTCAGTAATAATTTCTAAAATATAGAGAATAGCAGGGGGCACCCGGCGTTGTCCGGTCGCAAAATACAGTTAAATATATTTCAACGTATTCATATTTTTGTATATTATCATAAAGCCTATTCTCTATCGATTAGTTCATAGTTTATTGTACCCAGTATATAGTCTTAGTTACAAAAGTAAAAATACATGACTTGGGTGTCATCAGCTCGAATCGAAACCGAGAGTAAAAATTGTAAGTTCAGCCTGAAACATTTCCGCGTTAGTCATTGTCAGTCAGGTAAGAAACAACTAAAAAAAAACAGTGCACAAATGTATGGATATGTGCGCATGCGTAGAACGTCAGTTTAAGTCCTCAGCTAAACATTCATGGGAAATATGAACTGGAACAAATACCTTGAGAATATTGGAAAGACGTTTGGCTCCCTCTATCGCGCTAGAAAAATACTCACACCGGAGAGTATACTGTACTTGTACAAGACCACCATTCGCCCATGAATAAAGTATTATTGCATCTACCACTAGACTCTCCCTTTTGAATAGGGTCCAAAAAGGGTCTTATTTTTATTTATTTTTATTTTTTTTACACAGTGATCACCACTCATCAAGGCCCGGAAGCCACTCAGGGATAAGGGTTATTGCAAGCACATTACGTTCGTGTGGATATTTGATGAAGTGTTTACTTAAGGGGGCGGTTCATTAGGAATTTGCTAACATTGGATTTGAACACATCCAAGTTGCAGTCCGGTGGGAAGCAGGCAGACGGAACAAAGTTCCACAGGCGTGCAGTTCTAAGAAAGAAGCTTTGTTCATGGAATCTACGTTTTGATCTAGGCACAGATAAAGAGTGGGGGAAATTTTTCACAGTGGATTCGGCTAGACGGGCGTTTTTCTTGAAAGATTGACGAGGGGAGGACCAGAGATTGGAGTTCAGACGAGCACCTGCCATGGAAATAACGATAAAACAAGGATAGGCTCGCAACGTCTCTTCTGTGGGAGAGAGGTTGCAGGGTAGAGAAAAGGGAATCCCCCACTAAGCCACGAAGTCTATTTTGTACTCTGTCAAGGCAGGATAGGCTGTTTTTTGCAGCTCCTGCCCAGATATGGCAACAGTATTCCATCCTTGGACGTACTTGGCTTTTATATAGATAGAGAATTGCATCAGTAGTGAGATATCTTCTAGAACGGTAGAAGGATCCCACCATCTTTCCCGCGACCTTGGCAACAGACTTGATGTACGTGTTCCATTTCAGATCAGGAGTAATGGTCAAACCCAGAAGCTTGTCAAAACACGGGGCCTCACCCAGACGAGAGCCATCCATTTCAATTGATGCCAGATGGGGATCAGAGCGTTGATGATGTAAGGATAGGAGTTTGGTTTTGGATGCATTAAAGGTAACCAGCCACATCTTCCCCCACTGAACCACGCGCTCGAGATCAGAGGAGAGAGAATCAGAGAGAGCTTTGTCATTTACAGCCTTTGATGTGTTGCCGTAGATGGTCGTGTCATCAGCATAGACGTCAACGAATGATTTAAGTATGTGTTTAGGGAGATCATTGATGTAGATGAGGAAGAGAGTTGGGCCTAGGATTGACCCCTGAAGGACTCCAGCATTTATATTGCAGCCCTCGGATTTTTGTCCATCTACCACTACTCTTATGAGCCTATCGGAGAGAAATGATTGAGAAAACATTTCCAGTTATACCGTAGCTGGAAATCTTGTGAAGTAGACACTTATGCCACACCTTGTCGAAGGGCTTTGATATGTCGAGAGCAATTGCCCTAAAAAGGAAGCCTTTGTCAAGAGATTCACTAATCCTGTGGAATATACCCGTCAGCACATCTGCGGTAGATCTTGCAGAGCGGAAACCATATTGCATGTCACTAAGAAGGTTATTCCTGCTGAGGTGGTTGACTATTTCTCTATTTAATATGGATTCCAGCAACTTACTCATAACACACAAGAGACTTATTGGTCTGTACTGAGAGGGAGATGACTTATCACCTGAATTCTTAAATACAGGGCAAACTGATGAGGTCTTCCAGGGAGTCGGAAAGCACTTCTCCTTAAGGCAGCGCTTAAATAGTTTCGTAAGTATGGGAGCAAGTTCTGGTTGAAGCTTTTTTAACATTATAATTGCGATGCCATCAGGGCCAGTTGCTTTACTGGAATCTAGGTTCTTGATTAGCTTGGTGACCTCATGCACGGATATTTGTATGTTACCTAGCTTGTTCTGTGTTATAGGAGGAAATATGGGGAGTGGATGGACTGATGAGATGACCTCAGGTCCATTGATAATGGTTGGGATTGAACGCACACTTCTGTTCAGGATCCTATTTGTTATTTGCCAAAACTGTTGGGAACCAAGCCGCTGATCAGCTACCTTGGATTTAACAAACTTAGTCTTATCTAATAGATCCCACTTTATTAACTATGCTCCAACCTCTGTCTCATCGCCGCAATGATGAACTCATTGCACTTGTGCAGCCTATACGTACATATCCTCGACAAACCCGTTTAGTAGCAAAATCACACCCCTTCATTGTTGAAGTCCTTAAATACCAATAAACTTTCTACTCTGATATCTTCTTCCCTAGAACAGTTAAGCTTTGGAATTCCCTTCCTGCTACGTGCTTCGTTTACTGTCCTGATATGCAGAAGTCCAGATGTAACGTTAACCAACATCTTAATCCTTCTTGGGCAAGGTCCTAATTATTAACCTTTTGCATCCAAGTAACAATATTCATTTTTTGGATCAAAAAAGTCGTCCAACTCTTGCCAAGTTCTAATTTCTTTCACTTTAAATCTCTTGGCAAAAACATTGTCTCCTTAGCAACTATTTTAACCAGATAAAAACCCATGAATCACCCTCACCCAAAATACAATCATTTGACCTGCTTGTATCCGCTCTGCGATCTCTTGTCTCGGAGCAGATACAGTTTAGAAAATGGATATATAGTGAGTTTTATAAATTTCAAAATTACATTTAAATCACCCTGTACGTATATGAACATGTGTTGAATGTTCTTTTAATCTACTTTTACTTAATTCATATCCATGAGAATATCGCTAGGTATTATTCTCATAATTGAATATTATAAAATGTAAAATAATAATAATAATATAAAAATTAATACGTTGTTATAAAATCGATGAAAAGATCCTATATTGAATCCCGGGTAAACACCGTTTTCCAACTAATATTAAACGCCATAAATCAATAAAAATGTCAAGTATAAACATTGCTAGTCATAAGCAACGTCTGAAGGAGAAATTTCAACTCGCAATGTTCACAATGTTTCGTAAAATATCAATTCACATTCGCTTTAATAATGATATTTTTCGTTCACCAACCACATCCATTTAAGAAAAGAAATATTGAAAGACAGATGTGATCCGCAGTAAAAGACAAATAACATAATATATCACAACGTAATCCTTTTGGTCGGTATGAAATTGATGATAAATAAGACAGCACAGTGGTATGTTTACAACAATGTATATTAAATTTTTAGAAAAATATATATTTACCACAACATTTTAAAATATTGCTACATATTGTTATATATTAGGGTGGTGTTTATACGTCCGTGTATATACTGCACTATATTAACGTATGTGTTCGTATAATGGAATCGTACGAGTGTTTATACGTGTTTATGTTTATGACGTATTTGCGTCGTTGAGGGTGCTATATATGTGTATATTATTTACATCGTGACGTGTTTGAATGAGTATACCTGGCACTTCTAAATGTCTGTGTGTTCTTTCATAAACGGACCATATGTATGTATGTACGTTGCATGACAGACTTCAATTAACCTGAATCTCTATTTTAGCGGCTCGTGATAGTGCGTGCGTGTAAGAACATATAACATGACGACATACCTGTTTCTACTGTTGGCCGCCTCTGTCTTTTAGCTCTTCCTGAGGGGTTCGTCAATCATCTTTAGGGGAGCTGGAGCATGTAACAAAAACGTTTCAAAACGAACCGAAGATGCTGATAGTTTATATATATATATATATATATATATATATATATATATATATATATATATATATAACTACTTCATTTACTTACATAAAATTAATATACGAAAGTACAGATTTATGCGTAACTTTAAGTATTTACTTCAAAAGTGCTTAATACGTAAGTAGAACTAGTTAGTAATTTATAAAATATATATGGCGATTAATCTACACTGAATATTCGGCGTTTCATCCACTATAGGATTCGTCAGGCTTATGCGCGAATTCTGTGGTTGTTTCTCGTTTTTATATATGTTGAGGATTTTAGTTAGCCAATCAGCTTTCTAGTATCCACCGCGCCCCTTCCTATCAGCCAATGGGCATGCATTTTATCGACCAAAGGATCTGTTTTAGATGAAGGTTAGTGGTTTAAGACAGACGTTTTCCTCCTTTCTTTCTTTCTTTTTCTTTATATATATATATAAATATACATATGTGTACACACATACATGCACACATATATACATATATATACATACGTGTGTGATTGTTTATGTATATTCATGTTTATTTAATATATAATATATATAATTTATATGCCGTTATCGACATTCAATCATACTACTAATATTGGGGAACAAAACAGTGAACCCCTTCTACAGCCTGGTGGTCAACACACTAATTTATGAAGATACCATTTAACATGCAAATATTCTTGGACTTAAACAGAATCTTAGGTCACGACCATCCGACCAGAGCCATGAAAAAGAAAACAATCCACACCCAAACTAACCTAACAATCTGCACCACCTCTACGGCATCTAACGGACCCTTACCTAGCAGCCAGGTATTATGTTGAAATTCCATCCCTGCCAAAGTGTCGAGGCAACCAAAATCAGGGAACTTCCCATTTCATAAAACTCTAAAATATATTGATCCATTACTTGCCTTACGGAAGAACTTAATTGGTCAAAACATTGCCCCTTCTTTTGTATATACATCTTCTCGTTCTACTCGAGGGATTGCATCGTGATGGACTTCAAATGCAATCACACTCCTTTCCCAACATGTTTAGGGATCTTTCATAACCAGAAATTTACCTTTAAGCCAATTCGCCGAAACGCACATTGACGGGAATAAGTCTGCCTTGTTCACTGTGTTTAGCAATCAATGCTCCGGCCAGTAACCGTAGCTAGCCCTTTCTGGCTCACAGCCCGCAGAAACACACCCCCAATCCTGGAAGCTTCTCGCTCCTTGTCGACACTACTCGTTGTCGATGGAATCTCCAAATAATCCCAAAAAATTAATCATCGAAAATCACCCCGAAAAAGAAACACACAAAAAACAATTGCCGATCGTTATAAAACTTTTCTATTTCTATATTTTACCTATCACTGACGTGATACTATAAAGTGGACCTGAGTCACTAAGTGCTGAGATGGGGGGGGCAATAGACAAAGGAATAGAAAATAATAGATAGGAAGTAGCCAATAATGAATCTGTAGGTATTTTAGAGCTTTTTAGAGTTGACAATGACAATAGAAACCTACAGATAAAACAGGAAAGGGCGGCATCAGTAGCCGGGGTGGGGTGGAGTGCGGCCTCAGATACCAACGTAGAGGAGACAGTTAGTAGACAACTAGATGCACTTCGCGGTTGATGCGGGTTGGACAATTTTTACAGTTGACTGTGAAACAGAAATAGAGACGAACGTAACATCGAAAGAACGGGGAGAATACACACACACACACACAAACGCACACACACAAACACACACACACACAAACACACACACAAACACACACACAAATACTCACAAGTCCAACCGTCACTTATATTTGTGTTTTTCCTTTCTTTGTTCCACAATTTATTATATTTCTACTTTTGTGAAACCACGTGTGTTGCCATCGATGGTCGCCAGCGAGAAAATAACGATCCGGCCATAAGAGGAATAGTCGAAAATATCCACGATACACAAAGTTGAGAGTCGGTGATCTGTCGGGGCCGATTTAGCTGTTAAGTTAGAGTATCCGTTAATTATGAACTCATCTAGGGAAGTGGTCGGCCCTATTCCAGTTTCGCTTAGAAATAATATGTTCGGTTTCGTCTCCTGTAATTGGGTTTCAACCTCTGGAAGGTTGGAACATAGACCCCTGATGTTGGAGAAGGAGACCTGGTAGTAGGGGGTCTACGTTGGAAGATGGGGTTCTAGGTTTAATCGAGTTTTTATTATGGAGATATTTCATGTTGAGGTTTTGGGATTTGTGGAATAGGTCGGCATACTTGGTTAGAGCAGTAAGAGAGAAAAAAGACAGGAAAAAAATTTTTTTGTAGCACACGAAAAGGTAAAGCCATAACAATTACCCACTAGTATGGCATCAAGAGGCCCCACCAAAGACTACTGCATGGTCCAGATCCACTCACCAAATGGCAATACAGCAGTCCCAGTACTTTGCGCCTGCTGATAGGACAGCCTCCTTAGTGGTTAATCCAAGGTTCGGGTCCCTGACTATCAGGCGGATAACGTCAGCCCAGACAAAACGTTTACCTCCAGTACCCTTACTAGTGACATGGCCACAAGGACAGACAGAAAAATTTCCGACATCTCAGACTACTGGTCACCAAGTACTACCGACCTTTAAGCAGCTTTTTCTTCACCCTTTTTCAGAAGAATCACTCATTGAATGAGGACTGAGGGACAAAAAAAGGAGAAGCGAGAGTTACTGGAGCTGCCGATAACACATCCACCTTATTATCTACTCTCTATTATTTCTTTTTCTCTGTTTCTCCCTCCCCACTCTCTCTCTTATGCAACCCAACGCATATTTAAACATTAACTGTCATTTGTTTTCTTTGTTTTTACTTTAAAAACATTCATTTTTTCTATTCTACTTTCAAAATTTCATTATGCACTTTACATTTATATATAAATGTTTTGTTTTGTTTTTTAGCGATACGTTTTGTATGAATTCAATTATTTACGAAAGTGCACTTTTACCTAAATGCGTGTTGGGAACAATTTTCCCCTCAACCAATTTGGTACCCCCATATGGGGAGCGGTATATATATATATATATTATTTAAAAAATACAATTATCCACTGACACGCGTTTCGTCGTCTACGACCCATAGGACCCTTTAAAAACGTTGTGTCTTTTATTTTGCTTTTTGTGGTTACCAGGTTCGCCACTCTCCTTTGAAAAGTGAGCTCTTTATATTTTCATCCCTGCGGTGTCTACATTCGTATCATATCCAACCATTGTATTAATTCAATATTTGGCGCATAGAATTACTTGTAACCAGCAAGATAATTAACACCCCTTTATCACAATAATGAACTGAAGTCACAATGAAATATATTATACTATATTATACTATATTATACTATATTATACTATATTACGGGATTTTTCCATGCTGTTTTGTTTAAGAGTAATAATAAGGAACTGTTAGTTTCCTTGTGTTAGAAAGTATTTGTTCTACGTGGTTTACATGATAACAGATGCAAAGTTTCAGTTTTAAGATTGGCAAGGAAATAATATTTTATCCTGTTATAAATAACGTTTGAACTCAAATTTGTGGTGTGTAAGGTAAAATGGACTCATGTGTTGGAAATATTCTTATTTTTTATGCATAAATGACTTTATGCAAATTGCCTACTATTACTTGAGGAGACGCTACACACACACACACACACACACACACACACACACACATATATATATATTTATATATATATTTATATATATGTATACAAAAAAAAAGAACCTTCGATGAGCAGAGTCCCCCAAAAGCATTTACTGGAAGGACTAGAGGTGCTCAAAAAAGGATTTACCAAAAGGACAGGCAAAGTTAAATAAAAGGAATTTACAAGAAGGAGAAGAACTCAAGAAGAATCTACCGAAAGGAATGGAAACACTCCTCACCTCTGTTATCTAATTTCTTCAACAAAAAGCACACCAGGAAACTATCACACTGACATAAGTATTACCTTTCAATTTTATTTGTAATTATAATTGAATATAATTTGTTTTTCAATGCAATAACTTGTTGGTTTTTAATTGCCTTCGTCCAAAAAACAAAACAACAACAACAACAACAAAAAAGCAACAAAAAAAAACGGACTTTTGTTCTGCTACAAAAGATTTTTCTTTTCTATAAACAAAAACGTGTTAGAAATAACTATCTCAAATTTTCTAACATATGGTTTAGGAAATGGATGCTTAGTTAAATGAATGCATAAATCGTTTCACTTACCAATCTAGAGAAATATACAAATCCACTGTGTCGCTCTGAACTGAAAATGGAATAACATCCATGTCGTCTATATAACCCCCTTTCTTCCTTATACTATCTTGCGAACACTTGTAACTATAATTCTCGCTGATATGAAAATGGATAGCGAATTTAAAAACGAAAACATTTGACATGAGCGCTTGAAACTAAAACTAAGACAGTCTCAGTTTAAATGTTAGCGGGAAAATAATATATGATCCTGCTAGGTAGGAACGTTATACTCACCTGGAAAAATGTTTGAGGCAGGATCAACTCATAGCAAAATAAATGAATTCATAAGGAAATCATTTTTTACGATTGCATTGTTTCGCCTACTTTTTATGAGTTTCAGTTACTCTTCCACGACAAAAAAAAATCGCAACAAAATTGCTACTATAACTAGAGAGATAAACACCATCCATGATATCCACTGCATTACCTCCACCGCATACTTGTATTTCTGCACTCCTTCTGTAACACATATCTATTTTTAATTGCCTTCGTCCAAAAAACAAAACAACAACAACTGTAATTGTCTGTATTTTTGAGATGAGTTGTTTTCATTGATTGAGATTGTCGGACTGACTTCCTCATCTTGGTTGTTATTGTCACTAACAATAACAACCAAGATGAGGAAGTCAGTCCGACAATCTCAATCAATGAACAACAACAACAACAACAACAAAAAACAAGCAAAATAAACGGACTGTTGTTCTGCTACAAAAGATTTTTCTTTTCTATAAACAAAAACGTGTTAGAAATAACTATCTCAAATTTTCTAACATATGGTTTAGGAAATGGATGCTTAGTTAAATGAATGCATTAATCGTTTCACTATATCCTGAAACAATACAAAGAAATGAAATAAACATTAAACATTCATATCGATTTGACAATTTTTTCTTGGTTTAACTTTCTTTTATACGAGCCAATATTTACGCAACCTTCGACATTATTTCAACTATTTTTCGCAGTTTCTCTATTAATGCTTGTTTGTCGGAAATGTGCGAAAATCCATCAAAATGATTAGTTTATTTTGGTTAACGATTTTCTTAAAACAATTTGTAGACGTTTAGGTTGGAAGGAAGCGACGCGAAAAACGATTGATGACGAAGATTAGTGACGCATTCACTTGCATCGAAGAAACACTGACCATTCGAAACATTAGAAGTTAAGCCACTCAAGGACTAGAATTAAAGAGATTGTGAATTGAACGATAATCATCGCGAATGAATGGCAGAATTTTACTTAACATAAATTGGTTTACCAATAGAACGAACGAGTAAGAATTTGTTTATTTGAAGATGATGATGCTGTAGTCCGTTTTCAAGCAGCCTCCGCCTATGTTATTCTATAGATGGAATGTTTTTTCGTGTAAGTTTCGTTTGGTTATTACTTATGGTTTATGTCAGTGTTGATGACTTGTGGGAAAACTTCTAGCAAATAATTGCAATAAAGAAACTGAAATAACTGGAAACTTTATAACATACGCCCCCCCCACCAAAAATAGTGTTAGGATTATATTGGTTTCTTTGCTGCGCATAAGTTTGGAATAGTATTTTGTTGGGCTGTCATGCGTATGCGTGAAATAATCTTTCGCTCTATAGTTTTTAATTGAATGCTTATTGGTCTGTTACGCTTTCGTTTAAAAATGCATCTGCATTTATAAACGCGCAGATTAAATGGACGTATTTTCTGATATTCTATGAATCACGGTATTTTTAAAAGGTACCCTTTGGTTATTATATAAAAAATGGGTTAATCTTAATGAAACGGATTAAATTGTTTAGCAATTTTTTTTTTAATCCGATTTAAATCCTTGCGTTCTAAAATAAAATAATTGAAAGCAACAAAAATAACTCATTACTACAGGACTGGTTCCTGCGGGGTATAACATAGCTGAGTTAAAGCCAATGTTTAAAAAATGTTATAAATTGTCATGGTAGAACAAGACAATTTGCAAGTGGGACGTAAGGGGCTATTGTGAATAATAATAAAACAAAACAAAACAATGTATACATTGGCATAAAAGGGGATGTGCAGCAAGATGTTTGTTCATATTACATTTAAATTTCTGCATGTTAGTACAGTTTGGAAAACTGATCAGAACGGAAATTCCAAAGGCGAGTAGCAATGGCGTAGCAAAAAGAGGTGGGCTGTAGGAGGATGGTCCGTCTCGGACGTTGCCTGAAATCGGGCGGCATTTTGATGGGTTAAAATAGAAAAAAATAAAATAATAAAAAGCTAACAAAAAATCTGAAATTTTATACCAAAATTGAGTTTTTAAGGTGATAAGATGTTTTTGCGTTATATGTATGTAATACTATTTTTAAGGTGATAATATGTTTCTTTTTTGTATTTTGTGTATGTAATACTATTTTTAAGGTGATAATATGTTTCTTTTTTGTATTTTGTGTATGTAATACTATTTTTAAGGTGATAATATGTTTCTTTTTTGTATTTTGTGTATGTAATACTATTTTTAAGGTGATAATATGTTTCTTTTTTGTATTTTGTGTATGTAATACTATTTTTAAGGTGATAATATGTTTCTTTTTTGTATTTTGTGTATGTAATACTATTTTTAAGGTGATAATATGTTTCTTTTTTGTATTTTGTGTATGTAATACTATTTTTAAGGTGATAATATGTTTTTTTTTTGTATTTTGTGTATGTAATACTATTTTTAAGGTGATACTATGTTTCTTTTTTGTATTTTGTGTATGTAATACTATTTTTAAACGGATTTTTGTTCCTTGATCTTCATTTCATGAAAATAAATATTTTGAAGACTTTCTGGAATTTTGAAGGTTAACAGATAATTATTGGCTCGTGGTAAATGGTAAATCTTACAACCATTATGAACTGGCAAAAATGTTGCTACGTCACTGACAAGTAGAACGCGAAGAAAACTATTCGGTTAGAAATTATTCCGACGTTCATAATTTTTAATCCTCTCATAATATTCTAGTCTATTCGAATGATAATCAGTCCACCTCATAAACTACTACTCACTAGTAGATTTTGGTCTTGATAAGCTTGATAAGTGATAGCCCATGAGTACCCAACACCCTCAAATAACAGCCATGTTGGTCATAGGTGTTTTTTGGAATGTCATGAATGACTGAAGTAAAGATAAACTGATGATCACATGACGAGTTCCTTGATTAATGCTTGTTAGTCGTAAGTTCCATTGATTGGAACATCTTCCTCCGGGGTTTATCTTCTGTGGCCCTGGTCGGATAGTCGTATTATAGCAACAGGATAAAGCAACACATTACTATGACGCTACTTCACCGTAAACTACAGCATAGTCGTCTTCAAACCAATGTCAAGAAATACTTCAAATCAAACGTTGTTCATTTCGATAATCAATTTCTATCCTCTAATAATGTCCTTCATCATTCGAATGACGATTCATCTTTTTATTAACATTTACACTCGATTGGTTTTGGCCTTAATAAATGCTGACAAAAAAACCTGAATATAAAAAGACGTGTTTTTTTACAAAGGAGTCACTATTTATCAAGGCCCAGAGGCCACTCGCGGATAAGAATTAATGGGTATACATTAGTCAATCGGATTATAGCGTAGTAATCATAAGTAGTGGAAATTTTGTAAATTGGATTACTTAATAGGACAGTCCATCAAGAACTTGTTGACATTGGACTTGAAGACAATCAAATTGTAGTCAGATGGAAAGCAAGCAAACGGAAGAGAGTTACACAGGCGTGGAATTCTAAGAAATAAATTTTGCTAATGGAATCTACGTTTAGGTTTAGGCACATATAAAAGTGGGGGAATTATTGATTTCAGCTAGACGAGTGTTTTTCGTGAAAGTTTGGCGAGGGGGGGCAGAGATTGAAGCTCAGACGAGCACTTGCAATGAAAACAACGATAAATCAAAGACAGGTTTGCAACGTCTCTTCTGTGGGAAAGAGGTTGCAGGTAAGAGAAAAGGGCATCTCCCACTAAGCTACGAAGTCTATTTTGAACTCTGTCAAGGTAGGATAAGCTGCTTCTAGTAGCTCCTGCCCAGATTTGGCAACAGTACTCCATCATTGGCCATACTTGGCTTTTATATAGGTAGAGAATTGCATCAGCAGTGAGATATCTGCTGGAGCGGTAGAAGAATCATACCATTTTTCCAGCGGCATTGGCAACGGATTTGATATGTGTTCCATTTCAGCTCAAGAATAAAGATCAAGCCCAGAAGTTTGTAAAAACATGGAGCCTCCCCAAGATGAGAGCCATTCATTGATGCCAGATTAGAATCAGAGTGGTGATGATGTAACAATAGAAGCTTGGTTTTCGATGCATTAAAAGTAGCCAGCCACCACTTTCCTCATTGTACCACGTGTTTAAGATAAGAGGAGAGAGAGAAAGAGAGAGAGAGAGTCAGAGATAACTTGCTCAATTACTGCCTTTGATGTGTTGCCATAGATGGTAGTGTCGTCAGCATGAATGTAAAAAAATTATCTTAGGATGTTATTTGGAAGATCATTGATGTAGATCAGGAAAACACTTGACGAATGATGTAAGTATGTGTTTTGGAAGATCATTAATGGTAGATCAGGAAGAGACTTGGGCCCAGGATGGACCCCTGAGGAACTCAGCATTAATACCGTGAGCTTCTGATTTCTGTCCATCAACCACTACTCTTATGAATATATTCGACAGAAATTATTTAATAATTGAGAAAACATTTCCAGCTATACCATAGCAGGATATCTTATGATGTTGACCTTTATGCCATACCCTATCAAAAGCCTTTGAATATGTCAAGAGCAATTACCCTTGAAAGGTAGCCTCCATCAAGCGATTCACTAATTCCATGAGATATAACCGTTAACACATCTGCTGTAGATCTAGCAGAACGGAAATAATATTTCATGTAACTAAGAAGATTATTTATGCTGAGGTGGTTGGCTACTTCTTTATTTCGATTGGCTTTTGGTCTTAATAAATAAATGCTGAAAAAAACACAAATATAAAAGGGCGTGTTGTCTAATAAGTTTTATGTCTTGAGTTACGTGAATTAATGGAGTGAAAATTAAGTGATGATCTGATGACAAGTTCTTTAGTTAATTCTTATGTTTTCTTGTGATTCTTTTACGCGATGGACTTCTGTGTTTGTGTGTTTGTATAACAGCTCGCACACGAGCGCGTATGAAAATATCAGCGGTAGTCAAATGGTGACTGGCAAGCGATTGTAGCAGTTTGAGTGTAGCCGCGCTTGTGTCTGGAGAAAAAGAAAAATGACACCATGTGGTCGGGGAGAAACAAAGTCGCGTCGAACGAGATGGACTTGTAAAATGAAGGGATAAGAAAGACTGCGGTCGAAAAAAGATGGCCGTATAAGAAATGGCTGTCTACGGGCGGAATATAGTGGAACAGAAAGAAAGACTGCGGTCGAAAAAAGATGGCCGTATAAGAAATGGCTGTCTACGGGCGGAGTATAGTGGAACAGAAAGAAAGACTGCGGTCGAAAAAAGATGGCCGTATAAGAAATGGCTGTCTACGGGCGGAGTATAGTGGAACAGAAAGAAAGACTGCGGTCGAAAAAAGATGGCTGTATAAGAAATGGCTGTCTACGGGCGGAGTATAGTGGAACAGAAAGAAAGACTGCGGTCGAAAAAAGATGGCCGTATAAGAAATGGCTGGCTACGGGCGGAGTATAGTGGAACAGAAGTTAAGGACTTTTAAGCTGACGTCAAGGCGGGAGATTAACGGAAATAAATGCTTTTGTTAAAAAGAAAAAAATTCCAACCCGGATTTTTATTTATTTTTCTTTGTTTGTTTTTCCATTTGCAACGTTACATCTGGATAGTCGTATTGTAGTGATATTTAGATGCGCATATGTAAACGTAAACGTTTGAATAAGTACGAAGTGCATATTCCGTTTGGAAGATAAAAAATTTGAATTTGAATCACGTAGCTGGATATAACGCGAAATACTCCATCGTTTTAATAGTATCACTTTCGTCTGCATAGCTTTGGAAATTTTTTGGTTAAAATATAGAAAGTTTTACATTTCGTATATCAAAACTACGGCGATCATTACAACTAGATGTAATAAATTACTTAAGACAAACAGCTATTTCTAACGACGAGTAAAATGTATACAAATCCATCATATTTAAAGATGCAGTACCCCTGATATATATATATATATATATATATATATATATATATGTGTGTGTGTGTGTGTGTGTGTGTGTGTGTAGGCATATAATTTTGTCAATTATATGCACATCTTTATACTAATCCTTAATTTACAAAGCTCAATGTAGTTACAGAGCATATAGCAAATAACAAAAGTCTATATTCCGAAGTTTTACTCCTTCCTCACCCAATCTTAACCCGCTCAATTACTTCGTTTGGTCATACGTCAATAACAACACCAACATGACTTCCAACAACACCAAAGCCAGCTTGATTGCCTCCATCCACCGAGTATTCGCCGAGCTCCCGTCCGCGCTTGTGGAAAAGGCATGCTTCTTATTACGCACCTAAATCGAGGTGGTGATTGAGGCTGAACGGAGGTTATATTGATGTCAGTTCTATTACATAATCAAGTTACATGAATTGATTTTTTCAATAAAAGATTTAAAAGAAAGCTAGAGGGTTGTTTTCTTTAAGATGATAAATTTATCGTTTCACACTCTCTCTCTCTCCCTGTATCTCTCTCTCTCTCTCTCTCTCTCTCTCTCTCTCTATATATATATATATATATATATATATATATATATATACATATATATAAAAGTTTCATGGTTCAATTTAAAATTCTGAAAAAACAACATATAGAGACATATATTCGATTTAAGAATTTATTGCTTTTGGCTAGGATCTCCTTGAAAGTATTACTTCAAGTAATATCTATCAGGATTTTTCAGCTGAATTTCTATCAGTGTCTTATATATATATATATATATATATATATATATATATATATATATATATATATATATATATATATATATATATATTATTAAATCCCGGAAACAGCGTTTTATGGTAAGTAACGGGTGATCCCTTAAATTAACATTAGGACTATAGTGAATTCGAGAAAGCAAGTTGGTGCATTGATTGAAGGTGATTAAATGACTTACTAACTAAATAGTTTTCTAACGAATGATAAAAAAATATAAAAATTAAGTGAGCTTTTTATATAGTTTTAAAGATGGAAAAACTTCCAAGTATGTATGTTTGTATGTATATATATATATATATAAATATATATATATATATATATATATATATATATATATATATATATATATGAACAAATGATTAATAAACCATGTTAAAAAACATCTTGAAAAAGAGTTAAAAACATATTTAATTTTAAAAAGGAAGCACAAGATAAGTTGATAGTCCTTAATCCGCGGAGTTTCGAAGAAGTACTCTCCTTCTCATCAGAGGGCAAGAATTAGCAAAATGCGGGATCGGATTTTGCATGTAAAAGTATTTAATGAAACTACAAGTAAGTCACAGATCTTACTTGGTTAAAAAAAAAAGGGTGAGGTAAGGGGAATAGGAGGTAAAAGAAAAAATGATAAAAAGATTTCTCATGAATGGATAGTCCGGTGAAGGGTAAAAAATCCAAGAATGGTAAAATCCAAACACGGTCGAATTAAAACTTCCAATCGAACAGGTATATATATATATATATATATATATATATATATATATATATATATATATACATATACACGTCAGTTTAATCATTATTTTCTCTCTTTGCGTCCATCTCATTCCAGCTGTCCATCTCTAATACTGTTTCTTTATTTCGTTCATGTAAAGTTTATGGGCGACAATCTAAAATTTATGTAAACTACATATCATTAACTTCTACGTTTATACATTGTTTATGAATCATGATTCCGTAAATATAAAGCAACGTCGACATAAATATCGGTAGTAAGTCCCGACAAAGCAAATTTTGCATTAATCAAACGATTATTTCATGTAAATAAACATATAAAATATTTACCTACACATTAATGAAGATAAAAGTGTTCAGAAAAATGCGTTAAAATCATAAAATGTTTTTATTGTTCTACTGGCAGGGAGACCCAACTTTGCCCGAATGAGAATTAACGAATGTTATATACTAACAATACTTGTTTTTTGTCATCGTAATCGCTGATATTGTCCATTCTGTTTCAATTAAATCGATTGATTGGCTGCTCTATTCAGGACCCCACCCCCGCGGTGAACCGAAAGGAAGCTCACATGCCTCCCAGGAGTGGCTTTGTTCACAATACATTGCAGTTTACATTGCACTGTAAAGAACCTACTGTTGATTTTATAAAAAAAATGTCATATAATGGATTAAATTAAAGTTTAAGGTGCAAATGTATAATGGTTCGATTGTGCTCTAAACAGACACGTTAATTTCGGACGCGCCCGTGCCTTAATCATAATTTACTGTTGATTTTATACACGGCGCTCTTCTGCTTTTGTGATGGTAAAATTCTCAAATGCACTTGTAATGTAAAACATAACCGTTCCTTCTTTCATCGACTGTATTTAATATAAATTTCCAATACTAACGATTAGTACGATATTAACCCATTGACTACTGTACACTATTTAACCCTTATCCTCGAGTGGTCTCTAGGCATTGATAAGTGGTAATGCCTATGTAAAAAAATAAATCAACAAACTATAATCGATTATGGATTATCGCTATTTATCGGATATATTTCAGTACAAAACCTATGTAAGAGTACTTCCAAGCAAATAAAGTAACACTTCATAAATATCGGCTCGTATGAATAAACACATTTAATTTTTGCTAAACTCGATGGAGCCGGCTTTAGGTTTAATAATTTTGTCGAAGTAATAATGCCATATGAGTAGATTTTTGGTAATCAATGATTCATTTCAGAATTTGAACTCATTAAAATAACTTATAAAAGACTTATGATATAAAACTACTGCCCATCAATAACATTATGAAACAGTTATTTTACTCTTGTTTAACCGAAACAAGGCACAGTGCCTCTTGGACATAAAGGGATACTGTTTCGGATCATATTTAGAGGAGATGAGCAAGATGTCAATTTAAATTATATTAAAACTTCTGCATGTCAGTAAAATCAGGGAAGCAGGTAACAGGAAGGGAATTCCAAAGTTTTCAATTCTAGTCGGGTTCATTACGCTTTAATAAGCTTTCGTAATCTAGGGACATCTGAAGTGAAGGAGTTTGCCTAGAATACGTCCATCAAGGGACTACAAGTGCAATGAATGTATCAGAATACATTAATCGGAATCGGGAATTGGAATAATCGGAAGATTTTAAAGTATCGGAATCGGTATCGGAGTCGAAAAAATTATGCATATTTTTTGATGTCAAATTATTTTAATTGTCTTTTTTATTTGCTTTATTCATTTATCTTCCATTGCTGGTAATAATGATAAATTAGTAACTATTTATTGATTTTAAAATAAAAGCTAAAATAAAATAAATTTAAAATCGATAGATCATCCTTCACGAGTGTATTTTGACGTTTAGGAAAATATCTGGATATTTAATACATGTTTTTACGAAAATCTGGGAAAATAACAGTTAGATAGTTAAATAATTAGAGATTTATAAAAGAATCGAAATCGGAATCGGTAATTGTATCGGAATCGGGAATAACATTGGGATCGCCCCACTACTACATTCCATTAAAATATTTGTAAAACAGTATTAATTTTTTTCGCTCATGAATCATACAAGCGTGTGTTAGGAAAGTCTACTAGCGAAAATGCGCCACAAAGTTCTTTCCATATCATTTGAAAAAATATGGAGGGTCAATTTGAAGATGAGATTGGACTGTTTATGGACAAATGACACTATATTTCTTGAATCTTCACGAAAAGTGCCAGTGGCAGGTTAATAGAAGTTTACACAAATATAAGGCGGAGGCAAAGAGAATAAAATCACAGATCTGGAGATAAACATATAGTTTATAATTTTTTTGTTGCTTTTATATTTTTGTAAAATGAATAAAACGAAGAAGAGGAAAGACAGAGAAAGAAAAACAATAAAGTCTTAATGGTGATGAAAATAGAAGGTCAATCAAAGTTCTGGATTACAGGACGCAATCTCATATTACAGCCTCCATATTCCATTTTTCAACAATGAAGAGCAGGAAGGAAAGAAGTAATAAAGTCCCAATAGTGATGAGAAAAGAGGATCAATCAAAGTTTTTAATTACATAGCACAATCCCATAATGCGTCTTCGAGGAAGAAAACAAAAGAAAAAAATAATAATAATCCTAATTGTTGTTAAAGTGGCAGTCACCATATGTGCTGAGATGCGCCAATTTTAAAGCCATTAAAAGTTCAAGTTATATTTTCGGAAGGAAATCGTAGTCCAACAGGGTTTCCGACCAATATATACAAACACCAAGATTAAATAAAGAAGAAAAACAATTTCTTCACCAATCCTTTTCCTGATTGCATATTCAGCTAGAGAAGGTCTTGTGATTGGCGATTATATAAGTACATACGGCGTGATGCCTTTCCTGAATGCGTTGGATTCACGATACTCGAATAATATGGTATTGAGCCTTCCTTGAATATAACACGACGCTCGGATAAGACGATTTTAAACAAAAGTCCTTCTTCATTTTGCGTCTCACAAAGCGTACCGTTATTGCTTCGCGCTGTTTTTCATAGATTCGCAAACTCATTTTAGATAAAGCGAAATATCCGTTCGCTTAGCGCTCATGTTCTACAAGCGAACGGTTCGCATCTCGACTACTGACTTCAGACTGAGATTAATTGCTTCAATCTCTCGCATGTGGTCTATTGCACGCAAGGCACCCACGAATTCCACATGAATATGTTAATTTGACGACTTGTTTACATGCTGAAATTCTAAAACGAGCTTAGGCTAAAACGAGCTTAGGCTAAAAAGAGCTTAGCCAATGCCTATGACGTCATTAGCAAATCGAGTTACTCAGCGTCTTCCAGGAGAGGAACATCACAAACGGGCACTGAGATGCAACATTGTGGCGGTTAGGACAAGGATTAGAGGTTGGAGTGCGATACTTTTTATATTGGAGACTATACAAAAGGGAGAGACTAGGATAAGAAGCACCATCCCAAATGTGGCAAGAATACTCCATGTATTGGAAAATGGTTACTTTATAAAGGTGCAGGATACTTTCAGGTGTGAGAGATTTTCTAACACGGCAGAGAAAACATACGTTCTTTGCAGCAGCTTTTGCAATGTCTTCAATGCGTGCATGATAATCTGAGGAGTTTGAAGGTAGTGTGTTATTACCTTTTTGTCACCGTTTGTTTATCGATTTTCTCAATTTTTCAGAAGGAATTTTAAAGTTATATAATCATGAGTAATAGTTTGTATTGAATGTTCAAAAGAAAACTTTAATTTATTCATTGGTGAAAGGGAATAAAATTTCTTTTAAAATAAATAAAAATAAATATTTTGCAAATACTTTAATTTTCTGACGTGTATTGCTGATTCAAATTCAAAAAATGTACAGATTACTGGATATTTACAAATTTTAATTCCTAGTACGTTAGGTAAAATTTGATATTTTCTCATAAAATCTTATCTACTTGCCTCCCCACAAGAACAGAATTAGATATAAAACTGTTTCTTTATGTAGATGTAGAGTAAATCTAATCTTCTAAAAAATGTTACACTGCATTCGAATAAAAGTAAAAGTTGCTTCAGTCTACAAGGCTGATGTATTTTTAGTCAAAACGTATTTCTCCTTTATTAACTCAAGAAGTAAAAGTATCATTACAGACACTACACTTTACTTATCGCCAAAAGGTAAAATAGCAATTACTTTTTGTGGATTTATAGATGTGAAAACTTCACACAAAATAACAAATATACATAGGCAAAACTTTTAACATATTGATTTAGAATGAATACTTTATTTTGAAACTATCAAACTTCTAGAGTAGATGTCGTGATGACTAATTATTATTATTAATACTTATTAATCCGTAACTCTGTATCGGACGGATACCATAATCCTCAGTTCACTGCATCTTATTATCACAAGGAACAGAGAGAGAGAGAGAGAGAGAGAGAGAGAGAGAGAGAGAGAGAGAGAGAGAGAGAGAGAGAGAGAGAGAGAGAGAGAGATGAAGTTCGAGAAATAATACGCTTATTAGATTTCCTGCGCAGGAAATCTAAAGAAAAAAAATGTGATTTATGTTTTTATGTTTTCATTTCAGATTATGAGAATATTGGTATGCCTTCTTCTCAACCGATTGTTGAAAATGGCCTCAATCCATAAAGTTGCAAAACACAATTTATGATAACTGCATTCGTTTTGACCTTGAGAGGTCGTTATTAGTTTAAACAGTACGTGGTATATTTATCGAGTGTAGGTACACTAGTACGGAATAGTATATTACAGAAAGCCTGCGTCTAAAAGTGTGACTATTACTGCTACCAAGGCACCCAAGTCAATTTCCAATGAACTAACTCCACTCCAGAGTGAAGGCAAGGCTTGGATGGTTGCACCTACTAGGTCTATCCAGGACATTACTTTAGACGAAAAAAAAGGTCACTGATTTGGCGCAGTTTCTGATCGTCGAGAAACATAACTATCACCAGATCGATAGTTCCTTCTTTAAGACTGCAAAAATAATGCAAAAAACAAGATGGCGTGGAGAACCAGATCAAAGAAAAGACTACTTTGGTCCCATATAATTTTATTATTAGAAAACTTTGAGATGAGAAATTTGTGGCGCAGAGACGTTAAGTCTTTACGGTTCTAGGCAAGGATTGTCTGAAGATAATGGGTTCAATCCTACGCAAATCAGGCGAGAGGTTTAGTTGTCCAAAATGTGATGAGACAACAACTATGGAAGGCAGTAATTACTGCGAATACAGTTAAGAGAATCAGCATTTCTATCCCGTCGCGGTTAACCACCTGACGAAGGTCAGGGCTATAACTGACCGAAACCTCGTGAAACAGCAACTATGAAAGTGAGGATAACAGCCTGCAAATTATTAATAAATATATTCCCCCCCCAGCTAAAGCAATTTCATCGACGTTCCTCGGGCAGTTATCAATAATCTAATTCTATACAAAGGCGAGAAGGAAGGTATTGATGGGTGCACCTCCTATACTCATTTGCTTTTTGCTCAACTCGATCGCGCGGCTTTAGGTTAGACAATTTTGTCGAAGTAATAAGACCGATGACCTGCTGATCACCGGATACATAGATGTTGGTAACTCATCACTCACAATTGCTTCTTGTCCCATTAATACTCCTAACCAATGTCATATGCGTTGTCGTGTAAAATATTTTACCAGAAAGTACTTATAACCAACAAATTATACACTTTTGATGTAATTTCAGAAGGTACGTGGGTTGTTTGTTCTCGTCCCGTCAGATATGACCAAATAGAAGCCTTAATAATTCGCAGTGTTATTGTTAGTATCGATCACACTAAGGATTAGACTCCCCGTCTCAAAACGATGTCACTAAGAACTGATTAGTATTTAGTATCGAATCCCAAGTTCAGTAAAACATGAAAAAAATTGGAGGTTACATCGGCCGAAACGCTACTGAGAATTAAACGAAAGATGGGAAGTATAGAGTAAATGATCTAAACAACACAAACATGAACCAATTTATATAAAATACTTATAAAACTAATTTGTTATCACTATTTTTTCCTTAAGTATAACATATTTTGATGTGTTTATTAACCCGCCCAATACTGTTTCCTGAATAAGAAACCACATTTATGAGTTTTGTTACATTCTGAGAGAGAAAACATGTTTATGAAGTGAATTTAGAAGTACTTTAATCTAAAAATAAAACATAGTTGTTTTAGACTGAATAAATATAAAGTATATATATATTATTCCTTATTGGAATTTTTTATTTTTAAGATGAGCAGTGTATGTTAGTTTTATTTTATTTCGGACTATTAGTCTCATCTTATCTTTTTTTTTTTATTGGTGCACAAAAAAAAAAAAAAAAAAAGATAAGATGAGACTAATAGTCCGAAACAAAATAAAACTAACATACACTGCTCATCTTAAAAATAAAAAATTCCAATAAGGAATAATATATATATATACCAATCGGTACGGACCCAACTATGGAAGATCAGATAATGAATAAATGTGGATTTATAAGATCAAGAATCCAACCTTGATCGCCCTTCGGGGCCCGTGGCGCAGTTGATAGAGACGTTGAATCTCTACGGTTCCAGATGAACAATGTCTGAAGATAGCGGTTTCAATCCCACCCAAAGCGTGCCAGAGGTAATTGGTCAAAAATGTGGTGAGACGACAACAACTACGGATGGCAGTGATGGCTGAGAATGCAGTTAGGAGATTCGAAGTTCCTATCCGTCGCGGTTACCACCTGACGAAGGCCAGAGGAAGTTGGCCGAAACGTTGTGCACCAATAAAAAAAAAAAAAAAAAGATAAGATGAGACTAATAGTCCGAAATAAAATAAAACTAAAATATAAAGTAATTTAAACAAATTACAATATATATATATATATATATATATATATAGAGAGAGAGAGAGAGAGAGAACAATTCAATGAGACTATGTGAAAATAGTAATTTTGCGATTAGTTTGAGTTTAATATGTTTTTCTTTTCAATTTATAAATTTACTAACGTTGGTTTGATGAATTATAGTTAACGAATTATTAATTAGTGTAAAAAATATTCCCATTCTCTGAACGCAGATTCCACGATATTATTGTACTAGCTTTGTTGAAAATGAAACATCTCTAAATATATTGGTTAATGTAGTTTTTAAAATATATCTCCAAAACATTGGAAATACTAAGATATTACAGTTCTGCCTAGTGTACATGATTGTTTGTACCACTTGTTTTGATTGGAGTATTGTTCTCAGCTTGAGTGTTATTATTTGTGCAACTTTTCGGTCGTTCTGGCATTCGGCCATCGTCAGGCATATTGGTTGTTGTCTTGGAAAAGGAAAGAGTAAAGTTATTGGCTCCGTAGAGATATTTTCGTATTCTTCGAGGTGGTTTCCGTTTTATGGCTGCGGTTAAAAAAAATGGTTGACAAGGAGAAGGCAAATCTAAAAAAAATCGACAGGAATTGTAGGAAAAACAAAAATTTTACGCCCTTAAAATTTCAGCAATAGAAGGGAGATGATCCCCTGTCGATCTTTATTAAAGTTGCCTTTGCACTCTTTTTAACCAATTTGTTTTCACACATACGAATGCGCAGACATAAAACAGAGACTAACTTTAAGAATACATAAATATCTCTACGTAGCCAATAACAAGCAACATGCCTTCACAGCCCTTTTTATCCCCTCAATTGTCTCATAACAACAGCCTCTAGGGTTTCTCTTCAGCTTAGAGAATAACCAAAAGTTACATGGAGCAAAGTCTTGACTATAAGGGTGAGAAACTGGCTTTGATGCCCTTGTTTTGCCTGTGTATTTTCTCTGAGACAAACGTTGTGCAAACCTTCCGCATCTCCAGTTCTTCGTGAATACTTGTGGACACACACACGATGTCCTTTATTTGGCAAATCAACTCTGGTATTTTGACTTCTGTACTCTTCTCACGCTTCTTATTAGTTCTCACACACACCCTCCCTTCCTTGAATCTCTTATGCCATTCCAATACTGATGCTTTATTCATGCAACATTGCTCAAAAGAGGTATGAAGCATTCAATATGTTTCTGTGTCAATTTTCCCAAGTTTAAACCAGATTTTATTTTATATTGTTCTTCTAAATTTCTTTTGTCCAAATTGCAATTTTGTAAATTCACCAGCTGTGACAATCAGTCATGTTGTGTAGTCGGGGGAGTATGTCGAGGTATGTATATATCGGGACACATAAACAACAATTGGATGAGACATTTATATTGCACTGTTATACAGCGCGAGACGTTTGTATAATGGCGTTAACAGAGCCGACGGTGACGATAACAATTCGTATTTGTTCATTATTATTATTAGCAGGAGACATATGGATGTGAGAAAATAAATGTGGGATACAGTTCTTTTAGCACATAGAAGAGGGGACACATTATTGGAAGGGGATTATACAAAATTCGCTTGCAAGATGATACACAAAACACATTTACCTTTTCCTTTCAGTTGAATGACACCAGACGAAGACAGCAATTTACAAATATGGATGATTCTTTATTCATACCAGCTGGTTGATTGATGGTGGTCAGGGATTAAAGCCTTCGTAATTACATTGGCCTATCTCTCCCCTCTCGCCTCCTAGAGGGCGCTAGCTCCCAGTGTGGTCGACTCGAGCTGTTTCTGACTCTGGCTCTCACTGTGACTCTAACTTAAAACCCTGTCTCAATATATTGGAAATCACCTTTCTTAATGACGTCAGAGGCGTGCCAAAACAACGTGACTCCCTCACGTTTCAAATTACACGTGCTCTTTGCACATGTATCTACACGCCATTCCTAAAATTAAATTTTATCATTTACCTATTTGTTAATTATTATTTCTAAACTCGTATTGCCCATTCTTTTAACTGACCTATTTAATATCCAGTTATTTCTAAAGAACGACGAATCAACTGTATTCCTAAGTTAAATATCTATCTCTGACGTAAATAATATTTAGTTATTTGCAAGAACAATAAGATTCGTTCTGCATTCCTAGGATTTCAATATGTATTGTTTGTTTTTTAAACTTTTCTTACTGGGTTCAATTCTAATCTTTTCCAAATATCCTTTTAAACTTATCTAGTTTTTCCTTTTACTTACTGGGGGATGTCCCTTTTTCAATAACAAGTAGAGTGTATTCCAATTCCGGTTGTAGCTGTTCATTTGAACCTGAAACCATACAAATTGATCGGTCATCTCATAAGATGTTTAGCAATAACATACTGAATTTTCAAGAGTCTACGACAATTTTAAATGGGTGTATAAAATTTCTGGAAATTTCTTTAAAGAACCTCGTATGGACATCGCATACTATGGGACACTTAAGCACATTATATAAATGTTGTTTTAAATGAACGTTGTTTAAAGCTGCAAATGGTAATTTTTAACACAAGTTTTGTATTAAATATAAATATTTACTTAGCAATATATAGCAATAACATACTGAATTTTAAAGAGTCTACAAACAAGTCTGGAAACTTATTGAAGATACGTCGTATAGTATTGTTTCACATTTATGATTAAACATTAAAAATGCTTTTATTTATGTGTTTATGATTTTTGCATTTTGGTTAGAAAAAGAGGAAAATAGTTTAGATTATACTGAATCATTTGCATTAGCATTGTGGCTTGCATTTTTACAGATAAGTTTTATGGAATCTCTCATCTACGCTACGGTGTAACTAATGCGATCCTGCTACTTTCTAGTTAGCCGGGGGAGGGGGATAAAGTAATATGCGTTGATTAAAACGTTTCTTTTGAAACAGTCACAGGGATGTCACATGAGATAGGAGTCGGAGGTTGGTTTATAATGTGCGACATATAAGGTTAGAAACTTATTTAAGACACTTTCGAAGGGAGAAACAAGGCATATTACGACATTAACGTAAGGGGTTATTATTTAAGAGTTGAGAATCTAGATATGTGTTAGCATTACATTTAAATTTTTTATGTCAGTACAGTCAAGCCAGAAGGAGACCAGAAAGGAATTCTCTAGCAGTTTCAAGTAAGACACTATTAAAATAGAAGGTTTATCGGTATCTAAAGAACTTATTTATAGACACTTTCGAAGGGAGAAACAAAGCATATTACGACATTAACGTAAGGGGTTATTATTTAAGAGTTGAGAATCTAGATATGTGTTAACATTACATTTAAATTTTTTATGTTAGTACAGTCAAGCCAGAAGGAGACCAGAAAGGAATTCTCTCGCAGTTTCAAGTAAGACACTATTAAAATAGAAGATTTATCGGTATTTAGAGACCTCTACACTGAAGGCTTACAATTCTACTGCTTGTCTAATTAGTCGGGAGGCACAAATACTACGGGTTGGTCAGAGAACATTCTTTTAAAACAGTTACAGGGATGCAACATGGCTGCTATGGGATAAGGGTTGGATGTTGGTCGATAGTGTATGACCTATTAGGTAAGAAACTTCCTTATGGTTACTTTTAAAGAGAGAAAGACCAGTGGTAGATGCACCAACCCGTTTGGTTGAATGGCTGCTTTGTGGAGATGTGCAAATTGTTTAAAATTAAATAATCGAAATCTTATAAAATATCCGTTTTATTATTTAGAAATCAACATTATTTATTTTCTTTCTGCACATGGAACGATTTCGGATTCGCCTCGTGTTTATTGTGAGTCGTTGTGTTCATTTTATTTTTTGTCGGCGTTTGGATATTCTGAAAGCTTTGTTTCTGTTTTTCGCGAATATAATGCAGAAACTTTAACTCAGTCTTTAACATAAAAGAGCAATCCGTTTGCGTAATCTGAAACGCGTTGTTCCACTGCGAGGCTGGAATTTTCAGCGTGTCTGTTGATCTAAAATGCAAACAAAAATCCAAAATGAGCTCCTGAATGTTCTGGAAGATTGTCAGTTCACTGTAAAAAGAGGGTCCCTCGCGAGAAATTCTCTGCCAAAAGATCTTGAGATAATGCCCATAAAGCGTGTAATCAGCCGTCGTTTGCTTCCGATGAAGCGAAAAGTCATCGACGGAGAACGTGTAATTGTTTTGGCGGGAGTTGACATTCATGCGAAACGAAACAATATCTTTCATCGTCCAACAAAGATATCGTCGCAGCAACACCAACGATTCGTCGAAGTAGTCAGAGATGAGCATCAAATTAAAGTCGTTATCAAGTGTTTTGATAAATTCACGAATCTTATCTACATCATGGAAATACTTTGATTCGAGCCCCAAGTCAAACGACATTCGGTTGTCGAAGAAATCGTAGCCGGGAAGAAAGGTGAAATTTTTACGGTTTAAGAAAAATGTTTGGTATGGTTTTTCCACCTGTAGTTGTTTATTTTGAATGAGACCGTAATAACGAGAAGCCGATACGAACTGCTTGAACGGCTGTCGAAGAATGCTGAAGTAGAACGTGTCGTTTGGAAAAAGCATACGCATTGCAGAGCGGTTATAAATGGCGTGATTGCAGAGAATGTCAAATTGGTAACTACTCGGAACTGGTACAATCTGTGAAGAATTAAATTCGTTGGAAACATGATTAAAATAATTTGCATTTTTAGGCAATGCAAAAGTTAATTTATTCTGCAGACCAAAACGGTAGACAATATTCAAAATGGTGCTGCTTCCGGTTTTGTGAACTTTTAAAAATACCAGATGTTTTACACTTTCGCGGCAGTGGACGACCGGTTTATCAGGTTCCGTTTTTAATCGGACGGATTTTGCTGAATTCTGTAAAGAATACTGCTGGTGATTCTCACTACTGTTCATTCGAAAAATAGTGCGTATATGGCCGGA
Source organism: Euprymna scolopes (assembly GCF_053919585.1). Classification (NCBI taxonomy): domain Eukaryota; kingdom Metazoa; phylum Mollusca; class Cephalopoda; order Sepiida; family Sepiolidae; genus Euprymna; species Euprymna scolopes. The sequence goes on along the minus strand of NC_136487.1, from coordinate 173,643,462 downwards.
ATTGAAACTGCATAGCGTGAAAGTGTTCGATATTTTGTCATGATGAATATCGCATCGGAGCAGTAAATAAGTAAAACCGAGAAACGTCACCAAAATGATGGGGATGAAAATTGCGACCTTTGACTGCGTCCTAAAAAAGAAAACAAAAAAAAACATTAAGATGTTAATGTAACTTGCATTGGCTAGTGTGAAAGAAATTTATAAAATACAATACAATGCAAAAATGTAACGGATAAACACAAAATGAAACGAATGGTAGAAGAAACATTGCGGATTCACATTCATCAACATATTGTATACATGTATTTTTCTAACATATTTTACCCTTGCATTGGTTTCTGATTTGCCTCAGTATTATAAGATGGAAGTTCAGTATCGTATGATATTTCGGGAAAATTTCCTTCCTTAGTATAGACTGCAAAAAATATTTTGAAATTATATGCATACATTAAGACGATTTGTCTAGCGTGTAGATAAAGGCAATTAACAGAAGGTAACATAATGCATGCGTGTTAGAAATCAACACAAACTAAAGCAAATTAAGACTTTTAACGTTGAAATGAGTTTTATAGATTCACGTTTATCAATACTATGTGTATTTTTGTTATGTTTTGAATTGCGTTCTTATTTGCCTCAGTATGATTCGATGGAAATATCTGTGCTGTATACTATTGAAGGAAATTGTTATGTTGGATAATATTTCGGAAAAATTTTTATCGCAAGATGTGCATTTGACTTGAGTTCAGACATGCGTACTGCTTAAAACATTCACAAAATCGCACACACACAGGCACACACACAATTGATTAAGTGTAAGTATATAATTATAATTAACTATACACACACTCTAATATTCTGTTATACTGGGGAATTGTCATTGGCTATTTTCTGTGCCATATTATATGATAATGAAATCTATGTAAAGTATTTAATTTATTAAGCTTCACTTACTTAAATCAATGTGTTGGCAAACGATTATCTCATGGTTTGAACTGGTTTGACGTCTGCAATCTTGCCACAGCTTCCGGTATTTTTCACACGACTTAGCGACGTGAAATCCAAATCGATTCTTCAGACGGTTCAACTAAAATCATTTCAGGCACCGTAATTATAAATTTCTACAAAGCCCGCTTCGCTGAACAGGTGTGAAGGCAAGGTCACGTGGCTTTTTGTAGTCACTGCACATGATGCTATAGGTGGAAATTTTGTCTTAACTTTATTTATTCATCATTAACAAGGCATATTGTCACTTGCACGCATGAAGCTTCTAATGGGACCATGTCATCACGATCCCTTTGATTAGAATATATAAGCGTGATGCCAGTTTGCATTATATTGATATGTTAACATGTTTGTACACCCGAAGAAGTTAGAAACAAAGAGGTATCCCAAAATCGAGCAGTTCGAAGAAAGAAACTATTATTGTAGTAGACTTTCCGGTAACTTGATGGGAAACGGCACATATTGTGAGAGACACCATGAGGCTTCTTAGGCGATGCTTTGGTGACAACATTATCGCTATGGCAATCTCAAATGCCGACCACATTCCCCAGACTTTTTCTTGTGGAAATATCTTAAAGAAAAAAATCTATATTACCAAACCCCAAACCCTGGAAGACTTAAAGGAAAACATCAGGAACGAAATAAAGGAGTTAAATCGCAATCCAGAGAGTCTGTCATGAATAATGTTTTGGAAAGAGCACAATTATGCGAAGCTGAAATGGACAACGTTTGAGACATTATTTTTCATAAATAAAGATTGTTTGAGTATTGCAATTTTTTAAAATATCCCAATGTCTTAATCTGATTGTGTTAAAATTCCAGAAAAACATCATCAAAAATAAAGAATCTATTTAAGTTTAAAACCCTTCAGCGACTTTTTGGACACGCTCAGGCGAGGGGCCACGTGTGCTACGAGTTTGTCAGTACATACCAACGGAATATTGTTATAAAATAAACCCAATGATGCAACAGTGTGGCGATGGGACAGGTTTAGGAAGTTGATTGATAGTGCAGACCCTATCAGATTGGGGATACGTTTCGCGAGATTGAATCCGAACATGTCGCGTTGTGTAATTCTGTTTCGATTTAAAAAGACTTTGTTTTCATAAATTTCACGATTTCATTGGAATTTCTTTCTGCTGACAAGTGATTATATAATTGCGTCGCCATCTTTCGGCTTCTTATCGTAATCTGCCGAAAGATACCGACGAAATGATACCGGAGATGGGGTCGTATTCTGGATAAGAAAAACATGCATATGAAAAAAAGAACGCCCGGAATTTGGAAGCAAAATGTACAAAAAAAAAATGTTTTTTTAACTTTTTGTTTGATACATGTAGACATGTTGGATCGAAGGTAATAATGAACATAGAGTTGTATCAGAAGATGCGCTGGAACATCCAAGCCATCTCTCTGGACTCGTTCGTGTATATGCTTATCATTCATCCAATATCTTGTTTGAACTGCATAATATCGGACAACTGATCCTTCAACTAAAATTGTGTGTATGGAAGTCGTATTTTTCATTTTTTTATTCGGTTTCGTATTAAATGATTTAAGGTCTTTGGATTGACAAGAGATCCGGCAATTATTGACGACTCGGTGCTGCATGATACGTCCTATATAAATCGCTTCCCGGATTGAAAATTAATATATTGATACATAAATCTGAATTAGTATTCATTTCATATTAATTTAAAGTTGCAGTGTGTCTCCACACAAAAACATATTAAACTATGACTCGTTTTTTTGTCTGGGGCTTAAAACGTTTTGATTCTAGTGTTTTTAAAAATCAATTTTCTTATTTTCTTTTTGCTTTCAGCCCTTATTTCAGATATTTTCTTAAAAATTCTAATCCTTTTTTTAAGTGCAATTGTTTTTACATCTCTTGCACTTGGTTAACCATATATGTTCAGCAGGAAGATTTAAAATTCTGCTTTATGGGTCCGGTTGTTTATGATCACTAGGATGATAAAGATCTTCATAAGTTTCCAGTTTCACCTTATTATTTCGTTATCTTCTTTATCTGCTCTGTTTAAGGCAGTATTATAAAGAACATTTAAACTAGGGTTGCTACCTTCTCGCTCAAGTGTCCTATATGTCTATTTTTTAAATTTTCTAATTAGTTTGTTCAAGCTAGAAAAGGGACATTATACCGTATGCAAAACATTCACCCTAACTCAGGCATTCAATCCGAAAGATCTTTTTAAGATTCTGGTTGCCCCTTTAAGTGCAATTCTCCCTTGCACTTGGTCTACCGGGTATATTTGTCAGGTAGTTTTTGAAACGTTTTCTTATGAGTCTAGTTGCTCATATCATAACTGGAATGATGGAGATCTTCCTAAGATTCCCGTTTCTTTTCATGTTGTACATAAGAAATTGGTATTTAGTTATTTTTCCCTTTCAACTCCTTTTAACCCAGCATCATAAAGGACACTACCTTCTACTAAGGTTGCTTCTTTCTCCTTCATGTCACATATTACCACATCAGGTTTTATGGCTCCGTTTTCTAGGTACGTTGCTATAGAAATTTGATAGTCATGGTGGACAGTGTATGACTTATTTCTGGCTCTTCTTTCTAATATATGTTGCCAGGATTTGCTTCTGCTTTTGATATTAACTTTTACAGATCGTCCAGTGGAAATATTCACACACGCCATTGTTGTCGCGCCGTATAGTCGCCATCACCCAGCAGAACCTAACAGTTGGATGCCAGGTGGCTCACATAATCTACTTCTATCTGGCATCATCTACACTTGCTGTCATTGCTTCAACCACTCATTTGTGAGTGCATCTGTATATACTTACACGCTTTTAAAGCTTTCTGGCTATGCGTGAGTTCGTGTACGTAAGCGACCATGTTGCAGTGTTTTGAAACCAGAACGTCTTCCCTGAGTCTATATTTCCTATGTTGACTAATTGTGGTCAAACTCCTTGACTCCATTAAGTGAGAGACACTTCAGCCAGTAACCTTCTTTCCCAAATGGCTAATGAGACTGACCGTCAATTGACTTGCATAAGTGTTAAGCAAATCGCATTTTCCAATTTCAGTGAAGCTGAGGTTTGAGTACTTTACAGTGAAAGGAAATGAAGTTACTACGATATCATTGCTATAAAGTGTGCTGAAAGCGAATGCTGCAACCGTTATACTATCAGAACATGTTATACCACAGTTAAACACTAATTAACTAAATCTGAGTAAATGGTTGGTTGTTTTTGTTTAACGGCATATCAACCCTTTTCAGGTTATTTAATGCCGAATCCAGTGATTTTGAAGAACATTTTTTTTTAATAGAATATATATTTTTTATCAAGTCGGTTTCTATTTAACCAATAGTTGGGACCCTAACAGGTACTACCACTCCGGGTCAGAGTGGACCTAGGAGCAATGCCAATTAAAGAGTTGCTCCACACTCGCCAAAGCCCGCAAGCTGGGGCCTCACCATCGGATATAGTTTAATGTCATATCCAGGACCCTGAGTAAATGACTGTCCGCTGATATAGCGGTTCATTCGAAGTAAAACATTCATTAACTAAATCTAAGTAAATGAGTGTTCGTTTTCTCCAAAGTATTTTTTGATATTTGAATAACACAATACATATTCTGAATCACAGCACAATCACGTTGACACACCGGTTCGAGCCAGATCTTCGAAGTTAAGCAGCGATGAGCTTGGCTAGTACCAGATGGGTGACAATTTAGGCAGGCTAGGCGATGTATGTACCATGCCAAGTCGTAGAAATTTCTAGGTTGGTATCTAAGGGTGCGTTTAACTCACGAGAGGAGATATACTTCCAAATCAACGGGGAACTACCGTCTTTACTTGTCTTCCCAAGATTACCTTGGCTCTACAATTGGGAGAGCCGTCGTCGCTGATGTTGTTAAAACAGCAGGACCGCTGCATGCATGCATATATACTGAACTGTTGACGACAAACTAATATTTATAGTTACTTCAATTAATGATCCGGATAATACGGAAACAAATAAACGTATTAATTTAAATATGCATTAAGAATGTCACAACATATATTAATTATCTATTAAAATAATAGTAGAATAAAATATGGTTGTGACTCAACGAATTACAGGGACGTTTAATATATATATATATATATATATATATATATATATATATATATATATATAATTTAAGGGGGTTAGAACAGTAGTCTAAATAGCAGAGTGTATTTTAATTTGGCTTTGTTGTGTTCCTTCTTATGAAACATATTTTTAATTTTTAATTTGAATTTGAATTATGAATTATCAATCACCTTAATATATATATATATATATATATATATATATATATATGAATATATACACATTAAATGGATAAGTATTTAATAATTTCGAAAATTATATGTAATCTTTATCTCTCGGGTGGCACCGTGTATGTAAGATGTTCCGAATGACATGGAAACATTTAAATGGTGATAGAATGTGGGATTATACAAAATAGTTCCAGGCACGGAAAGAATCTGGACAATCAAATAAAACAAAGAATTGCAGTTTTGAAACTGTCACAAAGTACAACGATTGATAATGACTAAATTAGGATAAAAACAATTTGACACAAGTATTAATATGGAGCCACAGGCTGTAATACAAGTTTTTATTTTATTGGTTTATCCGACCTAAAAAATTAAATTTAATCATTGTGGTATCGATTGGTAATTAAATTATTAATTGAACATATCGATAATGTGATATGCTAATTTGCCTGTCTGGTTATTCCATGTTGTAAATAGCTGAAATAATTTAATACATGAAAGGTTGCTAAGAGATTTTATGCCAGAAGAATTTTCATTTGTCAATGTAAGTATATCAAAATTTCTTTTTAATTCTGAAAATTCGCGAAGTATTTCTTTTTTTTTTTTTTTGACAACAGAAATAAAATCAATTCTGCTGCATTTAAATTTATAGTTTAATTGTTTCTAGAATAAGATTTTTCAGAGGTAACGTAAGTCACATAGAAACGTAAAATACACATATATATATACAGGCACGTGAAAAAAGACTACGTAAGTATAATAATTTAGAGGCTGAGATTTTAAATTAACACCCTTTTTTGATGCGTCGGTTGGTCCCAAGTAAGGTCTCTAATTCTACAATCCTTAATAGAAATCGAGCAACAAAGTTTTATTGTGGAAGAACTATATTCTGAGCACAATGTCTTCGTGTAATCGATATTCAATAACCTATTTAAGATATATTAATCTATATTAATCGATCCCGAGTAACATCAAGTTTATCTGCTATTATAATATCGCTAATATTATATAAAAGTCACTTTGTATACGTACGTGATTGTATGAGTTTCTTTTTCATAGGTTCCGAAACAGCTCAGCCTATATTTTGCAAATTCTACACAAAGGTAATTTATATTTCTGGCACTGTTCTTATATATATTTTGTACGCAAATTCATCCGATAAGTATCGAAAAAAACCCAGATCTTAAAAATAGTCTTTCTGCTCTTATAGATAAAAATAATTTTAACAGGGGAACATTTTACTTTACACTGGTATAAACTAGACCGGTGTAACATAAAATATTCACCTGTAAATTTTTTTAATTTTTTATCTATAAGAGAGGAAAGACTAATTTTAAGATCATCAACGCAAATATCAGCTGACGTGATATAGTAAACAAACACAGACAGAATTTGATGAACGACATTATCATTATCATTTTTTAATTTTTTTTTTTTTTGCGAATTAGTCCACCAAGCAAATAATTCCTTGCAATATATAATAATCAATCGAGGATTGATTCTATAATAATACATACGCAATCTGCATGAATTAAAATATCGTGTTTAAGCGTATTGTATGACCGGGCAACGCCGGGAGTCTAGCTAGTAAATAAATATAAATGTGTTTTTATTTTAACAGTAATCTTCTAAACTCTGTTTAAAATGTTTAAGTAAATATTTTAGAATTTATTTAACATGTTATCTAAGTTACATACTGTCCGTACAAACTACAAGCACTTATATTAATCATTTTGGGTTTGTATTACTGTACACAAAGATTCGAAAACGTTGTCCAAAAACCAATATATAACAAATAAATGTTATCAAAGGCAAGATAAGTCACTTTTCTACCAAACTGGATAATTATTTAGTATTTTTATTGATTGTAACATGTTTATTCGGCTCGAAAAACATACAGTGTTTACCGATGTATTGAAAAATTTAAAATGGCGCCCGAATCTCTCTTTGACACGGTAAGTTTGGGAAATGGAGTTATAAATAAAAAACTAGGCAAAATACGGTTAAAAACTCGCTCAATATATGTTACCGTGACATAGGCTAACATATATTCGGTGGGGTTTTAACAGTATTTTGCATATTTTTTATTTTTAACTGCTTTTCCCAAACTTACCCTGTCAAAGAGAGATTCGGCGCCATTTTAAATTGTCCAATGCATCGGTAAACACTGTATATTTTTCGAGCTGAATAAACATGCTACAATCAATAAAAACACTAAAAATATATCCAGTTAGGTAGAAAAGTAACTTATTTTGCCTTTGATAACATTTATTTGTTATATATTTGTTTTTGACAATCTTTCGAATCTATGTGTACAGTAATACAAACCCTGTTTTTCTAAATATTTTGTTTATCTGCATATGATACATAGCAATCATCACCGTATCGTATGAATCTAAAAATTCTATTGTTGGCATGAGTTTCTCCGATATTTTTCTAGGAAGAATTATTTCAAGAAAAGCGTCAGGAATTACAGGAGGGAACACCTGAAGGTTGCCAACATCCTAAGTAAAAGTGATTTTTGTGGAACAAACTGGATTTGAACTTAGGACATCCGTGTCGTTAACCACTTGACCACTGTCACCTCCCATTCATTCCGGTTATATAGATGCATATAGACTTATGATGTTTTTAGTTATGAAAGAAGTATGGCTAAAGCGTTATGTCACAGTTCATGAACTTTCAAATTAAAATAAAAGTGAAATAAATCTTCGCATTTATATTGACCAAAGATATATATTTGTCTAGTAATCTTTTTAACTTAATAAAGCAGTGCTATTAGAAGGAAAATGAATTTTGTCGTAATATACGAATGTTATAGTTTAAGAATATCTT
>NC_136487.1:173580351-173632851 GCF_053919585.1 Euprymna scolopes | reverse complement strand
TAATAATAATAATATAAGGCATTTTTCAAAGCGGCGGACTTTAAATTGACAACTCTAGTGATTTAATTGCAGATTTGGTAACTATCGATTACTTTGACTTCAGCTATTGATTTCTCCATTATTACGCTTGCAATATGTTTTTTTTACGTTTAATATGTACTTCGCTTATATTTAGCTTTAAGGAAGATCATCACAGAAGAGAAATCTTTGAATTATTAAATGAAACCTAAGTCTGCTTACAACGTTAATAAAACATTTCGTCATTAATCTAGCGCTGCCGGTTTCGTCGTAACTATGTCAAATAATTCTTTTCTTTTTGGATAACTTTATATTAATATTCCTTCTATACGATACAAAAGAATATGTAATTCATATTTACTTTTTAAAGACACAAGGGGCCTTTAATTGTTCGTAAAGATATTTGAAAAAAAATCACATAATACACAAATATAATGGAAAGAAGTAGGCAGCACCAAATAAACGAACATCGTTTTTTTTTTTACAAAAGAAAACTAAATACGCAACATTTACTTCCGGTTTTCAAACACGTAGATATATCTCACACTTAAGCGTGACATAGAAATCCCTTCTAAAAATTCCTGCTCAATCGGTAGCGTGACAAAATAAATGTTGTTTTGGGAATTTACGTGTGACAGACCTACGAACGAATCCATTGATTTAATAATATCGATTTGTGGGAATATTTTACTTCATGACTGAAGTGTGACAGACCGACAAACGAACTGTATAGATTTTGTCAAATAAATGACAACAAACAATAAAAGTTATTAATTATTAATAAGCGGGACCTGTGGAAATTCAACAGGATACTCATTCATATGTAATATATTGATGTTGGCATTCTGTAGATGTTCAGCTTAAATGGAGACGCTCTAGTATTATTGTAGCTATTTTGTTAAAACTGCAAAAGTATTTATCTAAGTTAGCAGGGACACCCGGCGTAGCCCGGTCGTAAAGTACGCTTATATATGATATTTTAATTTTGCAAATTTCGTATATATTATTGGAGTTAATGTTGTTTTGATTTTTATATATTATAAAGTTTTGATTTCGAAAACAAAAAAAATACATCCATATGACATGAGGGTATCAGCTTGAATCGAAATCGAAACCAAAACTTATGGAAAAATATATGCATTTAGGAATATACCCCCTTCTCTCTCTCTCTCTCTTTATATATATATATATATATATATATATATATATATATATATATATATATATATATATATATATAAATATAATTCTTGGTTCGTTCTAAATCGATAAAACAATATTTCTACATTACCAATTTAATTGAAATTTTCAGAAAATCCATCTGTAAAGTCAATGAATGTTTGCATGTTATTAAAATAATTTAACATTGCGAATTATAAAAATATTAATTAAAATAAAAATATTTTTCGTAAGTCGTTTCTGCGAGACTTTATTTCCGGTAACTTCCGTTTCAACTACTCTCGAATAAGATAAGTAAAAACTCTCGAATAGATAAGTAAAATACTCTCGAATAGATAAGTAAAAACTCTCGAATAGATAATTCAACTACTCTCGAATTCAAAAACTCTACGAATAGATAATTCAACTACTCTCGAATAGATAAGTAAAAAAAAAAGGTATTCATGCAGAGAGTGATCCGTGCTGAAAGAATAACGTTATTATTTAAAAAGCCATTCTTAAAATAGTGAAGGGAGGGTGTTTTGTACCTAATCTGTATTTTAACGTTACAATTGAATAAAAAACATTATAAAACTTTAATTAAACGTGGAAATGCGATTTAACAAATAGCGCGGATCACCCTCTGCATTAGCACAAAAAATTCCCTATTTTTTAAATTTTGAATTCCTTTGTTTATCTTAAGGCTTTTCACTCATCAAACATTACGTTTTAATTGTTTAGTTTCTTTCACGGCATTGTTTATATAAAAAAGTTTGTTTTAACTTTTTCTAAGCTGTTTCATTTTTACGATATTCCTCAGCGTATTATAAACACCCTAATCTCCCCATGTTAAAGACGGCTATCAAATTAAACACGCACTTCCACAAACCTCGAAAGCCGTTCTTAACATGGGGAGGTTGGGGGTGTTCATTCCGAAAGCCGTTTTAACGTGGGGAGGTTAGGGTGTTTATAATATGCTGTGGCTAGTCGTAAAATTAACGAAGTTGCTATTTATTATTTATTGCAAAAATTGTTTGAAATTTATTTATTTGACAAAAAATCTTGACAATTCAAAAGAATGTTTAAATTTGTTCGAAAAAAAAAGCTATTTTATAAAAGTCCAATGTTGCTTTCATTTCAAAGTTGTTTTCCTAAAATTTTATTTTTTTTATGCAAACTTTTCAATCAATGTTTTTACAATTAGATTTCGATTCCCAGTAAAAAAAAATAAATAAAAAAACAACATACTTCTCCGTTAAAAAAAACCCAATCATTTAAATTAATTTGTTGTTGGCCTTTCTAAGTTGCTTTAATTAAAAAAAAATGTATAAAATTATTTATTTGTTCGAAAAAAAATGTACACACACAAACGAAAAAATAAACAAGCAAAAAAAAACTAATTTGGTTTTGTTTTAGTTTTTAAATGGCGCTCGCCCAGTTTAAACTATTATGAATATGTCATTTGAATTTGATGTTTTTAATAATTAATAAAAATGTTCCATGAAAAACTTTCCCATTCTCATTAATTAAGTATACGCCGAATGCGATGACGGCGCATAAGCCTGAAGAGTCCTGGAGTGGATGAAACGCGGAATATTATGTGTAGCTTAATCGCCATATATATTTTATAACTAACTAGCTCTACTTACATATTGAGCACTTTTGAAGTAAATACTTAAAGTTTACGCATAAATCTATACTTTCGTATATTTATTTTATGTGAGTACATGAAGTAGTTATACTTAGCTCCTGAAACAGTTGAGCACTCTCATAAGAATTTATTTCACCACATTAAAAATAGATATGGAAAGAGTTAATTTCGAAACATCGCTAAAAAACATCCCCACACCTAGCAAGCATAGCTATATTATTAAATTAATTAAAAAAAACAGATGAACTAATACGCCGAATGCGATGGCGGCGCATAAGCCTGAAGAGTCCTTGAGTGGATGAAGCGTGGAATATTCAGTGTAGCGTAATCGCCATATATATTTTATAACTTACTAACTAGCACTACCTACGTATTGAGCACTTTTGAAGTAAATACTTAAAGCTTACGAGTAAATGAAATATATATATATATACATATATATATATATATATATATATATATATATATATATACTTGAGTGCTTTCAGCTATAATCAAAACCGAAATGAACATTTATAAAGAATTATTGAGAAAATTATTTAAAAAAATAGATTACTAGAGTGCCACAACTAGAATCGAAATTGAAACCAAAAACTTATGAAAAATTCATGGTAAAATTATTTATTATACAAAATGGAAGTCCATAACAATTAAACGACTCGGATGTAAATGTGACACAGAAAACATAAATAACACGCTATAATGTTAATATGGAGTTAATACAATATTTTTCCGTTGTTTTCTACAGCAATTTTATTCCCATTAGCGACATCTTTGTCTGTTTGATATAGCATATATAACAAAGGTTAACGACATATTGTGCTACACTATTATTTTATTAATTACTAGCACGGCTACTCGGCGCTGCCCGGAGCATAGTAAGCTATTTATTTTTATCAATAATATTTGATTTCCTACTGTTAAAAAACAGCTAATCGGAATAAGATTTACCAACGAAAAACAAATAAATACCCGTATTAAATTTTAATTACAAAACAAATAAATACCCGTATTAAATTTTAATTACAAAACAAATAAATACACGTATTAAATTTTAATTACAAAACAAATAAATACCCGTATTAAATTTTAATTACAAAACAAATAAATACCCGTATTAAATTTTAATTACAAAACAAATAAATACCCGTATTAAATTTTAATTACAAAACAAATAAATACCCGTATTAAATTTTAATTACAAAACAAATAAATACCCGTATTAAATTTTAATTACAAAACAAATAAATACCCGTATTAAATTTTAATTACAAAACAAATAAATACCCGTATTAAATTTTAATTACAAAACAAATAAATACACGTATTAAGTTTTAATTACAAAACAAATAAATACCCGTATTAAATTCTAATTACAAAACAAATAAATACCCGTATTAAATTTTAATTACAAAACAAATAAATACCCGTATTAAATTTTAATTACAAAACAAATAAATACCCGTATTAAATTTTAATTACAAAACAAATAAATACCCGTATTAAATTTTAATTACAAAACAAATAAATACCCGTATTAAATTTTAATTACAAAACAAATAAATACCCGTATTAAATTTTAATTACAAAACAAATAAATACCCGTATTAAATTTTAATTACAAAACAAATAAATACCCGTATTAAATTTTAATTACAAAACAAATAAATACCCGTATTAAATTTTAATTACAAAACAAATAAATACCCGTATAAAATTTTAATTACAAAACAAATAAATACCCGTATTAAATTTTAATTACAAAACAAATAAATACCCGTATTAAATTTTAATTACAAAACAAATAAATACACGTATTAAGTTTTAATTACAAAACAAATAAATACCCGTATTAAATTTTAATTACAAAACAAATAAATACCCGTATTAAATTTTAATTACAAAACAAATAAATACCCGTATTAAATTTTAATTACAAAACAAATAAATACCCGTATTAAATTTTAATTACAAAACAAATAAATACACGTATTAAATTTTAATTACAAAACAAATAAATACCCGTATTAAATTTTAATTACAAAACAAATAAATACACGTATTAAATTTTAATTACAAAACAAATAAATACCCGTATTAAATTTTAATTACAAAACAAATAAATACACGTATTAAATTTTAATTACAAAACAAATAAATACCCGTATTAAATTTTAATTACAAAACAAATAAATACTCGTATTAAATTTTAATTACAAAACAAATAAATACCCGTATTAAATTTTAATTACAAAACAAATAAATACCCGTATTAAATTTTAATTACAAAACAAATAAATACCCGTATTAAATTTTAATTACAAAACAAATAAATACCCGTATTAAATTTTAATTACAAAACAAATAAATACCCGTATTAAATTTTAATTACAAAACAAATAAATACACGTATTAAATTTTAATTTCAAAACAAATAAATTCACGTATTAAATTTTAATTACAAAACAAATAAATACCCGTATTAAATTTTAATTACAAAACAAATAAATACCCGTATTAAATTTTAATTACAAAACAAATAAATACCCGTATTAAATTTTAATTACAAAACAAATAAATACCCGTATTAAATTTTAATTACAAAACAAATAAATACCCGTATTAAATTTTAATTACAAAACAAATAAATACCCGTATTAAATTTTAATTACAAAACAAATAAATACCCGTATTAAATTTTAATTACAAAACAAATAAATACCCGTATTAAATTTTAATTACAAAACAAATAAATACCCGTATTAAATTTTAATTACAAAACAAATACACTAGTAAATTTCAAGGTAAATAGGAGAGATAGGATTAGTATAAAAATAAAATTATCCCCCTCTCCGTCCCTCTTTTATATCTGTAAACGTCATCTGTATACTCGTAGATTATCATTTTTTTTACAAAGAACTCACCACTTATTAAGAGCTGAAGGCCACTCGAAAATAAGGATGAATCAGTGTACAATAGTCAATTGGAAACTATTGTAGTAATCGTAAGTAATGGAAAAGATAAGTGGAATATTCCAAATTGCTAATAAACAAAAACTATTTGGTGTCACTGAAAGATAAAACCTAGCCACATTCTGATTGGATGATGAAAACCTTCGCTAAATCGTGATTGGATAAAAAATTCTTGCTTACCAATGAAAACTAAAAAAAAAACAAGCATGGAGGTTTTAAATCGCTGTCAAATGCATCTCCTAGCTTAAATTCTTAAATAACGTTTATTTATAAAAAAATCTTATAGAAAGAAATGTCTTCTCTTCTCTTCTATCTTCTTCTATCTATTCTTCTTTTCTCAATATAAATAAAATGAACTAATTTTTCCCCGTGTGAGTTTGACCTTAATAAGATTAAGAATCAAGACATTATATGCAAATGTAATGTGCACAAACTGCAGCACAGGATCTGAGTTGTGCTATAGGCCTATTACCCTTACACTTTTTTAAATAACCGTACATTCCTATATTTTTTTCCGGTGAGATTTCACTGCCAAAATCGGTCAGATTCAATGGAAGTTGCAACATCTTTTCTCTCTATTAGATGCCTCCTTTTCCCGCTCCCCATTTACACCGCATCGGATGCGTTCACAAGGAACAGTACGAAGAAACACTGGTTTGGAATCGTAAAAGCTTATTTATGCCGTCTTTTGTTTCTTTTTATTCTTCTCCCCCTGATTTATGCTTTCTGTTTTTACCCTAAATAAAATAAAAAGAAAAAAATATAAAAAGAAAACGCGGTTATTATTATGTTTTCTTTTTGCTTTTTCTTAGTTAGTGTAAGACGCAACCTGCGGGATTAACCACTTCTTACTTCCGGTTTTAACGACTGGAACCTTGAAATATAACTATACCTTTATTTATTATTGCTTGCAACTAACCATTAATTTTTACACAAATAATTCATTCTTTGCTGTTTATTATTAAAACGCAACGATATCGTGATTTCACTTGCATTACACTTAAATTAACATTAAAACAAATAAAATTCATTTAGAATTCGTTCACTGCGGAATTGATATTTTATCTAATTCACTTTTTAGTTAATTCATCAAGTTTTTTTTCTTTTTTTCCGCTTTCGTATAATATTTTTATTCATATAGACAAATATTACAGAGTCGCTACACTGAACATACAAATGTTTCGAACAATTGGTTGGCAAGAACCAAAAGTCCTCATCAGGCGACGTAATAAACTAAACGTAGATTTCATGAGCAAAGCTTCTTTCTTAGAACTGCACACCTATGGAATTATCTTCTGTTTTTCTGCTTTCCAGCTGACTACAATATGGTTGTCTTCAAGTCTAACTTAAACAAGTTCTTGATGAGCCGTTCCATATAAATTAACAAATTTACCGAAATTCCATTACTAACGATTACTATATTGTCCAATTTCGACTGTACATTCTTTAACCCTTATCCTTGAGTGGTCTCTTGGCCTTGATAAGTGGTGATGCCTATGTAAAAAAAAAAAAAAAAAAAAAAATTCGAGTTCGAGCCTCCACCTCATCAAACTTTCTTGGGATTTTTCAAACACCCGGCCACTGCCGGACCGTTCGTATTGCATCACGTTTATTTTTTTATTGTTTTTTTTCAGGATTTTTTCTTGATAGTTTTAACATTAGTTTTATAATATTTAAACAGGGTTATTACTTCGCTTTGTTTTCATTTTACACCCCACCCCAACCACACACGCATCTAAAAACCCACACGCATCTAAAAACCCGGGCAACGCCGGGTACCCACCGCTAGTATAGAAATAAAATCACAATTATTCAAATGTGTAAATTTTAAATGAACGTAATAGATTATTTTTATGCTATTTTTTTATGCTGCTCTCTGATCGGATTTTAAAGTCAGATTAAATTTTTACGGCATCTTTTGTTTATTAAATAGTTAGGTTAAGGTACAGAGTTATTTCTTTGGAGTTACATTAATTCCATTAACACGGATTTTAAAGGCCTTATATTGTAATGCTACTGAAATATCAAAATATTAAAAAAGACAGAATTTCCAGTGCGTGTGCATCTATATTAAAGCGCTTAAAAAATAGTATTTTCAAATTAAATTCAAGTTTTACGGTATTTTTGTTTATTAAATTGTAAGGTGAAAGTACAGAAACAAAGTTGCAAAACACTCTCTCCCATGTTAAGAATGGTTTTCTAAATATGTTTTCATTTCAGCGCAGTAAAATAAGTGCATAAGTACCAAAGTTTGTTATTGTTAAAATCTACGATGCTTTATTTTTGATAAAAAAAGCAAAAATGAATTTATACGTTTTTTCTCAGTACTTTAGTCAAGGTAATTTCTTATTTACAAAATAAATAATAACTCGAACTAGGATTAAAAAAAAATTAAATGCTTCATTATATTCCTTGATAGTTAATTAATAAACACTGAAAATGTAATTAAAATTGGTTGATGTCCTGAATGTTAGTGATTTTTTAAGTTAAGGGGAGTTGTCTAAATGTCTACACATTTTGGGGATCAGCCATTCATTTGTGCACGAACCTAAAGTTCCCTATGTTAAGAATTAGTTTCTAATTAACAACCTAATTATTTCAACACGGTCCGTATTCTGCAAAATTAAGTTTTTATTATTTAATATTATTGAAAATAAAAAAAAATGTGCCACCACTAAAACGAACTTTAAAAAAATCCTAATGACAAATACAAAATTTATTTTATCAGAATACATTTCAGTTTCTTTGTAAACAAATCAGGTGCTCTTTTCGCTGAGAGCAAAGTGCAATATCTGTTTTAATACTACACTTCATTTTTCTGTCCTCGGTCAGTGGAATAGAAACCATTCTAGACTGAGACAATTTTTATTTGAATTACAGAAAGTAGTCGTGAAGAGATGAGGAGAATGGAAATATCGACGAGGGAGAATACAAACCAAACCCCCATTCTACGGGCATAAAGAGCATTAGAATTTTAAAGGGATTATTCGCCGATTCAAACCAAGTAAGAGAACGGGCAACAGATTGTTGCGAGAAGATTAAATGCGTCGCAACAGAGGTCAAAGGGGCGAATAGTGTTGGAACATGGGAAGACTTGGTATCACTCGGAGTCCAGGGAATACATTTTACTGCTATTGACCGATCACTAATACTGACACATGTGAGAACCCCTACCTTCTTCTTCTTCTTCTTCTTCTTCTTCTTCATCATCATCATCATCATCATCATCATCATCATCATCATCATCATCATCATCCAGTCCGTCATCCTTGATGATGACTAGTCGGGGCCTCAGTGCTCTATCCTTCGATACAGGACTTTCCACCTTTGCTTTTAACTTGCTTGCGCAGTTTAGGTGTAGTATCTGTTGCGCATCAGATAAACACCCTCTGAACTTCCAATGCTCATTTCCAGTGGAGCGAACCCGCGACGACGGGCAGCAGTAGAGGCTGCAGCTTCTGGCCGAAAGTAATCTCAGTGACGTAGACAGTCGCCATATCGTATCCGTTACTACACCTTTTCTTTCTGGATGAAATTCCATAGCCTTTTAAGGAAAACTGCAAGGCAGCAGTAGGATTTGAAGCCAGAGTTCCCATCTCTCAGCCTTTTGCTGTGATAAGGCTCACAAGACAGTGGTATGTGTAATTGGATTCTTAATTCGGCAGGGGGATGTGATGCGTCTAGTGTGTTAGGTACAAGTTAGTGTTAAGTTCATACTTGCATGCCTTCTCGCTTTCAGGCTAACCTCACGGTGAAAAGGGAGCAGCTATGCACAAGTCTTCCCTGCCAGTATATAACCTCTCAATCATCAATACTTCTACAGTGTCTCCACGTTGGCCAGACACAGTAACTGGGTGCCTTGCAGCCACATGCTAAATCTGAAGGAGATCCTGGAGTAGTAGGGGACCCCAGAGGTAATGCGTTATTGCCCATTGTGAGACACGCCCTGGCACACTACCAACCTCTACCTCACTGTCTTATGGGTGCCCTTGATTGGACGAAGACTAGGGAAACCAACCCCAAAATCAAACACCTACCTATAATCTAAATGGATAATCAAACACCTACCTATAATCTAAATGGATAATCAAACACCTACCTATAATCTAAATGGATAAGTCGAGCCTATTTCTTGGTCTAACTGTAAAGTGATTTTTTTTAGAATTAACTCAATTTTATAAAATAGACGCACCATCTTTTATATACTATTCATGCATGTGATATAAGTAGCAAGATTAACATATTTGCATATTAGTTTTGAAAAAAATGAGGAAATATTGATGAACTTTTATATAAAAATTTAAACAAACAAACAAAATGTATTTGAAGGTACGTTAATATGCAAATATTTTATTTTACATCGTTAGATTGTTTTAAACTATGCTTTGCTCTTATTAATTTCGGATACGAAAGTATTCATCACCATGCCTTGAGCTCATATGTTATTCATCGATGTTGTAGCACGCTGTAATAAGTATAACATTTCTTTAACTTCTTTTAGGCGTGTGGTAGCACAGTTGTGTGATGATGATTTAAAAAAAAGAAAACTCTTAGAAGCAACTTCACTATCCAAGGGCATTTTATGGTTGGTTGGTTGTTTTTTGTTTTACGGTATATCAACCCTTTTTAGGTCATTTAATTCCGAATCAAGTGATTTTGAAGAAAAGGTTTTTAATACAATGTATTTCTTTGTTTTATTTTTAAGTCAGATTTTATTTAACCCATAGTCGGGACCCTTATAGGTACTACCACTCTGGGTAAGAGTGGCCTTGAAAGCAATGCCAATTAAGGGGTGGCTCCACACTCCCAAAGGCCGCAAGCTGGGGCCTCACCATCGGATATAGTTTAAGGTCATATCCAGGACCTCTAACAAAGGACATTTATCTATCCGAAAATAATAAGAAAAATATTTGCACCCTGACGTGGTTTGAAGACATTTGTCTGTAATTAAAAAATCTTTTCCTTTTTTTTATTAGAATCCTTTTGAAATGAGGCTCCATATGTTTTGCAGTCAATATTTTTTAACACTTTTATCCTCATAGAGTCAACGCCTCTAACCGTAGCCCATGGTGCAGTGGTGCAGTCGATAGAGACGTCGAGTCTATACGATTCCAGGTGAGTGTTGTCTGAAGATATCGGTTTCAATCCTACCCAAGCAGGCGTGTAAATAAGTTGGCCAAAATATTGTGAGACAACGATTATGGAAAGCAGTAATAAAAGAGAATAAGTTTCGACACTCATCGCGGTTAATCACCTGAAAAAGGCCTGAGGATAAGTTGGCTGAAACGTGGTGAAACCACAACTATGAAGATGAGGAAAACAGTTTTAAAAAAAATGAACGCACGTTTGTCTGTATACTAGCAGGTCGCCCGGCATTCCCCGGTCGTAAAATACGATTACATATAATATTTAGATTAATGCAGATTTCGTATTTATATCACGTTGGACCCAATATATAGTAATGATTTAAAAAGTAAAAAAAAAAAAAACATGATTCGTGTGCCACCACCGAGGATCGAAACCAAAGCTTACGATTTACTTTTCCTTTGACGTTAATACCTGAGCTATGAAGACATGTTTGCTGTAAGTAAAAGTACAAATATGAAACAATAGCTATTACGTTACGCATGCATATACGTACTGCCGTCGTTCGACCATCACCTGACAAATTCCATTTCTTTAATTTTTAAACTTTTACTCCGATTTCCCCGGCTAACACCTAAATATAAAGTTTCGTATGGGTTCGAATACCCTATATATTACGTTTCGTGCCTGTAGACAAAAAATTGACAGAAGAGTTTGGTAGGCAAAATGTTTTAAACAAATGTCTATACGCATACATAAATATATATGGAAAAATGTATCTGTTTACTACAACCCTTTTATGCAAACATTACGCAAGTATAAATCATGTAGAATATCTGAATATGTATAATTACACACAATAGTCAACTATATAATATAATTATAACTAACTATATATGATATAATTATCAATATAATTACAAAAAATAGTTGACTGAACATGATCATCCCATAAACAACTAATAGGGAATTAATAAAAATGAATGTTTGAAAGAATATGAAAATTAGATTTTTTGCAGATGAATGCAATTCCACAACCCATATACAAAAAAGTTATATTTTATTTTTTAATAAATAGAAAAAATAGTTTTTGGTCCCCCGACAAAAGGAGGATGGATCTGTAAATTCACCCTTGTCCGTTCGCCAGTTAGTCTGTTCGCCCGTTAGTCTGTCCGCCTGTTAGTCTGTTCGCCCGTTAGTCCGTTCGCCCGTTAGTCTGTTCGCCCGTTAGTCCGTTCGCCCGTTAGTCCGTTCGCCCGTTAGTCTGTTCGCCCATTAGTCCGTTCGTCTGTTAGTCTGTTCGCCCGTTAGTCTGTTCGCCCGTTAGTCCGTTCGCCCGTTAGTCTGTTCGCCCATTAGTCCGTTCGCCCGTTAATCTGTTCGCCCATTAGTCTGTTCACCCGTTAGTCTGTTCGCCCATTAGTCCGTTCGCCCGTTAGTCTGTTCGCCCATTAGTCCGTTCGTCCGTTAGTCTGTTCGCCCGTTAGTCTGTTCGCCCATTAGTCCATTCGCCCGTTAATCTGTTCGCCCGTTAGTCCGTTCGCCCGTTAGTCTGTTCGCCCGTTAGTCTGTTCGCCCTTTTCTCAATAACTACGCCTTGAAATTTTTGGAAATTCTGCACAAACATTAAACATGATATGAATAAAGAAGTAACAGAATGGATTTTCCGGGAAAACTCCAGTTGCTCCCCTAAGGGTGCCTTTCGAGATAAAATGGCTAAAATTGACATTTTTGTGCTTATTAAAAAAAAAATTAATGCCTTGGATTTTTATAAAACTTTCTGAAAAGTTGTAACTAACTGATTTCTATATAATTTTCTTTGTCTTTACTTCGCGATATATCTCGGGTATGCCCCAGGGACTCTTTTAGGGCTAATAAAAACATTCCATTTTTGGGACTATTTTACCATATTTGTCAAAAATTTTCTGTGTATGTCTATTTAGCAGTTTTGCATGGTGCTGAACTACAATTAAAATATGTTACGGCCTTGGGGACCTTTGGGGCTAAATTTAGGAGGGGGGCAAATGGTGGACTTAGTCATTTCTTTATTTGCATGGTGGAGAACTCAAATTTACATATGTTAAGGCCTAAAACTGCATACCCCCACAAAATTTGACCTCTGCGGTCTTTACCGAATTACTCAGACAATTTCTGGTCTAAACATTTGAAATTTTACATAAAGGGTATTCAGAGATTGGGCAAGCTTTTTAAAATTGTTTGGGTCGAAAATTTGTAGCTACAAATATATAAATATATATATATATATATTTTCTTCCTTTGAAGATTGTAATGCTGGGTATGGGGCAGCCAAACCAGCTGCCAACATTGCCCCGCTTTTTTATTGAAACCAACCGAGAGCTCTTTTTAGTATCCTCGCTGTTCCTTTAAGTGCAATTGTCTGAATCTCTTTTGCACTTGGTTCACCAGGAATATTAGTTAGGTAGGACTTCAGGTTCTTCTTCATAAGTCCTATGGCACCTATGATAACTGGTATGATTGATATCCCCTTTAGGTTCCAGTTTCTTTTCATATCATACATGAGACCTTGGTATTTGGCCTGTTTCTCTCTTTCAGCTCTGTTAAGACCGCCATCATTAGGAACACTCACTTCAATCAAGGTTGCAACTCTCTCTGACTTATTCCATATAACTATGTCAGGTTTCACAGCAGCATTTTCAAGGTAGATGGCTGTAGCGATTACATGGTCGTAATGTATGGTATATAAATCATTTCCAACTGTTTTTTCAGGTTGATGTTCCTAGGACTTGCTGCTACACTGGATGTTTAATTTTTTACAGATGGTCCAGTGGAGTTACTTGCATACTCCATCATGTCTCGCTGTATAGTAGCCGTCCCCTAGAAGAACTTTGCAACTTGATATCAGATGACCAACACTTTCCAATTCTGTACGGCAGAACCTGCATTTATTGTCATTACTGATCCCTGCCATCTTCTTGAATGCATTGGTCATCAATCCCTGGTCTTAGGCAGCCATTATGACCCTTTCCTGATCGTGGTGGAGGGATCTTCTTTTGAGCCAGTCCAAATAACCTTCTTTATCTATGTATTCCCGAGAAAGTTCCCCCAGAAAATACTTTGCACGCTGATGTTGTTCCCATTCTTTAAGGTTCAACTGTTGAAAGGTCTCGGTATATTTCTGCCGGCTCTTTCTTGCTATTTCTGTGGCACACTTGTTTGGTGTTTCGTCCTCATCTGAGAGACAACTCTGACCAAAATGCTTGGCCAGCTGGGTGACTGATGTTGTTCTGCTGGCTCTTGTCTCTTGATGTTTATATACTATTGAGAGGGTGTCATTCTGGGAGCTTCTCAGATACTGACCGGTGCTCACAATAGTTGCCCTATGTTGATGATTAATCTCTGAGAGTCCCAGACCTCCTTCTCCCCTAGGCAAATACAGCCTTGGTAGACACTGATTTCTGTATATTATTTTATGAAGCGTTAGTAGCTTCCGTGCTTTACATCTAGCCGGTTGATGTATTTTTGTGGCCAGTCAATGATACCAAAGCTGTATGTTATTACTGGCATAGCAAGCTGGTTTATGGCAGTAATTTTATTTTTATTGGTGAGCTGGGTTTTGCATATTTTCCTCACCCGGCGTACATATTCTTTACTAATCTTCTCCCTCATCTTGGCATGGTGTATGTTCTCATTTTCCTCAATGCCAAGGTACTTATAAGGCTCATGCTCTTCTAGATCCCTGATGTCGATGTTTTCATTAAGCAGCATATTTTCTGTGTGGGTCTTCTTCCCAGCTCTGAGTGTACATTTGGCACATTTATCCAGGCCAAACTTCATTCCGATGTCACTGGAGAATGTGTGTACTACCTGCAGAAGGTGGTGCAGATCGGTGTCAGAGCTAGCATACAGCTTAATATATGTATGTATGTTTGCATGTCTTCCTAAAACTTTTGATAGAGGCGACGGATTTTCACAAGATCAGTTTCGTTTTTTAAGCTCGACCCTTCAGACGACAAATACCGAAAAATTGGCTAAAAACATTAATTTCTTCACCCTCAACTGGGCACTTTTCTACAGGAAGAAGTCGCTGTTTCACCAGGATTTAACGTCCTCTGGGGGCTAAATTATGGAGGCGGAGCAAATGCTAAAATAAGTGTTTTTTTATGCCGCGTTCACTGTGCACTCGCGGGGGAGCATGCATACTGCACTTGTTAATATGAATATCAAAAATATTTGTAGGACCATAAATTACAAATTTTAAATTCTTGATTAAAAGATGTTTCTAAAAGCTACTTTTTTTGTTTTTGTAATTCAATATTTTTTTTTACTTTATTAGAACTACTCTTTCTTATTCGGGAATATTCCTTTAATTTGGACAACCAGTTAGGATTTATGTTTGAATGTTAGTTTCTTTAGAAGAATTGACTTGATACTCAACAAGTTGCTATCTATTTGTAAATTGGAAGTGAACAGGGAAAATGATTCTTTTTTCTTTCTTGTCACATTGGAAAGATAAATAAAATTGTACCAAAATTATTAAATTCCTTATCATATCTATAAAAATTAAAAAATGATTTACAACAAATGAGTGAATGGAATGTTTGTTATTTTAAATTTGTTTTCCAATACTTTTTATTTTTGTTTCACTTTCAAAGAAACAGTGCTAATTTGATTTGGGTAGCTAGATGTCTGTTCATATGACACTCGAACTTTTGCATGTCATTACAGTCAAGAAAAACTGAACTGAAGTTCAGAATTCGAAAACAGTTCGAGGGCAGAAAATATTTCAGTGGATCCTGATTGTGTGCGGGTCGGATTTTGCTGCCTGTCGGGTCAGTTGGGGGGTATTTGTGTAGCGAAGTACAAGTGCTTTGAGTTCGTCGGAGCACATACCATCAAAATACTAGTAAAACAGATACAGAGGTGCAACACGTACATCAAATCTGTTGCCAAGGTCGCTGGAAAAATAGTTGGATCCTTCTACCGCTTCAGTATATATCGCACTGCTGATGCAATTCTCTATCTATATAAAAGCCAAGTACGTCCAAGGATGGAGTACTGCTGCCACATCTAGGCAGAAGCTGCTAAAAACAGCCTATCCTTCCTTGACAGAGTACAAAATAGACTTCTTAGCTAGTGCGGGATGTCCTTTTCTCTTCCCTGCAATCTCTCTCTCACAGAAGAGACGTTGCAAGCCTGCTTTTGTTTTATCCTTATTTCCATGGCATGTGCTCGTCTGAGCTCCTATCTGTCGTCCCCCTCGCCAATCTTTCACGAAAAACACCCGTCTAGCAGAAACCACTGTCAATAATTTTTCCCACTTTTTATCTGTGCCTAAATCCAAACGTAAATTCCATGAACAAAGCTTCTTTCTTAGAACTGCACGCCTGTGGAACTCTGTTCTGTTTGCATGTTTCCCATCTGACTACAACTTGAATGCATTCAAGTCTAACATAAACAAATTCCTGATAAACCTCCCCCTTAAGTAATCCAAATTAGAAAATCTCCATTACTAACAATTACTACGATATTATCCCATTGATTACTGTACACGCGATAACCCTTATACTCGAGTGACCTCCAGGCCTTGAAAAGTGGTGACTCTCATGTAAAAAAAGATGAGGCAGAAGTTGAAAATACGAAATGATAGTGAGCCAGCAAAACAAGAATAGCTTTGGAAAATATTTCACGAAGAATGTGACATTTGTGCGTTGTTTTTTTTTTTTTCATTTTTGCTTTCATTTTTTTTTTCATTTTTTTTTTTCATTTTTTTTTTTCATTTTTTTTTTCATTTTTTTTTTTCATTTTTTTTTTTCATTTTTTTTTTTCATTTTTTTTTCATTGTTATTGTATGTGAATTTGTACTCAAGTTGTTACACCCCCAGGTGTTTGCATTAGAGGAGATAACATAGTTCGTCTAGCGGTTAGCACAGGCATTGTCTGTCTGTCAATCTGGGTGTAGATGTTAGGCTGTATGTGCCTGCGTGCATGTATATATGCATCTGCCCTCGTTTATATTAGCACACAATTGCTGCTTTGATTGACGTTAAAAATGTGTCCTTGTATCTTAAATAGAGGATTTGTCAGCCGGTTGCACTTCAAATTAAAATGTCATTTTATTCACGAAATAGTTTAAGATGAGTACAAAAATTTATATAAGCAAATCTGTTTGCAATAGTATTTTGTTGGTGAAGTTTCGTATCGTTGTTTTTTGCTGTCATTGCTATTGTTGTTTTTGCTGTTAATATTATTGCTACCGATATTAGGTTTGCCATTATCATTGTAGATTTTATTTCTATTGTTGTTGGTGGTAATGGGAATATTGATGGTGATGGAGGAAAAAGTTCGGGAGGGTATCTTTGACCTTGGTGGGGAACCCTCCTAGAGATAATGTCTCGATAAAACTATCGGTGGTGTAACCTTAAATTCACTAACCCCATTTATGGGAGAATGTCAAATCAAAATACTGAAAATAACGACGTAAATGAGGCGAGAACATCTTGTGATGGTCTCACGTCAGGTAGGTGTCCCACTGGTCAACAGAGTGGGTCCTGTCGTCATCATACAACTGTTCGAAATTCTGAGGATATGGCTGGATATAGGGGGAGTGAGAATTGCCAGAGAGGGCCCAAAGACACGAAGGGAGTTGGAACAGGAAATGTAAAAAAACGTGGACGGGTGAGGAAAGAAGAGTACTGTGGGAATGCTTTGTAAGAAGTGGAAGTACCAAATTGGTGGATATATCTGAAAAGTTAAGGAAGAATGTGAATCGAGAGAGGGAGGAGTTAGAAGTGTCGCGAGTTTTGTATCCCAGTTAAAACAAATTAAAAATAACAACCTACTTTCAGTGATTGCAAGAGATGAGATTGAATGGATGGTTAGGAATGAAATGAATAACGAAAGTAAAATTGATGAAACTAGCTCTGATGAAATAACTGAGAGAGTGGAAGTGCGGAAAGGAAATATAAGCGATGATGGGAGGCGGACAACTGAGGAGGTATGGAATCCTATGGTTAGGGGAAGTGATGAGAAGGAGTTTGAAGGATCTAAGGCAGATGAGATCACTGACTCTAAGACAATGGAGCCAGTGAAAGGAGCAGATGTATGGAGAAGTGGTGATGAAGTTCGAACTTTGACTTCTGTAGAAAAAGAAGTACTTCAGAAGTTAAGAGAGGTTCTTCTTAGAGACGATATCATAGAGATTCCAAGTATGAAGAGTAGTGATAGGCGGAAGGTGAAAAACGAGGTAAAAATAATTCAAGGAGTAATTTACAACATCATAAGAAAGATCATATCGATTACGGAACTTAACAGGCATCTATATGCAGCATCATACGTTATTGCGAATCGTCTTAGCATATTACAGAAGAAAAACGGAGAAATGAAGGATAGAAGGCCACACTGGCAGAGGCAGCTTGAAGAAAGTATTGAACGGTGGCGGAAAAACATTAGTAGAATCGAAGAAATAAGAAAAGGAGTTAAACTAGAACAGAAAGCCAAGGACGAACTTGAAAAGAAGGTATAGATTGATGGAAAAAGGAAAGATAGACGTTCTAACAATGTTGAAAGAGAAGATCCACACTGGTGGTATGAAAATTAGGAACTTTGTTGGAAAAAGTGTTGCTTTCGGTAGAACAACCTTTTCCGGAACAATCAGTCTCAGCTGTATAAAGAATTAAATGGTAGTAAACAGGCGGGAAATGACAACACTCCAAATGCAAAAACTGCAAGGAAGTTCTGGAGTGGGATTTGGTCCGTCGAAGGGCGATATAATGAGAAGACTACCTGGTTGGGAGAGGTCAGAGAAAGGCTATCAGAAATGCAGCAAATGAAGAACCATGGATGACGTTAAGGCTGGCATACGAAGGATGACAAACTGGAAGGCACCTGGTCCAGATGGAGTGATGGGTTTCTGGTTTAAACAGTTTCCATGCCTTTATCCACCTATAGCCGCTGCTCTGCAAAGGGTTATAGAGTCGGAAGATGTCCCTGATTGGCTTGTGAAGGGAAGAACAACACTGATTAGGAAAGATCCTGCAAAAGGAACAGATGCCAATAATTATAGACCAATTACATGTCTGCCATTTATGTGGAAACTGTTGACTGGAATATTTGCGGAGAAAATTTATGAACATCTAGAGAGTAATGGTGTTTTTCCTGACGAACAAAAGGGGTGCCGGAAAGGCTCGAGAGGTACTTGATAAAGAAATAATGCAGGATGCGAAGAAGAAGAAGAGGAATCTGAGCGTAGCATGGATTGATTACAGAAAGGCTTATGACATGGTTCCTCATTCATTGATACGTGAAACACTATTGATGATGAAGGTTGCTGAGAATGTGGTAGGGCTTTTGGAGACAAGTATGACTCAATGGAAAACAGTGCTGACAGCAAACAGAAAGGGTATGGGGCAGGTTGGCATTAAATGTGGGAT
Organism: Euprymna scolopes; assembly: GCF_053919585.1. NCBI lineage: Eukaryota > Metazoa > Mollusca > Cephalopoda > Sepiida > Sepiolidae > Euprymna > Euprymna scolopes. The sequence continues at coordinate 173,613,556 of NC_136487.1, read as the reverse complement.
ATTTCAAGGAGATTCGTTATCGCCACTTCTTTTTGTAATGATAATGATGCCACTGAGCATTCTCTTGAAGAGAGAAAAACTGGGGTATAACTTTGGATCTGGTGACAGACGCCTCAACCATCTACTGTTTATGAATGATTTGAAAATATTCGGTAGAAATGAAAAGGAAATGGAGAGACTGGTAGAACTTGTGCGGACATAGAAGACATTGGTATGGAGTTTGGGATTAGTAAATGTGCGGTGCTGGTGATGAAAAGAGGCGTAAAGTTTCATTCGAAGAAATAGTGCTGCCTAATGGAGAAATCATAAAAGAAATCGAAGATACAGGATATAAGTATTTGGGAGTGCTGGAGGGTGTAGGCATCATGAACAGAGAAATGAAGGAAAAAGTCAGGAAGGAGTATCTTAGAAGAGTGAAACTAATTGCAACGTCGAAACTGTATGGTTGAAACCTAATGAAAGCAAACTAAATGTATGGGCAATCAGTGTTTTGAGATACAGTGCGGAATTTTAGAATGGTCTGACAAGGATTTGCATGCCATGGATATCAAAATAAGTAATGTTTTAGCAATGTTTGGTATACTTCACATTCGAAGTAGCGTAGCAAGGCTGTATCAAAAGAGGAAAGATGGTGGGAGAGGATTGAAAAGTGGAAAAGCTTGTGTTAGAACCGAGATGTCGTTGAAGGAGCATGTGGTTAGAAGTGAAGAGTGGATGCTTAAGGTTGTGACCAATGAAGTGGAGGTATGTGAGACCAAGGCTGATTATGTGAAATGTATGGATAGAGAAAGGGCAGAGGAACTGGCTAGGAAGAAAATGCATGGAAGGTTCTTCCAGGATATAGCAGAAGTGGCTGATGAAAGATCATGGCAATGGCTTAGAGCTGGGTATCTGGCTAAGAGTACTGAAGCTTTTGTTTGTGAAGCACAAGAGCAGGCATTAGGAACACGATTGTTCAAAAAAGTGTTTCTAGGAGAGGAAGTTGCTCAGCACGAGAACAAGTGAAGATGGCAAGGTAGAGCTATGGTGGGACAAAAGTGTCATGGCGACAAAGCAATTGGAACATAATCGTCCGGATTTGATTGTCATTGACAAGGTCTTAAAAAACTGGCAGATTGTAGACTTCTCAGTACCCTGGGACAGGAATGTGAGAGAGAAGGAGAATGAGAAATGGAGCAATTATACTCGATTGGCCTTGGAGACAAGGCGTATACTCGGGGTTAAAACACAAATAATTCCGGTCTTGTTGGTACACTAGGAGTAGTATCAAGTCGTCTGGAAACTACAAATTCCCGATGTTTAGGCGGTCTTCAAACCTCTGCAATTATAGGTACCACCAACATCCTTAGGAAAACCCTGATCTTTGAAGCTCCTGGTTTGAAGCCGGGATTAAGGGAAATCCTCTGGAAATGAATCCCATCCCTTTCCAGAGAAACGTTCATAAACGAAATCAGAATTATTATTATTATTATTATTATTATTATTATTATTATTATTATTATTATTATTATTATTATCATCATCATTATTGTTATTATTATTAGTATTATTGTTATTGTTATTATCATTATTATTGTTATTGTTATTATTATTATTATTATTATTATTATTATTATCAGAATTATTATTATTATTAACATCTTCATCATCATGATCATTATTATTATTGTTATTGTTATTATTATTATTGTTATTGTTATTATTATATTGTTATTGTTGTTATTATTATTATTACTATTATTATTATTATTATTATTGGCTCACATGGAGCTTTCACACAAGTCAACAAAATATCTGATTGGAAACCTGTGGTGTTCTCTGGAAGCTGAGTGACAACAAGTCTCCCCAGACGTCCAGCTCTCTGTATCTCCTTCGATAGCATTTGCAAATTTGAATAATCGCAACAGCTGCTTACCATTGATTTCTCGCTGTTAGTGGCCATTGGTTTATACTGGAATTTGTGTGGCACTCAGCCTACCCAAGGTCCCAGTTCTCTTTGCGCTTGTCCAGCCGAGGTCTGGTTGGCGCTCGCTCCTCAGTCTTTCTCTCCTTATTGACCCTTCTCGGCCATTTGGTATCATTTTTTTTGGGGGGGGCGGGAACGGTTATGAAACAATGGGGAGGGATGAATAATGGGGGGGGGGTGTAGAACTTGTAAATGTGCAGTTTCAGTGTTCTTCATTCCCTGTAACGCTTATTCGTTATATTGTCTTGTATTATTCTCCGCATTCAAGGGGTTTCCTTAATATTTCAGTCGTTTTCATTATCGTTAGTCGTTGTACTTTTGCAGTTATTCCTCTGATTCCAATTTCTGACATTCTTTTTTCGAAGTTTTTCGGGATTGTTCCTAGTGCTCCTACTATTATCGGTACTATTTTTATTTTCTTCATCATCTAAATCCCTTTTAACTCTCTGGCTAGCTCTGTGTATTTTCTCCTTTTCTTTCATACTCACTCTGTGATCAGCTGGGACTGCAAAGTCTAGGATTTTACAGGATTTTTCTTTCTTGTTAATTATTACGACATCTGGTCTTCTTGCTTGGATGGATTTTTCCGTCTGTATGTCCATGTCCCATAAGATTTTGTTGTTCTCGTTTTCGAGTGCTGTTGCGGATTTATGCTTGTACCATTTGTTTGTACGCTCAAAATGCAGTCGTTTACACAATTCCCAGTGTACCACCCTCCCCACTTGGTCATGCCTGTTTTTGTATTCCTTTTGGCCAAGTTTGCTGCATTCGCTTACTATATGGTTTATCGTTTCGTCTCTTTATTATTATTATTATTATTTTTATTATTATTATTATTATTATTATTATTATTATTATTATTGTCATTATAATAATAATAATAATAATAATAATAATAATAATAATAATAATAATAATAATAAAAAAAAAGCAGGAGAAGAACTAATAGAAGGTATCCTCCACTGGGAGAATGGGAGGAACCAGAAGGGAAACCCTAACTAAACCACGACTGGATGATTACCACCCAATTTCTAAAGATCAATAGTTGGTCTTAATTGTTGAAAGTGATGGAGAGTATTGGAAATTTTAAAAGACTTGTCACCTTGACATCATCGGTTACTACCAGTAGGTAATTTCTGACAGTGATCTATATGAGAATTCAAATGATACGAATATTCGATCATTATCTTAAATATTAAAAAAAAAATGAAGTTTGTAAAAACATTAACTTTAAGTGACTGTCTCCACTGAACCATCTCTAAAATATTGAATATCGAATATCCTGAGAACATTTAACAGACAGAAACAGTTGAAAAGAAGACATATACGATCCATTACGACTAAGAATGTCCCCCCAAAAAAGAGTACAGTATGGTAGGGAGGGAGGGAGGGAGAGAGAGAGAGAGAGAGAGAGAGAGAGAGAGAGAGAGAGAGAGAGAGAGAGAACGCGAAAGAAATGTCTTATTTACGGCATGAAAAGAAATGCGAATCTTAGGACGATCTCCATCATTGCAATAATTGTACTCAAGAAAGACTCAAGAAAAAGAATGTTAAAAACAACATGGCGAATATACACGATAAACAAAAGATAAAAGGTCCTCGATATGACCTTAAACTATATCCGATGGTGAGGCCCCAGCTTGCGGGCTTTGGGGAGTGTAGAGCCACCCTTTCATTGCGATTGCTCCCAGGTCCACCCTGACCCAGACTGGTAATACCTGTTTGGGTCCCAAATATGGGTTAAATAGAAACCGACTTTAAAAAAAAAACAAATATACTCTATTAAAAAAGTGTTCTTCAAAATCACTGGATTCAGCATTAAATAACCTGAAAAATAAAACAAAAACAACCAACGGACCAACGAAAGATAAGAGAAGTACACACTATTGAACTTAAAGGAACAATTAGAATCGTTAATAAGAACTTCTCTGCTGAAGTGCCAGAAATAGCTGGTCAATTTCTAACATCCGGTAGCAAAAAAAAAAAAAAAAAAAAAAATTAAAACAAAAATATCACGGTAATATTTTGATCATTTAATATGGACGCATTTATTTGTATATGCGTGCAGCCTTTTCTGTTATAGACTATGTCATTAGATAAAAATTTCATGGTTACATTTATTGCATGTACAGTTCGTCAGCCGCTTCAAAATTTTAAGTGTCAACCATTGCATAAATATGTATTATTTCATAAAGGCCGAGACATAATTATAGAAAGCCATGAAATCCGTCTGTTATCCTTTTTACTTAGAGTCGTAGTGATGCTGGAATCCTTGTATCTCCGCTTCATCATTATTTAAATCATAGAAAAAAGTTTAAATTAGTGTGTCTACCTTGAACCATGAAAAGATATAAATTCCTCGAATGTGTGTCCTCTTGAACTTCTTGGTAACCAAATATAAATGCAACGTTCCATCTCTACACTATTTCAAACAATCGAAACTTTACTAAGAACATAATTTTCAACTTCATCCATGAAAATAATGATGGAGTTCATAAATCATTGCTATAAATGCTTAGAAAATATATTTATCTTTGGATTTTATGACTTTGTCCATACAAACAACCATTTAATGTTATTACATCGTTATTTATATAGCAAGTGCTCATCTGAGCGCTAATCTCTGCCCCCCTCGCCAATCTTTCATGATAAACACCCGTCTAGCTGAAACCACTGTCAATAATTTTCCCTACTCTTTATCTGTGCCTAAATCAAAACGTAGATTCCATGAACAAAGCTTCTTTCTTAGAACTGCACACCTGTGGAATTCTCTTTTGTCTGCCTGTTTCCCACCTGACTTCAACTTGGATCTCTTCAAGTCCAAAATAAACGAATTCCTAATGAACCGCCCCTTAAGTAATGAAACTTTATCAAATCTCCAATACTAACGAATACTACAACACTATCCCATTGATTACTGTACACGCAATAACCCTTATCCCCGAGTGGCTTCTGGGGCTTGATAAGTGGTGACCTCCATGTAAAAAAAAAGTTAATGCGGTTAAATAGCGTGGATAACTAATTGAGTTAGTCCGCTGCTGTTTTCCAGTATTGTCTCTTAGAGATGCGGGGGGGGGTATCTGTATTCATATGCGTTTTATTGCAACACGAATCATCTACATTTATTGAATCGAATCTGATGCATAGACCGAGTTTGAACTCATATTTATTCCTATCAAAGAGACTCAATTATTAGTGTTAGATATTGACCGGGCAACGCCGAAAAGTGTGGTCGTCGACGATTATTATGATTATTCAAGCCAATAAGTTTTGTCAGCTAAAAAAATGTAGAATAAGAAAAATATTTAGAATAAATATTTATTTACATTAATTTACGAAATATTAACTTAAAATCTTATCATAACAATTTACTTAACAATTTAGAAATAAATACATGTAAAAACATCAGGTGATGTGACGTATACTAATGACATCATTAAGAAGAAGGGAATTGTGTTTTTGTTAAATACATGGGCATTAATTAAAGAGAAAACAGTTAGTCGGAATATAGAAAGACATAAAGACGGTCGACAGATCGTGATGTGTCCAAGGAGAGGATTTTCGAAATGGTGATAGGCAGAACAGCGTGCAACTTTACAAGAGGGAAAAATCACCCTGGAATAAAAATTTGCCGAAAATAAATCCCCAAGGCTCTGTCGTTCTTAGGGAGAAATTTCATTGCAGCTTCCGTCAAGACAAGATCCAAGATGAACCAGATATGTTTTCCGATTGGTCAGATGTTGAAACCCTAAATAAGTGTTATTAGTCCTTTGCGTTGTAAAGATATTTTTGTATATCCTTTTCCAGTTATGAACTGTATTTAAATGTATACACACAACGAACTTTAGATAGATATACGTATATACACGCGTATATAAACGCGCATACAATCACACCACTAGACAATAGTAGAAACTCATAAATAGAATAGCGTCCAAAACTAAGGGAAAACATTTTAAAACCAAATAATATGTGAGAAATAACAACCGTGAAAAGCTGAAATTTTGATAACTAGAAGTCGTTATCACCCATAATAACATACTTAAATTTGAATCCTAAGGATAGAAAAAAAATTATAACAATTATTTATTTATTTCCAAAATAGGAACGACCAAAAGTAAGGGACAAAATACGAATGTATGATTTTTTTCGCATCTTTCAATGTACATGATTTTCTTAATCGTTCGGTTTTATTTAGAGAGACTCATTTTAGGAGTACATTCCCATGAATATCACAGATATAGACGGTTGGTAAGTCTGCAAGGTTTATAGCATGTCCTTAGTCTATAACGCTTTAATTGAAAACTATATTCTCAGCGTTAAACGTTCTGCATATGTCCTATTGCATAGAAGCTGAAGTACGAAAGAAGTTTTACAAATATCTGACAACTATAACAGGTGAACCAAGTGCAAAAGTGATACGAACATACTTATTGTATATATAATCATATCATTAAAAGAACCGTCGATTGGTCGGTTAGATTAAATTGTAAAAAAGCAATTTGCGTTTTAATCGCTCCATGCGTATGATTAAATGCACTCAGCTTGTGGAAATCAGTAAAGTTTATTACGTTTGCGTCACAGTCATTAGTGAAACTAATTCTTGACTGTAAGAAAGTGTTGAAATGATTTAAACATTTAAGATCGAACGATAGACACGAACGAGATCGATCGAACGATGACTGTTTCTTTAATAGTCTTTACTTTCGTACACAGACAATATTTCACTGTGATTTGTGTCGCTTTTTGAATAATTGTAAGTGATTATTCCCACTCATGGTTTGTATTTAATCAAAAGCATTTCATTAGCGATGTGTTATTTGATCCCAGATGTACGCATTTCTTAGCATCTTTCCTTATGTCAGTACAGAATCTTTTTATTCGTTCGGTGATCGTTACAAAACGTCATATAGGTGTTTATTCCTATCAATGTGACCGACATAGTTGGTTAGTAAATCTGTAAGGGTTATAGTATTTCGTTGATCTGTAACGCTTTAGATGAAAACATGTTGATTGACTTGACGTATCTTAATGCATATACGTTGGAAATTAAAAGACGTTTCAATTATACCAGTCATCATAGGAGCAACTGGGCTTATGAAAAAGAACTTTAAAAAGTACATAGCAAGCATACCCGGTGAACCAAGTGCAAGTGAAATACAAACGATTGCACTGAAAGGGACGGCTAGAATCCTGAAAAGATCTCTTGGTTGGACTCACTAAAATAGGGGTAAATGTCAGACATCTGGTTGGATGTCCCATCCCCTAGAAGAAAAAGTTTAAGAAAAATGAAAAAAAAAAAAAAATAAGCATCTCAGTAAAAGCCTAAATCTGCTAAAAAGATCGAGTTCTTTTATAGAAACGCACGAATTTGAACTCAGATAAAATCAAGACAAGTGTTGGTACTTTAGGTGATCGACTTGTTTGCCTAATGTTTTTTTGTTGTTGTGTTTTTTTTTTTAGATTTTATGTATGTACGCTTTTCTCTACGCACCTTTACTCATGTCAGTACAGGATTTTTTATTCGTTCGGTGATACAGAAAGTCATGTCGGTGTATATTCCTATCAACATGACTAATCAGTAAACCTGTAAGGTTTGTAGCATTCCGTCGGTCTGTCACGCTTTAGATGAAAATGACAGTCTCATCGCTAATCATGTTGATTAACTGAATATATCTTAATGCATATACGTTTAAGCATCTCAGTAAAAGCCTCTGTCCGTCGCTTGGTTTGTTAAATATAAGCATGAAATAGCAATTGAAATTTCATTGTTAGACGCGCAGATTAAATGGACACATCTTATGGAAATCAACAAAGTCAATTACAGTGAAATCATTTGGTGAAGGATTTGATTCTAAGAAACTGTTTAGATGATTTAAACATAAGAGATCGAACGATAGACACGAATGGAATCGATCGAACGATGACTGTTTCTATAATGGTCTTTATCTTTGCACACAGACAACATTTCTCTGCAACTTCTGTCACTTTTCACGTAATTGTAGGTGATTATTCCGCATTAATGTTTCGTATTCAATCAAAACACTTTATTCAGCGATGTGTTATTTGATCTCAGATAAAAACAAAACTGAGACAATAAACGGACGATATTTCCTCATCGATCTTTGTTTTTCGAATGTTTAATCTGGATTTTTATTGAAAATCGACACTTTTCTATTTCATTTCGATGTTTACCTGGTGTAAATATCATGTTTCATGCACCTTCACATAATTCGATCCTCTTTGTTTTCTAATTATACATTCGCCGCTTGCCCGTACATTCAAAATCGTTTTTTTCTTTTTTTAAATATAAACAAAATTAAGCTTTGCTGATAGAAGAATGGCGCGCTAGAAAAATACGGCTTTAATTGTTTTACCATCACCTGCGTAAATCTAAACACAAGTTTTGTCTATGAACGTCCATCACGTGACAGCTGCTAAACTCCTGACCGACAATCAATATGGATTTAGGCAAGCTCGTTCCACAAGAGATATCCTAACTGTAATCTCTGAACGCATATACCGTTCACTGGACAAAACAGGGGAGGGTATAGCCGTATCCCTCGATATATCTAAGGCTTTTGACAGGGTATGCATGATGGTCTTCTAAGGAAAATTAGATCATATGGTATCACTGGAAGAATACATAATTTAATTAAATCCTTCTAAAGTAAGAGAAAAATCCAGGTAGTTCTCGACGGTCATACATCTAAACAATATGATATAAATGTGGGAGTACCTCATGAGTCTACCTTTATTATTCTTGATATTCATAAGCGAACTCCCTGATCATATTGTTTCTGAGATGGGTATATTTGCTGATAACACCACTCTCTATAACAGCCACGAGAGAAGGACAAATGAGCACATATCTAAGGAAATGGTAGAAAAAACTGAAGGAAGACCTCGAATCTGTAGTGGAATGAGGACAAATATGTATGGTTACATTCAATGCTGTCAAGACTAAGCTTGCTTCCTTTAATAATTACAAGAAACCTCTACCACCAATAGCAATGGCCAAGAACACATTACCTGAAAGTATTTCTTTTAAATTCCTCGGCTAAACGTTCACAGCGAACATGAACTGTAATAGATACATTGAGAGCATTGCCAAGGCTTCTGCTAAGAAGGTAGGCTCTCTCTACCGGGCTAGAAAATTAGTCACGCCTGAAAGTATCCTGTAACTCTATAAGGCCACCATTCCCGCATGTATAGAATACTGTTGACACATTTGGGCTTGTGCATCTGCTACTTGTCTCTCACTTTTCTACAGGGTTTAAAAGAAAGTCACAAACCTGATAGGTCATGAACTGTCATCTAAGCTTCAGCCTCTGTTCCATCGACAAAATGTTGCATTCATCTGTTCTACAAGTATTTTTAAAGGTGAATATTTTGACGAACTACAAGCATTGGTACCCCCCGACGTGAGAACCCTCGACAAACCGACAAGCAGTCAAATCCCACCCCTTCACAGTACCGATCCCTAGGTGTAAAAAACCTTCTACTCCAATAGTTTCTTCCCCATAACTGCTAGACTTTGGAACTCGCTTACGGGATTCTGCTTTCCCAACTGTACTGACATGCAGAAGTTCAAATGTAATGTGAACAGACATCTTGCTACTCAACCCCTTTCATAATACCCCTGCAACTTAGGTCCTTGATAGTATTCCCCTACTTGTGCTTTGTTTGGGGTGAAAACTGAATAAAAAAATGTGTATTCTCGGCATCAATGACTTTTCATTTATACGTGTAAAGTAGTGAAAATGATTTTAATGTCTACGAAATACATCTATTTTTTAAAAATTATTTCTACTTTTTTTTCTATTAGCAAATATTTTCAGTCTAGCAGAATGATATTATGGACGAACACTGTCTCCTAAAAGGAGGACGTATTCTCTGGGAAAATGATGTGACAAACGAATGTCATTGCTGAAAGGCAGCATGCATACCGTAGATTTATCCGACATTAGTTCAATTCAAGCAGGCAAATGTTTAAAGAAGCTAAAAATAATTATAAGAAAGAAATAACGACAGCTAAGCGAGAATACACTGAAACCGCTGAAAAACGTATCGAAGCGCAGAAATTCTGCACGGAAACTGAAAAGACTAACAAGCTTGCTTCAAACTCTCGATTGGATCCAGCAAACTACTCCCTCCCTGATTTTCCTATGCAGCCTGACACCACACTAAATGATAAAAAAAATCACACCTTCTCAGGTGCAGGATATCATAAAAAGATTTAGGCATCTCAAAAGCATGTGGACCCGATCTAATCCCGGCTCCATTGAGATTGCACTAATCCATTGCCAAACTTTACAACAAATGCATTAATGAAACTTGTTTTCCTGGAAAACTCCTTCTGTGGTACCTGTTTACAAGAAATCCACAGCAGATATCCTAACTGTAATCTCTGAACGTATATACCATTCAGTGGACAAAGCAGTTTACAAGAAATCTGGCAGCAGAACCTACCCATTAAATTAACACCCCATTAGCCTCCTCCCTCTTTTCATCAAAATATTTGAGTCCATAATTAATCAAGCTTTAGTCTATCACATTATAGTTGCTAAACTTCTGACCGACTAACAATATGGTTTTAGGCAAGCCCGTTCTACAGCAGATATCCTAATTAAATTTCCGAACGTATATACCATACACTGGACAAAGCATGGTAGGGTAGTGCAGTAGCCCTAGATATATCTAAGGCTTTTGACACGACGATCTTCTCAGGAAAATAAAGATCACTGGACGAATCGTTAACATAATAAAATCCTTCTCAAAAACAAATGGACACATAAGTTAACGGAAGAAACACATGAGAAATACATGGAATGGGAACATAAAATTGGCTGGTCACATTCAATGCTGCAAAGACTAAACCTGTTTCCTTTAATAATTACAAGAAACCTTCTCAACCACCAATAGCTATGGCTAATGAGACATTACCTGAAAGTACTTCTTTCAAACTCCTCGGCTTAATGTTCAAAGGGAACACGAACTGGACCAGATATATTGAGAGCATTGCCAAAGCAGGCTATAAAGTTACTTACGCCTGAAAGTATCACGTACCTCCACAAGGCCACCATTCCTTCATGTGTGGAGTATTGCTGTCAAATTTTGGCTTGTGCATCTGCTACTAATCTTTTAGTCCTGGACAGGGTTTAAAATACGGTCGCCCACCTGATAGGTCCTGAATTGTCATCTAAGCTGCATCTTCTGTTCCATAGACGGAATGTGCATCCCTCTGCCTGTTTTACAAGTACTTTTATGGTGTATACTTCGACGAACTACAAGCCTTGTATCCCCCGACGTAAATAACCCCGCCAAACCTGACAAGCAGCAAAATCCCACCCTACACAATAAAGCTCCTAGATGTAAGTAAAATTTATACTCTAATAATTTCTTCCCCAGAACTGCTAGACTTTGGAATTTCTTTCCGAGTTCCTGTTTATCCAACTATACTGATATGCAGAAGTTCAAGTGTAATGTAAATAGACACTTGCTGCCCGTCTCCCTTCATAGTGTCCCTAAAAGTTATATCCCTGATAGTAGCCCCCTACACCGAAGGGGCACTGTGCCTTGTTTGGGGTGAAAATGTAATATATATATATATATATATATATATATATATATATATATATATATATATATATATATATATATTAGTATAAAGAATTTCGCTGGCGAGGACTACTATTGACCGTAACCAATTATACATTCTTTTTGAAATTTTCATCTCTATTTTTCTCGTTATGTACTGAATATTTGTTAATGAAACCTATATTAAATATGTTACTTATTAAATTTTAAAGATATTCTATTTTGAAAGAAGTTTAAAAAAATTAATCTAAAAAAGCTATTTTAAAGTTTTTGTTAAAAAAATCAGATTTTCTCATTATTCAGACCTGTATTACAAAGAGGGGGGTTGCAAACATGAGTTGTGGTGTGAGGAGAAATACAAACTGAAACAGAAAGAATATTCAAACCTGTAATAATACAAAGAGGGAGTTGCAAAAATAAGTTGTGGTGTGAGGAGAAATACAAATTGAAATAGAGAGAGGGAGAGTTTTAAAATATAATCTTAAAAAGATAATATACAAGTTAGAAAAGCATTTCATCCCAGGCATGAAAATTGTTAAACAAGATATTTTTACTATAGGCTTTAAAAATAAAGGTACAAGATTCATTTTGAAATTTATTTATATTCAAAGTGCACCTTTATAAATTTTAAAAAGTAAGGTATAAAAATGTAATTTGAATTGAATCCAAAAATTCCTTGGATTTATTTAATGTAATGTACATTTAAAATTTTTATACCTTACTTTGTAAAATTTATAAAAGTGCACTTTGAAGATAAATAAATTCCAAATTGAATCTTGTACCTTTATTTTTAAAGCCTATAGTAAAAACATTTTGTGTAACAATTTTCATGCCTTGGATGAAATGGTTTTCTAACATGTATATATATATATATATATGTATATATATATACATATATATATATATATATTTATATATATATATATATATATATATATATATATATATATATATATATATATATATATTACATTACTCCCCAATCTCATCACCAAAGAACAGATACTACACCTCCCAACAAAAACGCTAAATAGGAGGTAATGGTATAATGATAATAGAAAAGATACTACACTAATAACCAAAAGAGGAGGTAATTCCTGGGATGATTGACGAACAAACACGTACTCCCCTAAAGAGAAAGTGTTCTCTGGGAAGACAGTATGACGAACAAATATATATACAAAATGAATGCCGATGCTCTAAATATATAAACATTTTTACCCCTTCTTTTACTTAAAATTCACCAAAAATCAGGAAATTAACCAATTTTAATGAAAATTTGCACTATTTCTCAAATAATGATCGCGAAATATAATGAACGAATTATTTTTATTTAAATCTTAGTGGAAATGTAGTATTTTGTTTAAAAAAAAATAAATAAAACGCAAGAATTTATTTTTGCTTTTTTATATAAATAAAGCATCGTAATTTTTAACAATAAAAATATAAATAATTTTTATCGGAAGTTTCGAACAAAGCCCCTAAAGTCCGTATTAATGAATTCGATATAACTCGAAGAAAAATGAATTTCTCGACGTACCGATATTACCGTTGAATTAAGCATTGTTTATTTAATATTTTCACACACAAAAAATATAATAGCATACATATTTCTACTTTTTTTTTAATTACAGATTTCGCATAATTTTTATTTTCATAATTTCCTTGCTTGTAAGAATGTGTCCTTTCGGCAAAACATAATTTCTCGAACAATAATTAAAAAAAAATAATTTAAAAACAGAAACATGAAAAATAATTAAATTAAAAAATGATAAAAATTGATACAAACGTTCAGAATAGGAATGTATGGATGCACGTCTGGAAACCCCCCCAGAAATCTGACACCCCCTACCTCTTTTTACTATCATGACTTCATTTTGATACAGCGTTTCGATTGGTTGAAATTTTGGGCCTCCTTGTAATCGTGGTTACAAACCTTTATTTGTTGCATTTTTGGCGAACGGTAAATTACTTGCTTTGTGAGGGCTAATTAAGTTATTTTTGCACAAACAAGGTGTTTTTTTATTTGTTTTTTGTTTTTTTAATTCAATATCTTAAGACTTTATTTTATCAATTATTTTTTAAATGGACCCAGAAAACTAATATTTATCTTTTAAAAGATTTTTACAACGAAAATTATCTTTAGTCTCTAATCTTTCAAATACAATTAAAAAGTAGTCGGAAACCCACAAAAAAATTATGGAATTTTCGAATGACCGTATACAGTAATCATAATCAACTTGGAAATCTAATGGAGGGTAACTCTTCTCTACCTTTCTTATGCCATAGGCATTGTTAATCTCGCGCTATTAGTTAAATGGCAGATTTTTTGCTGAGCTACGATCTCTGGTTAAATATTCACGGCAAGAACTCGTTTTGGTACTAAAACGAAACACTTTCCTTTCTTACTCATGCAGGGGAAGTAAGGTTGACTGGACACCAGATTCATTGGATTATTTTTTTTAAAGAAATCTCCAAGATATTGTGTTCTACTTTATCCGGTTCGTCCATTGTTGTCGATGAAGACCACGAATATCACTAGTGACTTGCGTGTGGATTTTTGTGGCAAGAGTTGATCAATCTGCAACCACACCTCTCCTGTGTCGGCACTATTAAATATCAGTAGCATGTAGAAATTCAGGATGAGTGGAAACAATACCAAGAAATGAAAAGGCGGAGAACGCATACAGTGCCTGTTATACTGTTAGAAATTTCAGAATGCAAGGGCGATAACCGCGTGATTTGCAATCACGCGATTAATTCGACCAATGGTATTGCGTTGATTCAGTTGCTGCGGAGGATGCAGAAGTGGCGGGAATTTTGTGTTTCAAAAAATAGATTCAACTCGGCGCCGAAAAAGACGGACGCACGTAATCTCGCTCCGTGCCTATTGAACTAAGGCATGGTTCTAAAACAAGATTTCAAGATGACGTCGTGCCAAGCTGACGAGCGTAATCTCGCTCTATGCCTAATGAACTAAGGCATGGTTCTACCCCATTTATTTCTCCGCTCTTTAAATGCGGATATTAGCCGGAGGCATAAATGTTCTAGGGATTTATTACTTCATCATCTCTGCCCGCAAGAGGGCATATTATTTTATGATCATCGATCGCAAAGTGCGTTGATCGTATCGACAGTCTGGAAGGATTTCGCGAACCCTCAACCAATTCTACGAGCGGCCGAGTCTACCAGCATCTTCACCAGAAGAAAACTACCTTCGCCTTTCAAGGCATGAACTACAACTACCTTCGCCTTTCTAGGCAAGAACTACCCACCATTTGGCAGAAGCTAAAGAGGGCACTCTTTTGCAATATGGACTCCTTTTTTACCCTTTTGTAAATAAAATTATTCTTGGATTTAAGGTGAGCCTTTGTTGCTTTTCTGAGTCTCTTTCATTCTGCCATAGACAAAACGGGTAAGATAATTTCTTACAATACCTAATTATTCACTAATTATAGTACTGGCCAGATTCATCGTTACTTAACTTCTGAGATGTGAAGAGAATCGGTGTGTTAACGTGATTATGTATTAAAGTATTCATAAAAGCATCGGCAGACCGAAAGAAAATATATTATGGCGAAAATTCTGAATTCCATTTTGCGAAAAGTTACATGTCTTTTAGAGCATATTTTGGAAAGGTTATTTCTTGTGTGCAAAGCGATCAGTGTAATTGATAGTCATGAGAATGACACTACATAGCCTGAATATTAGATAAGTATTTCACCATTCGTTAGGAGCGAGATTTTACATAGAGATGTAGGGGAGGGCGACATTTCTGTCTTTCTTCTATTTCCATTCATCCTCATTTTATAATGCATGTTAGTAAGACGTCGTCAAGTAATATTTCTGCGTCTTAGGTATGAAACGACCATTAATTGAACCCCAAACTCCTGACTCACCAGCAACCATTCTAAACATTATAATAAATGTGCCGATACGTTTAAGTCCAGCGAATTTATTAACATTTAACTTGAACTGTATGAATTTGTTAACATTTAATTTGACCTGTATGAATTTTATGAACTATGCTTTTTGGGAGCACCCTGTAGTGATTAAAAAAATAAAGCTCAGCGTGAAAATCGAAATGAAATCAGATTTTTAAAATAGCTTAAAACTCTTCAGTGAATGTAACACCAACATTAAGCACGTATTGAGGCTCATTATAACAATTAACGTCTAAACCTCCCTGGAACTTGATCGGGTAGGTTTTCAAAATATTACAATTTATCGCGAGACACTTGATCCTGTTAGTCCGACCAACAAAGTGTCAAAGAAAGCATTATAACCAGGTTCAAGTGAGTTAACTAGAAACGGGGGGGGGATAAAAAATGACTCAAGTACAAGTAAACTTGAGGTGAAAGCAAACGCACAAACTATTTTTACAAGTTTTAGTATTATTAATTATTATTTTAGTATTATTAATTATTATTTTAGTATTATTAATTATTATTTTAGTTATTGCATGGGCATAGTTTTCTATTGCATTCAAGTAGATTTATTATTTGTTTTCTTTTATTAAAAATGCACTCTCACATAACTCAGTTACTTTCTAAGGGGATTTTGACATAAATTATTTTAGCATGCTGACTTTTTCGTGCTACTCGGGCATCTATGGCCAGTTTTTGTTTAAGAACAAACAGGTTGTTGCTTGTAAACACCAGGTGATAAACGATCGTTTCGTTGCTTTTATTGGATTCGGCAATAATTATGACCATGAAATATGTTCGACATTTAGGAAAATTGCACATACTCACCCCATAAAAACCGTGCGAGGTGGTCCAATTCAGGCTTCTTGCAATGAAGTCCAGGTTTCGAATCCCGCTAGATTCAGCCACACTGATGATTCGTAGACGACGAACAACATGTCAGTGGATAATTATATTTTATATATATATATATATATATATATATATATATATATATATATATATATATACTGAGTAAATGACAAAAGCCTATATTTCAAATTTAATCCCAACCATTATCAATGGACCAGAGGTTATCTCGTCAGCGTCAGACAAGGCCAAACTATTTGCAAAGAACGTTGCAGCTAATTCTACCCTATGCGACGAAGGCCATCAACTCCCCATATTTCCTCCTATAACACAGAACAAGCTAGGTAACATACACATATCCGTGCATAAGGTCGCCAAGCTAATCAAGAACATTGATTCAAGTAAAGCAACTGGACCTGATGGCATCCCAATTATAGTGTTACAAAAGCTTCAACGAGAACTTGCTCCCATACTTACGAAACTATTTAAGCGCTGCCTTAAGGAGAAGTGTTTTCCGACCCCCTGGCAGACCTCATCAGTTTGCCCTGTATTTAAGAATTCAGGTGATAAGTCATCTCCCTCTCAGTACAGACCAATAAGTCTTCTCTGTGTTATGAGTAAGTTGCTGGAATCAATATTAAATAGAGAAATAGTCAACCGCCTCAGCAGGAATAACCTTCTTAGTGACACACAATATGGTTTCCGCTCTGCAAGATCTACCGCAGATGTGCTGACGGTTATATCCCACAGGATTAGTGAATCTCTTGACAAAGGCTTCCTTTCTAGGGCAATTGCTCTTGACATATCAAAGGCCTTTGACAAAGTATGGCATAAGGGTCTACTTCACAAGATTTCCAGCTACGGTATAACTGGAAATGTTTTCTCAATCATTAAATCATTTCTCTCCGATAGGCTCATAAGAGTAGTGGTAGATGGACAAAAATCGGAGGCCTGCAATATAAATGCTGAAGTCCCTCAGGGGTCAATCCTTGGCCCAACTCACTTCCTGATCTACATCAATGACCTCCCTAAACACATACTTAAATCATTCGTTGACATCTATGCTGATGACACGACCATCTACGGCAACACATCAAAGGCTGTAAATGACGAAGTTCTCTCGGATTCTCTCTCCTCTGATCTATAGCGCGTGGTTCAGTGGGGGAAGATGTGGCTAGTTACCTTTAATGCATCCAAAACCAAACTCCTATCCTTACATCATCAACGCTCTGATCCCCAGCTGGCATCAATTGTGATCGATGGCTCTCGTCTGGGTGAGGCCCCGTGTTTTGACAAGCTTCTGGGTTTGACCTTTACTCCTGATCTGAAATGGAACACGTACATCATGTCTGTTGCCAAGGTCGCAAGAAAGATGGTGGGATCCTTCTACCGCTCCAGAAGATATGTCACTACTGATGCAATTCTCTATCTATATAAAAGCCAAGTACGGCCAAGAATGGAATACTGTTGCCATATCTGGGCAGGAGCTGCCAAAAACAGCCTATCATGCCTTGACAGAGTACAAAATAGACTTCGTGGTTTAGTGGGGGATGCCCTTTTCTCTACCCTGCAACCCCTCTCCCACAGAAGAGACGTTGCGAGCCTATCCTTGTTTTATCGTTATTTTCATGGCAGGTGCTCGTCTGAACTCCAATCCCTGATCCCCCCTCGCCAATCTTTCACGAAAAACACCCGTCTAGCTGAATCCACTGTGAAAAATTTCCCCCACTCTATATCTGTGCCTAAATCAAAACGTGGATTTCATGAGCAAAGCTTCTTTCTTAGAACTGCACGCCTGTGGAACTCTGTTCCGTCTGCCTGCTTCCCTCCGGACTACAACTTGGATGTCTTCAAGTCTAATGTTAACAAATTCCTAATGAACCGCCCCCCTAATTAAACACTTCATAAAATCTCCTCACTAACGTGATGTACTTGCAATAACCCTTATCCCTGAGTGGCTTCCGGGCCTTGATAAGTGGTGATCACTGTGTAAAAAAAAAAAAAATAATGATGCTGACCATCTTACAATTTATTCCTTTAATTCAGTGGACACTTACAATTCTTGACAGTATCTGTTTCGTAGCACAAAATCAATTAATTATATCAATTAGTGAATCTATTTTGCTTTTGACTCATTGGAAGAAATATCAACAATCAATCCACCAAAGGAAACAAAATGCGTTTGGACATGATTAAAAAATCCGACAATTGGAGGAGAAGCTGCAAATACCTTATATTTATCTTTCATTACGCCATTTTAAAATTTTATAAATAAAGTCATAAGACCCGCATTAACAAACTGTATTAATTTAAGTATATTCTGTCAGAAAGTTTCTATTTAGTAATTAGTAAATTTATTATTTATAATTACAGTGATCATATATACCCAAATAACATCAATCTATTACACATGTACGAAACTAAGAAAAACGTTCGATTTCCAGTTGTATAAAAATGAATTTTAAACTATCTATAATAAATTCCTTATTACTGTTACAATTAAATTATTTCTTACATGAAGTATATTTCTTTGTATTTCTTAATTCTAAAAGTATAAATTTATTTAGTTGAAATTTATGAATTCTCTTTCTAATCGTTTATCTTGAGCGAAAAATATTAAAAATTCGATTTTTAATTTTCAGTTGACAAAGTTATTTCCCTTTAACAAAAAACTTAAATATACAGGGTGGCCACAAAGTCACGCACCAATGTTAATTAAAAAAGTTAAAAAATTAAAAAAGTTATAGTAGTAACATTTATTCAAATTCCAAGTTCTTTGATGCGTGAGTTTGTGGCCACCCTGTATTTTTTTCGGTTTTTATCATTCTTTCTTTTATTTTCTCTTATTTCTTTCTACTTTCTATTTTCCTAATAAATAATATTTATACAATTCCAGAGTCATTCATTTAATATTAGTCATTAATTAATTCAACGTATACTATAAATTTATTAACTTAAAACCATTTCAATACACAATAATGACATAATTATAATTTTTATTTATCGATAGTCTAAATTAAAATCATAAGATGAATGGTTAATTATAATTTCTATTTGTTATTAATATGACTATGACAACAGCATATTCTTTTTATTGTTTTGACTTTTGAGCATATATCCAACACTGTTAGAAACAGTTAATCAACCGAGAACCACCTCACTCTATATAAAGCATATATGATATCAACAATGAAAAGAAGGTGCTGTTGTTCTAGCTCTAGTTATTAAACATATAATAATTCATTTCTCCGAAATATGAAAATATAAATTATTTAATTACTACACTTATAGTTATTTTATCTATAATTTATTAATATTATTGCTATTGTGGTTATCATTTTTTATTCTTTTAATGTAATAATTTAAAATTCACAATTCTATTATTTATACCTATTCTAACATTCTTAGATCAAGTGTTAATACACATTTCTCGAAGTAGTTAAGTAGTTATATATCATTTTTGTCTAACATTGAATAAATCTTTATTCACATCATAATTTGATTTAAAAGTACCATAATCACATAATAGTATGTTAATTAATTAAATGAATATTTAAATGAAATGTAATTCTTATTTTACTTTAAATTATTTATGTCATTATGACATTAAACTTTTCCTTTTGTATATTTAAAATGAATTTAAACTCAAACTTAATATGTTTAAGTACTGTAATCATGATAACGTTTAGTTTAATATTTCGAACTTTACACTCACAATTTCAAATGTTTTTTCTTACTATCTGCCTTCTTACTCATACCCCTTTACTTCCCAACATATAATTCCAAAATATAAACGTTTAGTTAATGTATTTATATATTTAAAAAATTGTTTACTCTAATTAATGTATAATGTAGTCCACAGATGTACCTTATTATAACTAGTGTATTTACATAAATTCTACCAATTAACAATTAACACAATCGGCTAATATATTTGAGTCAACACATCTATCATACAGCAATCACTTATTTCAACATATTTATAGATCAACGTTTGAGATTTCAATTTTATAAATACTTTAGTTGTGTTATGATTATTAAAAGATTGTCATTACAATACATAAACTAATATACTTTGCAAACTATCAATCCAGAAGTTAAAATATTACGAATTTTCTTCTATTCATTATTCTAATGGGATATTTAATTTTTTCATCCCATCTTATTATACGATATAATTACATGCTCTGATTTATCACTTATTTATTGAATACTTCATTATGTGAGAAATATTATCATATTTAGCTTTATAGTTTATTTAAAATATTAATCTGATTGAAACTTTCATTATATTTACTATCATTGTCTAAATACATTTGGTTGATTTAATTAGTTTATAATATTTTACGATTGATAGTTTATTTTACTTTATTAGTTAATTTTATATTTCATATGTTTATCTCATTTTGTATATTTATGTCATTAAGGAAAGTGCTAAATATACATGTTATGACAGTTTAATATTTTTTCTTCTAACCTATCCTTCTAAACATGTTATATTAAAGCCAAGATGTTCTTAGATCTAAGTTTTATTATTATACTACATTTCCACTCAGATTTAAATAAAAATAATTAGTTCATTATATTCCGCGATCATTATTTGAGAAATAGTGCAAATTTCATAAAAATTGCTTACATATTTCAATTAATAAACCAAGTTATAAATTAATATTTACTTGATCGTTTGAAATTTGCCAATGAAACATTGAATATCTAAAATTCATACGCTTTCCATTTTCTTTATTTTTATTATTTTATTTATTTTAGATTTATTTAAAAACCTAAAAATTATTATTACTTTATTTTAAATTTTAATTTTTATTGTTATTTATTTACAAATCAAAATTAAATTTTCCTGCTTTGTAAGTTTATTTAATTTAACTTTATTTATGCTTCTAATTAGGCCTATATCCAGACAATATATCTTAGATCCATGTAAACAGTTTTGATTGTTTTCTTGGCGTTTGTTAAGGAGATTTATTTTATATATTATTATATGATAAGATTCTAGATTGCAAAGGTTGCATCGGCCAGACATGTTGGGGAGCATTTACTTGCATTTTTCTAGTATCGACCATGTCAATTTGTATTCTATTTTATTCATTATATGCTCTGTAATTATATTGAGCTTCTTAGATATTATTTCTAAAGACAGAAATTGAACTATATATATATATATATATATATATAGTTCATTTTCTGTCTTTAGAAATAAAAAGTGTTTTATATTTCTTTTCCAATTTAATTTTTTAATTTGTTTGGAAGTTTGTAGCGGTTTTGCACTATATTGTCTCTGATGAGTTGTGGGGCGATACTAGGAAAATATTTTCTGTTATCTAATAAAATATTTTTTATTGAATTCGTTAATAAATATTTCGATAAAAACTTTCGGATTTAGAAAAAATGACACAATTTTATTATTTTATTTATTACCGAATCCAATAAAAGTAACGTATTTTCCTACTATCACTCCACAACTCATCAGAGACGATATAGTGCAAAACCCCTACAAAAATTACACATACCCTCACACACACGCACGCACACACGCACACAAACACTCACACAATATATATACATATATATATGTATATATATATGTATATATATATATATATATATATATATATATATATATATACTAAAAATACAACATGACCGAGAAATATGTTACTCTCGTATGAAAGTAAATACTAGCTGAAATATGATCACGAGTATTTATGTGGCTTTATTAGAAATTGTTTCTTAGACATACGGACAGGCAAGGTCATTTATATATATATATATATATATATATATATATATATATATATATATATACTTCAGAATAAAATCATCTAACAATCCACTGGCATGGAAGCTTATGATTATAAGTTTTACAAAATATTATTGTCCGCAATATTCTATAAGTACTATCCCATCTAAATAAAAATTGCTCGATATACAAAATAGAGCAAATCCATTAAATTTTAGTCATTCAATAAATTAAAAAATTTATGACGTGAATGTTTAAATTTTATATCAAAAGATTATTCTATGTAAGAAAAAATACATTTGACATATTATAACGCCCTTTCTTATAGGATTTCGATGTCTATCATCTCTTCAGAGGAGAAAATATTAGCAAATTGTGATAATGGTTTACACCTTTTTTGCTAAAGTCAGTAAGACATGGAAAATCACAATTAAAAGTTGTTTAAGTATTTAAATGTAATAGAGTAAGTGAAGTTAATGAAAAGAATATAATAATTCACATCCAAATTGCAGGTAAAATCCAAAGTTAATGTCTTTTATAGCAGTGTAGTAAAATGATCTAAACTGTATTTTGGGCAAGAGCTGCTAGAAGCAGCTTATTCTGTCTTGACAAAGTTCAAAATAGACTTCGTAGCTTAGTGGGGGATGCCCTTTTCTCTTCTTTGCAACCCCTTTCCCACAGAAGAGACGTTATTTTCATGGCAGGTGCTCATCTGAACTTCGATCTCTGGTCCCCTATCGCCAGACTTTCACGAAAAACGCTCGTCTTCCCAGAACCACTATCAACGATTACCGACACTCCTTATCCATGCCTTCACCTAAACGTAGATTCCATGAACAGGGCTTATTTCTTAGAACTGCTCGCCTGTGGAACTCTATTCCGTTTGCCTGCTTTCCAGCTGACTTCAATCTGATTGCCTTTAAGTCCAACGTGAACAAGTTCTTATTGAACCGTCCCCCTAAGTAATCCAATTTACAAAAGTCCCACTAATGTTTACTAAGCTAAAATCACAATGACTAATATATACCTATTAACCCTTATCCTCGAGTGGATCTGGGCCTTGATAAGTGGTGACTCCCATGTAAAAAAAAAAATTCACATCACAAGGTAATGGTCCAAAGTAGGAATTTTCCTGGAGCAATTTTCTTTGCTTATATAATGGCTGCAGTAATAAAAAAATATATAGGTCCGGTAGATCTATTTATTAATGAACATATTATTTAATATATTTATTTTTTTATAATTATAGAACATAAGCTTCAAATTCCACTCCAGAATAAGTTCAAATTGTTAATAAAACCGCTTTCAGTAGACAGGCCACGCAAATTAAGAGAAACTGAACTGATATGAAAAATTCCTGACTTATTTTAGCAAAAGAAGGTGTAAACCATTATAACTATTTGCTAATAGTTTCTCCTCTGAAGAGATGGTAGACGTCGAAATCCTATAGGATACAGAGTTATAATATTTAAAATGTGATTTTTAAATTTATTGAATGACTAAAATTTTATACATATCTATCTCTCTCTCTCTCTCTCTCTCTCTCTCTCTATATATATATATATATATATATATATATATACACACACACACACACACACACACACACACACACACACACACACACACATATATATATTTATATAAAGGAAAAGAAAACAAAATTAAATTTACAAGTGAATCTATTGTTCGACAGAATACTCTATGGACAATTTTCAAAAAAATTTATTTCGCAGAGTTTAAAATTATGCTTTTCTTCTGTTTAGAGAAAAAAAAACCTTAGCAAAT
Organism: Euprymna scolopes; assembly: GCF_053919585.1. Classification (NCBI taxonomy): domain Eukaryota; kingdom Metazoa; phylum Mollusca; class Cephalopoda; order Sepiida; family Sepiolidae; genus Euprymna; species Euprymna scolopes. Next base: position 173,589,672 of record NC_136487.1, on the reverse strand, counting down.
TATTATTATAGCTGAGCCAAAATTTTCTGGCCTTAAATGAAACAGCATTTTTTTATGTTTACTCAATGTAAAATGTGTGTTATGACAAAAACATGGGAACATAAGAAATAAATTAGGAAATCATGATAGATGTTCCAGAGCGCATGAAGAATCACTCGATGATAAATTCAAAAAGCAATAAAAATAACAAATAGTCAGAAGTTCAAAGTAAGTGGAATGCGCATTAGAGTGGTAACGTTTAAAATGATCCGATTGAAAAGGTAATTTCAGGTAAAATAAAATAAAAATAAAATTAATAAGAATACTAATACACAAGACATTAGTAAAGCTACTTTCCATAGTGAAAATAACGGTAATAATAATGACAAGAATATTCATGACGAGATTGTATAATGTATGATTATACTAATATGAATGCTATGTGATTAAGTGATATAGGGAGTAAGAAGATTAAAATTTGAAAGTCATTTTTGCATTGGAAAATTAGCTCACTTTTAGTATTGATTACATTCTTGCATTGAGGAGAAGTTGTTATCCTAACTGCCTCAGATTAGCAGAGTTACAAAATTTGGGGCTAGAGTTATAAGATTTGGAATTACTGATAATATCCCAATTAATTGAGAAAAGCATATTCTGAGATGTAAGTTTTTTTTATAGGATTAGTTAAAGAAGTTCCATATTATTATTTAGGTTCATATATTAAATGATGATATGTGGTTAAAAATTCTCAGTTTTATTAAAGTAGAATTAGACCTAATGTATGTGTTGTTTTTGGTGCAATCTGGTTAATGTTGCTGGTGTTGTGAATTCTATAGTTGTTATGATCGGGGTAAAAATGGGATGAATTAGGGATATTGTTGTGGATCGAGTTAGTAAAAATCTATCACTATTTATATTGTTAGTGCAATTATTTATCAAGTTTATTGGTAAAAAGGGATGTTCAAGTTCATTGCTATTTGATTGTCGGTTGACAGTTGAGAGAAACGCAAAACAAGTGTATTTATCCCAAAAACGTAAAAATCTTGCGTTATGGCGGCGATGAAGTCGCTGAAAGATTTTTTGGTATCGTTTTAGTTTTTGAAGCATTTCTCTCACAAATGTCAAGATGCTGAAAAAAGTGGTAGTCGATAAGTGAGAGGTCAGGAGAGTATGGTGGATGAAGCAGTTCAACGTGCAGGATCGATTTAGCAACGTGCATTCGGGCATTGTCGTGGAGAAGAATTGGGACTTTTCTGTTGACTAATGCTTGTTGTTTTCAAAGTTTCTGATGCCTTTCATCAAGTTGTTGATAGTAATCTCCTCTGTAATGGTTTCGCCTGCATTGAAAAAGCTTTAATGGATGAGACCAAATAGTCAGCATCCTTTTTTTGGTGCAACTCTGGTTTCGGAAAGTGTCGTGGAGCTTTGTCTGTGTCTTAACACAGGACTGAACATCGCCGATTGTCGCTTTTCACCGCAAGGCACAACCCGGCCAAATTATGAGTCGTTCTCATAGCGTAACAGAAATGGACAATGGCACTTCATAATGACGTTTCTTTTGGTTGTCGTTCAAATCGTGAGCCACCCCTTTATCAAGTATTTTATCTTTCCAATGTCTCAAGTGGTTGGAAGTCGTCGTATACGTTACGTCTCATCCAAAAGCAAATTCTTGAACAGTTCTACGAAGATTGGCTTTGACTGACTCTTAATTGATCGCTGTCAACAACTGATGGCCGACCACTACGCTAATTATCTTCAAGACTCTCGTCGCCGCCACGAAATTTCTTAAACAACTATTGTGCTATGCGTTCAGTGGTGATTTCTGAGCCAAACACTTTGTTGATATCGCGAGCTGTTACAGCATATTTTGGCCTAGCTTTAATTGAAATAAGAAACTTGTGAAAATTTGCATTTTTCCATCGTGTATTCAACGTTCTGAAAAAAAGACCTAATTGCTTAAAACAATTGTTATTTAAAAGATTAGATAGAGCGAAACGGTATTATAACATAAACTTATTTGAAAATACATCATTTGAAATCAAAATACAAAATTCCGCGAAGACTTTTTTCGTCAACCTAATACTACCCTTAAATGATCACAAATGACAAATTTAAATGTTCATTTCGGAAATTCAACCGCAATTCTTTTCTTAAAGAATGAAAAAAAAAGTATTATTCAGAATAATTTTCTCCGGTTAATTTAAATTCAAAATCAATAAAAAAAAACATGCAGATATTTAAATATTTAAATATTTTCAATCGTGTAACATGTTTCACTTTAAAAAAGTTCAACGCGATTTAATCGCCCAGTTTCTTCAATTTTAAGTGAAATTCAATACATGATAGGAATAATATTGACTAGCTAATTTCTTATCTACTTTAGAGTTGCATATTAATATATATATATATATATATAATTTAAAGGAGATTAGAATAATAGTCTAAAGAGCTAAGTGTATTTTAATGTAATAGTGAAATTACTAGTTTAATTAAAATACAGGAAATGCTCGTTGTAATTTAGATATATAATAAGCTCGATAGTTAAATGTCCTAGAGCTAATTCAATATTAAGTAATGTGATTTATAATTTAAAAGTTTTAAAATTTTTTAAATTTAACAATCAAAATTTAATTAAATTAAAAATCAGTTTCATAAGAAGGAACAACAACAAAGTCAATTATCTGTACGATCGTTTCGGAAATCCGTGCTTTTTATTTGTGGTATACATGAAGTCACGTAGAATAATTATACATAGTTTTTTTGGTAAGCACGGTCTCCTCATCAGCAAATTTAGGAGGATTTCTATTGAATTGAAAAGACACCAAAAATAAACCTAGCATTAAAAGTAAGGCAGATGAATCTGAAAAATTGAAGTAAAAGGTTTGGATATAAAATTTATAAGAAAATTAATAAGAGAATTTGTATAGGTTAGAGATAGAAATGAGTAGAAAAAAAAAATATATTTTTGAATTTACATAATAAATTTGATTTAAAAATATATAGATATATAATTACCTTTTGGTTTTTCTTTTTTTGAAATCAGGAACTGTATTAAAAGTAGTCATTTAGATGTTTGCTATAGCTTTTTATTTTATTGAATGATGAATTTTAAAAGGGCGACGCTCGTGCAGTAAATTGTTTCCGTTAGCGTATTTTGATTTAGAGACGCTACAGTTAATATCTATAGAGAGAGTTTTTTTTTTGTTTAAGGGGAGATAATTGTCATGGCTTTATTTATTATTTGATTTACGAGTCTAAGGGCGGTAATTGGTTTAACTTAATTTATTAAAAAAAAAAAAAAAAAAAAAATCTATTTTTACTAATGAGTAATTTTTAATAATTTAAGGTGGTTTATATTTATTAAATTTAAACCAACGTTTATGATTACACGATAGAAGCTCGTGTCTTGAATTTACTAGTTTGGTTGTGCTTTTTATATCTTCATATTTTAAAATTTTTAGGGTTTCTTTTGTACATAATGTACACAATTTATCTCCTGGTTTATATGATTTGCAAGTCTCAATTATTTGCCATTTTAAGTTGAAAGAAATATTGCTATTTTTTAGTTGCCAAATATAGTTGGATAGAGTAGTTTGGTTTGATAGAGAGTTATTTTTAAAAGAATGTTTGTGCGTTGAAATTCTATGTTTTATTGGGCCAGATGTGGAACCAATATATATTACCTCTTGATTATTATGATTATTTTCCGTTAGGTCTATTGTTGGATTATAATGTGGTGGGTTGGTTAATAATTGATCGGTAGATTGATTTAAGTTGGTGTTATTATTTAATCTGGTAGTTGAGTTATGGCTGTTGATAGGTTCTTGTATATTTGGAGTTTTTGATACTGTGCAGCTATAGATAACATTTTTAATTTTACATGAGCCTTGTAGGGGACATTTATTTTTTCTTCTACAGTTACAGTCCGATGTATTTTGTATAGTTGCATTTTGTAGTTTATTAATTTTATTATTATTAGAGCTAATTATTTTCTGATGAAGGTTAGGCATAGTAGAGTAAGAGACTTTAATTGTGTTCTTATTGAAAATCTTATTATATCTATGGGGGGCTTTAAAGTTCTTATCTAATATTTTAAAAAATTCTCTAGCTATGTTTGTTTCTAGGTTTTTGGAATACGGGGGGTTGAACCATAGGATCTCCTTGTGTCTATTCTTACGTTTGCGGGTTTTAGTTTGTTGTTTATTTATATTATTATCTAATATTTGTAGTTTGGTTTTATCTTTTTTTGTCTCCTGGTTATTTTTCTTAACTCGTATACGGGAAGACATTGCCATATTATATGTTATTACGCTCTTAATAGGTTTATTTTTAATGCAGTTCATGTTTCTATCATTTTCATTTATGAATTTAATTTGTGAATTATATCCAGAGTTTTTAAGGACTTCATTATAGTATTTTTCATTTTTGGTAAATATTGATTTAGTAGAAGACAGTCTAGAAATTCTTAGAGCGATATTGGGAACTATTGATTTTAATATTGATTTAGGGTGGTTTGATTGATTGTGGACATATAGAAGTGATTGGTTAGGTTTATGGTATGGTTCAAAGGTAGAATTTTCAAGATTTAAGGTTATGTCTAAGAAATTAACAATTTTTTTATTAGGGTCGATTTTTATACTAAGTCCATAATTTTTAAATAATTTATGTAGAGCTTTAATTGCATTTTCATAATTTTTATTAGTAGAATTCGTTATGAAAAGTGCATCATCTCTATATAGCCCTCCTTCAAGTTTGAATTGTTTATTGAGTATACAATGTATTTCATTTAAAAGGAAAAGGCCAACTAGATCAGTGACCTGAGTCGAGTCCGTCGATCCCATTAAAATGTTGAAGTGGTTAGGGGTATTTTTCCTGGTCCAATATTTATTATCAAATGTTATTAAAGACTGTCTAGCTATAAGTATTAGTTTAGTTTCGTCTTGAGTTATATTAGTTAATTTTCGTGCCATTAATAGAGATTTATTAAGTAGGATAGGTGATATAGATTGGTAATATGATTCAATGTCAAAAGAAAGAAATTTAATATTATTTTTATTTTGAATATTAGAAAACCAGTCGATTACTTGGTTTGAAGATTGCCATAGTGGGTATTTTATTATGGATTTAATTTTGGGGATAATTCTATCTAATATGTTTTTACTAACCAGTCCTATATCTGATTTCGAGGGGCAAATGAGTCTAATAGTAGGGTTGATATTGAAGCTGTGTTTGTGGTCTTTTAAAGTAAATCTCGGGGTACCTGGTACCGTTATTTCTGTGTATTTATCTATTTTAAGTTTAGTTAAAATGTTTTTTGCATCATTATTTATTTTATTTAGTGCTGATTTATTAGTAGTTTTATAATTTTTATTAAGTTCTTTATATATTAGATTTTTATATTGTATATAGTCCATTGTGTAGAAATTTCCAGTTTTATCTGCCGGTACTATGAGTTTATTTTGGTGGCTTGTAGAAATAGATTTTGAAAATTTATTTATTTTTTTAAGTGTTGGAGTGATATATTTTTTATTTTTCTTAAATTTAATATTTTTAATCAGGTTGATTAAATCATTTTCAAAATTTTCAGTGTCTATGTTTCTCTTAGGGTTTTTGTATGTTTTTAGTCTGTAGTATTTCGCTGCTTTTCTTTCTTCATTGTCTTGTCTGAGGATGGTTTCTTTTATTTCTCCAGGTTGGTGGTGTATTGGTTCTGTGGTTTCACTTTGGTAATTATCAAAATGGTAGGCTTTCCATCTCAAGTTCTTAATTATTATTATTTAAAAATTATGGACTTAGTATAAAAATCGACCCTAATAAAAAAATTGTTAATTTCTTAGACATAACCTTAAATCTTGAAAATTCTACCTTTGAACCATACCATAAACCTAACCAATCACTTCTATATGTCCACAATCAATCAAACCACCCTAAATCAATATTAAAATCAATAGTTCCCAATATCGCTCTAAGAATTTCTAGACTGTCTTCTACTAAATCAATATTTACCAAAAATGAAAAATACTATAATGAAGCCCTTAAAAACTCTGGATATAATTCACAAATTAAATTCATAAATGAAAATGATAGAAACATAAACTGCATTAAAAATAAACCTATTAAGGGCGTAATAACATATAATATGGCAATGTCTTCCCGTATACGAGTTAAGAAAAATAACCAGGAGACAAAAAAAGATAAAACCAAACTACAAATATTAGATAATAATATAAATAAACAACAAACTAAAACCCGCAAACGTAAGAATAGACACAAGGAGATCCTATGGTTCAACCCCCCGTATTCCAAAAACCTAGAAACAAACATAGCTAGAGAATTTTTTAAAATATTAGATAAGAACTTTAAAGCCCCCCATAGATATAATAAGATTTTCAATAAGAACACAATTAAAGTCTCTTACTCTACTATGCCTAACCTTCATCAGAAAATAATTAGCTCTAATAATAATAAAATTAATAAACTACAAAATGCAACTATACAAAATACATCGGACTGTAACTGTAGAAGAAAAAATAAATGTCCCCTACAAGGCTCATGTAAAATTAAAAATGTTATCTATAGCTGCACAGTATCAAAAACTCCAAATATACAAGAACCTATCAACAGCCATAACTCAACTACCAGATTAAATAATAACACCAACTTAAATCAATCTACCGATCAATTATTAACCAACCCACCACATTATAATCCAACAATAGACCTAACGGAAAATAATCATAATAATCAAGAGGTAATATATATTGGTTCCACATCTGGCCCAATAAAACATAGAATTTCAACGCACAAACATTCTTTTAAAAATAACTCTCTATCAAACCAAACTACTCTATCCAACTATATTTGGCAACTAAAAAATAGCAATATTTCTTTCAACTTAAAATGGCAAATAATTGAGACTTGCAAATCATATAAACCAGGAGATAAATTGTGTACATTATGTACAAAAGAAACCCTAAAAATTTTAAAATATGAAGATATAAAAAGCACAACCAAACTAGTAAATTCAAGACACGAGCTTCTATCGTGTAATCATAAACGTTGGTTTAAATTTAATAAATATAAACCACCTTAAATTATTAAAAATTACTCATTAGTAAAAATAGATTTTTTTTTTTTTTTTTTTTTTAATAAATTAAGTTAAACCAATTACCGCCCTTAGACTCGTAAATCAAATAATAAATAAAGCCATGACAATTATCTCCCCTTAAACAAAAAAAAAACTCTCTCTATAGATATTAACTGTAGCGTCTCTAAATCAAAATACGCTAACGGAAACAATTTACTGCACGAGCGTCGCCCTTTTAAAATTCATCATTCAATAAAATAAAAAGCTATAGCAAACATCTAAATGACTACTTTAAATACAGTTCCTGATTTCAAAAAAAGAAAAACCAAAAGGTAATTATATATCTATATATTTTTAAATCAAATTTATTATGTAAATTCAAAAATATATATATTTTTTCTACTCATTTCTATCTCTAACCTATACAAATTCTCTTATTAATTTTCTTATAAATTTTATATCCAAACCTTTTACTTCAATTTTTCAGATTCATCTGCCTTACTTTTAATGCTAGGTTTATTTTTGGTGTCTTTTCAATTCAATAGAAATCCTCCTAAATTTGCTTATGAGGAGACCGTGCTTACCAAAAAAACTATGTATAATTATTCTACGTGACTTCATGTATACCACAAATAAAAAGCACGGATTTCCGAAACGATCGTACAGATAATTGACTTTGTTGTTGTTCCTTCTTATGAAACTGATTTTTAATTTAATTAAATTTTGATTGTTAAATTTAAAAAAATTTAAAACTTTTAAATTATAAATCACATTACTTAATATATATATATATATATATATATATATACATATATATATATGTCTGCATATTTGTATATACCTATAACATTTGAATATACATAGATATATCAGTATATATTTATACTAATTTTTTATTCAAATGTATAAGTAAAATTAATGTTTATCTAAGTAGTCAATAATTCAATTCTAGTGCTATTGTCGAAATTAATGTCACTTCGACGTATAAAAACGTTACCAATAGAAAAGCAAAGAAAAACAGCAAAAATATGAGGAAATAAACTTTGTGGATAGAAACAAACGAACAATTTTATTAAGAAAATAAAAAATAAAATTAGAGACAAAAAATTTCTCGATTTGTCTGCTACTAAGATTTTGCTCTCAGCCACAAAGAAAGTATTTTGTGTAATAACAATTACGAAAGATAGAAAGAAAGAAAGAAAGATAGAAAGAAAGAAAGAAAGACAGGTTGGGGAGGCCTTTTTTACTCATTCTTGTGATATGAGATTTCAAACAACTTAGGACTTTTTTTAAAAAAAAGTCTAAAAGAGTTTGCTCTCTTTTGTTATGACTTTTGACTATCACTGTTTACAATTTAATGCGATATGGGAACCAGTAATTATAGGTAATAGATAATATATACAAGTAATAAATAAAAGCCTTTATATATATATCTAGAGAGAGAGAGAGAGAGAGAGAGAGAGAGAGAGAGAGAGAGAGAGAGAGAGAGAGAGAGAGAGAAAGAGAGAGAGACAGACAGACAGAGAGAGAGAAAGAGAGAGAGAGTGAAATTGTCCGCAAGAACTCGTGGCGCAGTGGTTAGAGTACCTGAAAAAATTAATTGTAAAAAGTGATATTCTTCTGAAGGTTGAAGGTTTAATCCTCAGTGTGGGCGACCGAAAAATATAGTAGCAAATACATTAGGACCTCTATCCAGTCATGGCTGACGGAACAAGAGCACACTACCTAAAAGTAAATAAAGAGTTCCGCTCGAAATCTTGTCCAAATTCTCGAGTTCGACAGAACTATTCCCAAGTACGACAAGATACACCAGAAGAAGGTCGGAGGTTATATCGACCGAACACACTCAAGATAAGAACAGTAGTCTGATGAAGTCCAATAATACGGGTAAGAATCTTGCTTACAAAAATCCAATGTACGTGAAATTGCAGAACAATTACATAATATTTCCTCAACGGCTGGAAAATTATATCCAAACTTTTGAACTTATTCGGTCTTAAAGAAAACCGGTAACTTGCCAAAATTTATGTGGCTAAACAATATATTCCGAGGAAATTCAATTTCCAAAAATTAAATCCAAACGAATGTTTAAGCTCATATATCCTAGTCTTCAAATTACTCAGAAACTTCCTGACGGCAGAAACATTACTCAGTCTGTACGTAATATAGAAGAAAAAATCAAGCTAATTATATATTTTTCGTAAAAGAATTTAGTAGCGACAATGTTTAGATCTACCTGATAGTTTGCATCATAT